>NC_057345.1:204203869-204508651 GCF_016509475.1 Prionailurus bengalensis
CATTTACATATCCATTTTATGATCTTAGCTAAGTGACTTAATCCCTTTGAGCCTCAATTTTCTCTCCATAAAATGAGAAAAATAATTCCTATCAATGAGGGTTTCCGAGAGGATTGTTAAATGAGATAATGTGTGAGACGTATTAATCACATTCCTTTGAGAGTTCTAAGCAATCTGTGTTCCTTGAAGGCAACCAGAAGAAGCACTTCAATCAGCTGAACAGTGTGGGCTTTGGAGTTGAAACGCTTACACTTGGATCCCCAATACATCACTTTATCTTGCTAGTAACCCTTTGTTTCTCCAACTATAACCCCAGGAATAATAATACTACCTGCGTTACAGAGTTATTGTGAGGATTAGATGAGATAATGCATGTGAAATGCTTGCTACACCGCCTGGCACACAGAAAGCGCTCAATAAATATTATATTAACTATTATTAGCAATTCAATCATTCAACGAAATTGTTGAATATGCCACACAGTGTGCCATGTCCTAAGGATAAGATGGAGTTCACTGCCTTCAAGAAGCTCATATTTTGGTTGAGGAGTCAGACCCATAAACAAATAATTGTTCTTCGTGGCCAGCCACACACTAGAGCCTTTGATTCCCAGTCAATAACACCAGGTCTAAGGTATTATAAAACAAAGCTGGATATGTAAGGAACGGTGTGGGGTGGGGGCAGCGGCGAACACACTAACCATGAATCAACAGTAGACCCTCCTTTTTTTTTTTCTATAAATAGCCTACAAGAATCTAGATAAATAGGCATGCAGACTTCCTCCTCGGCATTACTTCTAACTGGCTAGGGGTTTAACAGCATCTCTTATATATCTATCCCCTGCTGGCTTCAAAGCTGGTCCCTTCTCATCTTTTAGATCTCTGTTTAAATGTCACTTCTTCAGGCCCCTGGACCATATCATCTAAAGTATTTGTCCTTATAGAACTCTGTTCTTTTCCCTCCAAACAATTACAATAATTTTCAACTGTTTGTTTGTTTACTAATTTCCTACCTCCCCAACCAAGCTGTTAGTTCCTAGAATTCAGGTTCATTCTGCCAATATTTACCAAGTGTCTACTATGTGCCAGGCTCTGAAGTATGTGCTGGGCATTCAGTTTGGGGGTACAGACATGACTACTTCACTCATGGAGCCTACAACCTATATTCACTGAGCTTTGGGATGGAAGTTTTCCCCAATCCTGGCTGAGGATCTTCTTTTGACTAGCTCAGTTAGATACAGGCCCTTGACTGCCAATCTCTCACTCAGTCCAAAAAACAAGAGGTTGGAACTCTGGGGACTTCTTAGTTCTTCCTTTTGCAGTCCTAGATTCCCATAACCCAGTAGAGTTTAAGTTAGGGCACACGGCACAACCTCAGAGCCATTTCTGCAAGTTCTTATTTAAAAAAGCTATTCAGGGGCACCTGGGTGGCTCAGCCGGTTGAGTGTCCGACTTCGGCTCAGGTCATGATCTCACGGCTTGTGGGTCCAAGCCCCGCGTCGGGCTCTGTGCTGACAGCTCAGAGCCTGGAGCCTGGGTCCTGCTTCGGATTCTGTGTCTCCCTCTCTCTCTGCCCCTAACCCACTTGCATTCTGTCTCTGTCTCTCTCAAAAATAAATAAACATTAAAAAACAATTTTAAAGCTATTCGTATCAGTTTGCTAGCAGCAAAAACTGTTGGTATCAGGCAAAGGATGTACTCATTGGGATAGGAGATGGGATGGGAGGTGGGGGGAAGAGAGGCAAGGGTCACCCTAAGTCCTGCGGAGAAGGAATAACTAGACCTAGAGGTTCTGAGCCCTTAGCACCTTTCAAATTCAATGCCCTGAGATTTTCTGATGGCAGCTTCCCACAGTCTGAGCTTCTCTATCACTGAGCCTGACTTCATCCCAAAGTCTGCTTCCTGCTAAGGCCAGTCTGAGGTCCAGGGATGCTGAATTAGATTCTAGTAAATATATTCTGCTGCAAGTTTTCTGGGAATAGGTAAAGGGAACACTGTTTTCCAGGTCTGGGGACCGGGAGATAATAAAATTCAAAGGGTTACTGAAAAAGCTGCTTTAAATTCTTTATTAAATAAACAAGGGTATACACGCATGTGCGCGCACACGCACACATACACAGAATAAATCTTGCTTAATAGCAGGAGATAATTCCCGAAAGCAGGATCAAGGAAAAAAATCTCAAGCTACAGAAACAAATAAATTTAGTCACTTACTTGGCACCTTCTGTGAGCCATATTATGCTAGGTCTAAAGAAATAAATGAATGATTATGGGTTCAGCAAAGTATGTTCAGCTCTATGATACAGGTCTGTGCCCAGTCTGCCTTGAGAGAACAGCAGGAAGCAGGCAGGATTTTTCACCCTTGTCAGGGCTTTCCAAACTCTGTCCTCAAACTCTCTGCTCTTAACCTACGCTGGAGACAAACGGAAGCAATGCCATGGGGCAGACCTGGAGGGTGGAGCTGGGGTAGATATATGTCCATTAATTCAGAACAGCATACTGAATTGAAAATAGGGGGGAGATCTACAGGAACCAGCGAACTAATAGCCCCCTGCCCAAATCACTGTTGCCAGATTGATCAGAATTAGTGGCATGACTGAAGGAAGGCTAGCAAGGAAAAACAGTGTCATGTAAGGAATGAGATTCTGCAGCTAAATCTGTGTGATATTGTCACAGGAAAATGAGATTCTCTGGAAATCTCTGCACTCAAATTCCTAACTCAGCCCCAGGTTAGAAGAATGCATGTCCTCAGCGTTAGCCTCCCTTGCTCCTCATTGTGCAGATAGTAAGTATCATGTTGTTTTCCTGGCATAGAGACTGCATATCCTAGATGAATACACTGAGCACATCTATGACAGATTAAACATGGAAGCTCGGGGCGCCTGGGTGGCGCAGTCGGTTGGGCGTCCGACTTTGGCCAGGTCACGATCTCGCGGTCCGTGAGTTCGAGCCCCGCGTCAGGCTCTGGGCTGATGGCTCAGAGCCTGGAGCTTGTTTCCGATTCTGTGTCTCCCTCTCTCTCTGCCCCTCCCCCGTTCATGCTCTGTCTCTCTCTGTCCCAAAAATAAATAAACGTTGAAAAAAAAATTTTTTAAAAAAACATGGAAGCTATAATTTGGAGAAAATGCATGTGGAAAGAATGGCTCTTCCAGGATCCATGATCCTGGCTGGGGGAAGAAGAGAATTTTTTTTTTTCACTCAGTATTAAAACTTTACTATTAATTCCAATTACAAACTGTGTTTTCTTGCCATACTAACATGATGCTACTACTTAGACGATCAGTAGATCTCTTTCTGGATTCATATTGATCTATCCACATTCTACTGGTTCCTTTGACAACCAACACTACATACTTTCTTTTCTTTTTTTTTTTTTTAAAGATTGTATTTTTAAGTAATCTCTACACCTAACGGGAGGCTCGAACTCACAATCTAGAGATTAAGAGTCGCATACTCCACCAATGGAGCCAGCCAGGTACTCCAACAGCACACATTTCCTAGATAGATGATACAAGTAGGAAGAAAACTGTTCTCTATATCAAATACAAATGACTACAAAGTAAGTTAAGGTGGCCAGGTCACTTAAGCTCCCTTCTCTGGAGGTGTATTCTATTCACCCACATACCCCCATAAAAGGACAAGATGAGGTGGTCAAATCTGTACTATGTGACCCAGATCTCCTGAAGCCAGCTAATTAGACCAAGGGTGGACATCTGACCCAAGAGAACTCAATCCTTAGACCAATCAGATTCTCTCCATCCAATATGTGACCCAAAAGCCATAGAGCAGGCATTCTTTGCTTTTTTGTGTGTGCCATGGACTCCTATGAAGTCTGGTGAAGGCTGAGGACTCTTCCAAATATGTATAAAAAAACATACAAGAGGGGTGTCTGGATGGCTCAGTCGGTTAAGCATCCAACTCTTGGTGTCAGCTCAGGTCATGATCTCCCAGTTTGTGAGTTCGAGCCCCACATCGGACTCTGTGCCGACAATGCAGAGCCTGCTTGGGATTCTTACTCTCTCCTCCCATCCCCTGTTCACAGTCTCTCTCTAAAAATAAATAAACATTTAAAGAAAATAAAAAACAAGACATATAAGATTACAAAGAAAACCAATTAATTAAAATGGTGTTTTTTTTGAATATTTTTTAAAATGAGTAATACATTAATATGTATGCTTCTTTATTAATATATTAAACTACAAGATCTAGCCACGGGCCTAATAACTTGTCATTTCAAACAGCAGTGAATATAAACTATATTTCTTGATAAAATTTCATATATAAATTATTTCATATATAAAATGATATAAAAATATCTGTAATATCTATTGGTGACAAAAATTATAGGCACTGCTAATGCTGTAGTGGTTTCTGTTTATAAGAGAAAGAAATGCCAAATTTCAATTACAGGTTAATGAAGATAAGGTTGCAATTTTCCCCTCCACCCGATTCACGAATCCCTGAATTCTAAGCATGGATTTTCAAGGGAACCACGGACCCTTGGGTAAAAAAAAAACCCTGCTGTGGACTTTCACTGAACAACAGTGGATGCTTAGTTAGAACAGCCACGTAGAGTTAGTCCGAGCGAGCAACAAGTCAAACCAAAGCCACGTGCCAGTCAGTAGTTTGTGGGAGCAGAAGCAAACTGGCCAGGGGGCGGGCATGAGGGATAAAAAGTGATTTGAGATCTCTGGGAAAGAAGCCACCTTTCCAGCCCCTGTGAGGCATGGTTAGTGCCCTGAAATCAGGTACCAAGAGATCTCTCTGTGCCTTTTCAGTATATTCCCTTTTCACTTAAGCTAATTGATGAAATTTTCTTCCTGACAATTAATTGCTGAGACAGTATTTAAACAAACAGGGGCACCTGGGTGGCTCAGTTGGTTAAGCATTTGATTCTTGATTTTGGCTCAGGTCATGATCTTGTGGCTTGCGAGTTTGAGCCCCGCATCAGGCTCTGAGCTGAGAGTGTGGAGCCTGCTTGGGATTCTCTCTCTCCTTCTCTCTCTGTCCCTCCCCTGCTTGTGCTCATGCTCTCTCTCTATAAATTAAAATAAACTTAAAAAGGAAAACAAATAAGCTTACTGAGAGTTGATAATACACTATGTATATTTGTGTATATTAATATTCCACTGGATTATGAATTCCTTAATAGTTGAGACTATGTACAATCTTAATTCTGTAAAACCTGTAGCTGCTGGTTTCTGTGAGCCTGCTGTAGAAGACACTAATAATGTCCAGTGGCTCAAGGGCTCAAAGGGAGGGGGAGAGCGGCCTGTCCTCTGTCTATGTGACCAACCCTGGCAGGCAAACCTGGGCAGTTTAGATATTTCACTTGTAGGAGCCAGACAAAATGAAGCAGGATGAAAAATCAATGAAGTCCTGGAACTATCTGGATCATTATAGATGTTTAGGTTTAGGGAGGGCAAGGGCAAGAGGGAGACATAAACAGCCAGAAGAAGAAACCAAAGCTGTCAGAGTTCTTCTTGGGAAATGCATCTTAAATAGATATTCCATTTTATTGGGGGAAGGGAGGGACTGAGAGGGATAAACTGTGTCCTGATCAGCCTTCCTGTTAACAAAAATAACACCGATGGTCAATGTCTAAACTCCCATTAGACGAATGTAGGTCTGGGGCCACTTCTGTGGAGAAGGGAACAGAATGACCCTCAGGCTTCCCCAGCTGCTTTGCCCACTGTTTTCAACCCACTGAGGGTAAACAGGAAAGAGGGACAGGGGATGGAGGGGAATGGGGCTGAAAATTACTGTTAATTGCTTTAAAATGCAGTGACTGGTGGGTACACGGTATTTGCTTTATTATCCTTTATGCCTTATGTACATCATATATTTTCCTTTATATGTACCACTATTTTATAGTGAAAATACTTTATTTTATTATTATTATTTTTTTAATTTGAGAGAGTGCATGCACACAAGCAGGGATGAGGGAAAGAGGGAGAGAGAAGGAGAATCTCAAGCAGGCTCCACGCTCAGCATGGAGCTCAACGTGGGGCTCAATCTCATGACCCTGGGATCACGACCTGAGCCAAAATCAAGAGTTGGATGCTCAACTAACTATCTGAGCCACTCAGGTGCCCTATAGTGAAAATATTGTAAAAGACACAGTGAAAACCAGATCAAATCAAACATCAAAAACATGAAAAAGTGAAAATTATTTAACACAATATCTGCAGTAACTACCAAAGTCCAAGCATGGTGGTAAGTCCATTGAGGGACATGCTCTCCAGACCTGTGGCCAGTGCCTGGCCCCTCTGGTCTCTGAGTTTAAAGAAGGGCAAGGATTCCAAGGATTCTGAGGTTCTAGAAATAAAAATTCTGGATACAAAGTCACTTTCCAGAAAGACAAGAAGACTGGCAGGTTGTGGGTTAGGAAGCTGAAGTGCTTGAAGGTCAACTGCTAAGCCCCAGTCGCCTGCTACTAGTTTAACTCAAAATACTCATTCACAACAGGGCACCAGCTAACCCCCTGGCTGGGGTGGCAGTGGAGGGACGTGACCTAAACGTGTCCAATGATGCTCTAAAATCCAGTGCCTACCTAGGTTAGAGCAGGGCCTAACGAGGCATCAAAGAGATAGCAGAGGAGGATGGAGCAGAGACAGACGAAAGTGGGGGTTAAAAGATATGCTTCAAGTTAGACCTCAACTCAGAACAGACGTGTGGTCGTGATGAGGGTGGGTGGTGGGAGAAGAGGGCTGGAGAAAGAGAGAAGTGTGAATCTGCACAGGAGTCAAGACAGGTCTGATGAGGAAATTTTCCTAAATGGATGTGATCAGGCCTGAGGCTAAAAGCTGCTTTCTGAGACTTCAGTCCCTCAGCCCAGGATTTCTACACTCCTTGTCCTCTCTCCTGGCTGCAGCCCAGGTACTCTAAGATCATTTCCAGGTATAGTACATCTCGTGCTCTCTTGGATCTAGGTTTCACTGAGGAGGAAGGATGCCCTGGTTACCTAATTTAGTGCTTCCTACTGATATACTCCCCACTTCCTTGCAGGAAGCCATAATCTTGTGGGTTTAAGATTCCCAGTGAGTTTGCTAAACCCCTAAACCCAGGCTCACTTAGGAGGCAAGAGCAGGCAGCCCTGACACCAGGCTGACCCTAGGGAACAGAAGAGCTACTCCAGGGTTCATCTCCAGGTGAGGGGATGAAGGAAGGACCAAACCTAGGCTCTGGTTACAGGGCATCTTGAACACCTGCTGACAATAAAACATTTTCTGTCAAGGCTTTGGCCCTCCAACCCTCCAAAACAGAGGAAGAGGGTGGGAGAGGAATCTTATTCTCTCTGATTCCCACCCCAGCGAATAACAGCTCCCACCCCAATGCCACCCTAAAAACCACTAGCCAGAGCACAAGGGCACCTAAGGGAGAATCTAAAGGAAGGACTGACCAAGGGTCAAGAGACCATATGGGTCCCTTCCTAATAAAGGGAAAGCATATAGTAGACATGGGAGAAAGGCTAAGGAGACACTTGGCCAAGCCAGCTTTCCTCCATTCCCATTTGTATTATCTCTAACAAGCAAGGTAGCTTTTGGAAGATCTGTTGGGAGAATAAAGCAGAGAAGGGAAAGGAAGTAAAAGCCAACCATGATAAAAAGAGACCATGTAGCGTGTAGACGTCTAGCCCAAGAGGCCAGGTCTCCAGGTCTTGAGGAGCTTATCTTTCACCAAGAGTCCTAAGTGTTAAAGGAGCTCACCACCAGTGCTTAGCACGTGTTTCTATATCAGTACAATGCTTTACACCTGGTGGTCACTTAACAGCTGTCCCCTGCCCAGCTCTTTCCCCACATAATCAAAACCTTAGTTCATGCAGACCCTTAGTCTGTGCCCATTTCTTGTGCCCAGGACTGATCAGGAAGAGCCTTACCAGAGCAGCAAGAGCCAAGAGTGAATAGGAATGGCGCCATTGATAGCAGGAATTAGTTTCTCAATCAAATTCTTAATAACCTGGGATCTAGTTCAGAGAGAAGGGGCATGGGCACTATTATAAATGCAGCTGGAGAGGGAGCGTCATCAGAATAATGTTAAAAGAGCAAAGGGGCAGGTTTTAAGGCAGACAGGAAGTAAGAAACATTTTCACTGAGGTCATAAGGGGTGCTGAAGACAAAAAACCAGAGGTATAGTCAGTTAGACTATATCTGGGTTGGGCCCAAGAAGAGAAGCTTTGAGAAGCTGACAAAAAGTAAGAGGCTCAGTAAACCAAAACGTAGATTGGGGGAGAAAGGTGGAGACTCACTTACTGAGGGGCTCCTGGTGCAAAGCATTTTGCCTCATCCAGAAACCCTTCCTAAAACTGGATCCCAAAGCCCAGAAATCAAAGAACCATATTGAGAGAGGGACACTTGGAGAAGAAGGAAACATGGAGCTCTAAGATTTCCTTCTTTCTAAATAATTCAGGACAGGAGGAAAGTGAGAGGGCCAATTTCTTGCTATTTTGGTCTTTTTTTTTTTTAAATGACTTTGAACTTTGTATTGCATAAAGCTGGTAGAATTTTGCAAGACTAGTCCCCCAGGAGGGGAACACCTGATGAGGGAGAAGAGTTGGTAATAAGCCAGGAAAGATTCTGTAAATATAAGGTGCTGCAGAGACACACAAAATTACTGCTCATTGGACTCAACTGGGCAGTCACCTGTGCTCTGTGATCATGCCTAAAACTAGATGGGCATTAATTCAACAGATATTTACTGGGACCCACTGTGTTCCAGGTACTGTTCTTGGTTAGTGAGACACAAAAATGAACAAAACATAAAACAATTCCAGCCCTTGTGGCACTTATATTTTAGTGGTAGAAGACGGGTAATATAAAATAGTAAGTATGTTGGCGGATGTTGCATTCTATAGGGAAAAAAAGAAAGAGTAGCGTAAGGAATTGAGAGTGTAGGGATGGAGGAGTGGATTGCTGTTTTATTTTATTTTATCTTATTTTATTTTATTTTATTTATTATTTTATTTTATTTATATGTGAGGGAGAGAGAGAGTGAGGGGGGGCAGAGGGAGAGAGGGAGAGAGAGAGAGAGAGAGAGAGAGAGAGAGAGAGAGAGACCCAAGCAGGCTCCATGCTCAACGCAGATCCCAATGTGGGGCTCAATGCCATGACTCTGGGATCATGACCTGAGCCAAAATCAAGAGTTGGGCACTCAACCAACTGAACCACCCAGGCACCCCAGATTGCTGTTTTAAATAGGGTAGTCAGGGTGGGCTTTGAGGAGATGATATCTGAGCAAAAAACTTGAAGAACCTGAGAGATTTAGCTCATGGATATCTGAGGGACAAGTGTTGGAAACAGAGGAACAGCTAGTGCAAAGGCCTAAGACGGGAGTGTGTACAGTGTATTGAAAGAATAATAAGATGGTCAATGTGTCTAGAGTGAAGTAAGGGAATAAGAGATTGTAGGAGAGGTCAGAGAGTAGTTATGGAGGTCAGATAATATAGGACCTTATCAGTCACTCAAAGGGCTGCTTTTACTTGAAGTGAGATGGGTTTTGAGCAAAGAAGTGGCATCAACTGACTTAGAACGTTAAAGGATCAGTCCAGCTTCGAAGTTGAGAACAGACTATAGGAGAGCCAGGTGGAAGCACAGAGTCCAGTTAGGAGGTTACTATAGTCATCTGAGAAAAAACTGAAGGTGGCTCAGATCAAGGTGGAAGAAGCAGTGGAAAGTTCTGTATCTATTTTGAAAGAGGAGCCAACAGAATTTCCTGATGGACTGGATGAGAGAAAAAAGGTAAGAGTTAAACATGATTCCAAGATTTTTAATTGAACAAGCAGAAGGACAGAGTTGCCATCAACTGAGAAGGAAAGGTTATAGGAGGCCCATGTTTGGCATATGCGTGCTGTGGACACAGAGGGAAATCAGGGGTTCAATTTGAATGTGTTGAGTTTGAGCTGTCCAACAGACTTTCAATGGGAAATGTTGGACAAGCAGCTGGAAACACAAGTCTAGGGTCTGGGAAGATCTGGACTGGAGATACAGGAATAAAGATGGTATTTAAACCCATGAGATTGAATGTAATTACCAACAGAGTGAAATGTATGTAGAGATCAGAAGAGGACCAAGAACCAAGCCTTGGAGATAGTACAGGAAAAAAGAAGTCATCAAAGGAGATTGGGAAGAAGTAACCAAGAAACAGAAAATAAGGCCAGGAGAGTGCACAGCTCTGGAAGTCAAGTGAAGAAAGTATATCAAGAAGGACTGGCTGACTAATTGTATGAAAGGCTGCTTGTACACCAAATAAGATGAGAACTAAGAACTAACTATTGGATTTTGCAATGAGAAAGTCAGCAGTGATCTTTTCAAGAACAACTTCAGTACAGTGATACGAGTCAAAACCCCAATGAAGTGGTTTTAAAGAGAGAGAACAGGAAGAGAGGGACTGAACACAATGTAAATAGACAGCTCTTGTAAAGAGTTTTGCAACAGAGTGGGCAAAGAAACAGACTAGTAACTGGTGGGCAAAGTAAGATATCAAGGGGAGGATTTTCCAGGTGGGAAAAATAATAGCACATGTGTATGCTAATGTGATAAACCTAAAGAAAGCAATAGGTTAGAGAGAGGAGAATCGCTGGAACAATTTCCTTGATACGTGACATGGAATCTAATGCACAAATGGAGGTACTGCCTGTAGACGGGCAGATGGCAAACTTACCTATGCAAAAAGGTAGAAAGGCAGTGTATGAGAGCATATATGTTGGCAGTGAGGAGAAGTGGTGGTGGAAATCTGTTAAGTTCACTTCTGATGACTCTTCTTTTTTTTTTTCCCCAGCAAAATAGGAAGCAGAGTGAAGGTGGCTTGGGGAAAGAGGAGGTGTAAAAGGACGGGAGAGTGAATGGGTCAGGGAGACCCAATATGACTGCCTGGCAGTATTAGGGTGCATTTGAAGTTCATGGCCAAGAATTTAAATTGAAACTAGTCAGCACAGATGTTATGTCTTGTTTTTGTTTTGTTTTGTTTTGTTTTGTTTTTCTGACCATGTTTGGCTACATATGCAGGTATGGAGGAGGTCAAAAAGTCGGGTTTAACTGTACACAAGACAAGAGATGGGCAATAGAATCAAAACGTATGCAAGGAAGTGATTATAATGATTGACCACAGGAGCTGAGTAAAGAAGGGAAGCAGGACATCAAAGAAGCCAGGACAATAAAAAGGAGGGTAAGATCAATGGACTGCAAGTCCCTGCAGGATTAAAGGAAAGCTGAGTCAAGGTAGAGAAAGAGACCTGGAAGAGTAAAAGGAATGAGTGGCTAGAAAGTGAGATGTATAAAATTGAGATTATGGAGGGGCTGCATTTATTAGCCATGACAAGGTCTAGAGTAGGCTCTAGGGCAGAGTTTCTAAACAGCAGCACCATGGCCTGGACAGCTTCTTTGTTGTGGGGGGTGGGGCATCCTGTGCACTATGGGTATTGAACAGAGTCCTGGACACTACCCACTACTACCAGATGCCAGTAGTGCCTCTCAAGTTATGCAACCAAACATGTCTCCAGACACTGCCAAATGTTCCCTGTGGACAAAACCCCTCCTTGTTAAGAAGCACTGCTCTACAGTAGGACCACAGAAATCAGTGAATGAGATATAGCAGAGGTCAAAATAATTCAGGAAGACTGGAGAAAGTGGCAGTGAATCAGCAGCTCAAGTCCTCAAGAAACAGATAGGAATGAGTCAGAGTCACTGCACTATAGCAATAAAGAGTACTGGATGATAGAATCGTTTGTTTTGGTTTGGTTTGGGTTTTTTGTTTGTTTGTTTAAGTAGGCTCCATGCCCAGTGTGGAGTCCAAGGTGGGGCTCAAACTCACAACCCTGAGATCAGAACCAGAGCTGAGATCAAGAGTTGGACACTTAACTGACTCAGCCACCCAGGCGCCCCTGGATGACATAAACTGACGAGAGCGTGAAAACCGGGCTTTTTAGGGAAGGAAAAGGAGAATGGTCAGAAAGCAGCAATTAGAAGCATGAAGGATACACCTCCCACCACCATACTCAGTGATAAGAGGACTGTAAGAAAAGAAATAGCCACCATGTGAGTGGGCTGCAGATAAAGAAGCATCCTCAGCAAAAGCCATGTTTCTGAGCAAGGAGAAAGGAATGCTTAGAGAAGAGACTGAAGAGGAAGGACATTTTGCTGATGATGCACTATTGATTCCAGAAGGCATAGTGGAAGGGGTTCAGGAACCGGGGAAGGCTGGGAAAAGAGGACAGAGTGAAGAAGTGCAAGACACGCTCCTCCAACTGGAAGGTGGAATCCGGTGGGAGGTCCACTAAGGGCAGCGGTGGTTTGGCAGACACAGGTCTTCAAAACAAGAGAAGAAAAAAGCTTCCTGTTATTTTAGCAAGAAGGTGGACCTAAGGTAAGAATCTGCCGGGAACATGGCACGTGCCACTAGGAGTGACACTATAATTACCGACCCTAGGCTAGACCTGGTCTAGAATAAGAAGGTAATTTTCTAGGCTTCACTGAGGAGCAGCACCAGCTTTAATACAAGAAGGCCAACCGGACAGACACACATCTATCGGGAGATGAGAACAAGGGTTTCAAAAGTCTAGGAGCTGAGGAAATCTTCAAGAAGGGTAAAGCTTGAGTAAGATTAGTGTGGACAGGCCTAAAGCCCTAAGTGACATTCTTGGGGTCAACTAGGGAAGTGCCTTCCTCACTAGGGGATTAGAAATTAGGGTGATCTAAGAGGGGCAAGTGGCTCTAAAGAAGCAATGGAATATGGCCAAGAACCCAGAGGACCTGACCTAGTGATTACACTGTGGAAGAGAAGCAGAATGTGAATTCCCAGATGAACCGAGAAGCCCCCTAAACCAGACAGGGTTGAGAAAAGGAACCTGGACTAGGGGGAAGCTAAATAAATCAAATTAAGAAATAGCAAAGAACGCTATCAGGATAAGGAACTGGTACTGGGTAAACTCATCCAGTACTTTCTCTTCCTCTAAGAAAAATTACAAAATGATATACTGACTTAACACTTAGATATACATTTAACACTTCATTTTATTTATTTTTTTTTACATTTATTTATTTTTGAGAAACAGAGTGAGACAAAGCATGAGCGGGGGAGGGACAGAGAGAGAAGGAGACACAGAATCTGAAGCAGGCTCTGAGCAAGCGGTCAGCACAGAGCCTGATGTGGGGCTTGAACCCACAAACGGTGAGATCATGACCTGAGCCGAAGTCGGACACTTAACCGACTGAGCCACCCAGGTGCCCCCATTTAACACTTCATTTTAAACACTACAGAAGTATAGAAGTAAAAGGCCCCCTCTCTTCATCCCCAACCCATTCTCAGAGGTAACCACTGTGAACAATTTGGTGTGTATCCTTAACCAGACTCTTTCCTATTCTTATATATAAACATACATACACAAAGGTGATTTCCCCCCACAAGGAGCCACATAGTATATATTCGTACGCATTTTGCTTTCTTCACTTACTAGTACAGGATGGCCATCTTTTCACGGTATATACAGGTCTACCTCATTCTTTTTAATGGCTTCATTGTATTTTGTGTTACGGATAAACCATAATTTTTTCACATTTACATAACAGGCATTTAAACTGTTTCCAATTTTCCCCCATTAGAAGCAATGCTGCTTTGAACATACTCATGCACATGTGTTCACAAGTTAATAACCCTACAGATTACATTCCTACCTGCTGGATTAAAGGGTATATCTGGGTGGCTCAGTCAGTTGAGCGTCTGACTTCAGCTCAGGTCATGATCTCACAGTTCCGTGAGTTTGAAACCCACACCAGACTCACTGCTGTCAGCACAGAGCCTGCTTTGGATCCTCTGTCCCCCCCACCCCCCACCCCCGCCCTTCCCCTGCTTACACTCTCTCTCTCTCTCAAAAATAAACAAACATTAAAAAAATTTTTAAAGGATATATCGGATACTGCCAAAAGATTGCCCTCCAAAAACAATATATCAACCTATATTCCCACTAAAATTGTATGAAGAATGCCCAATTCCCCATAATCTTGCCAAAAATATAACAATCGACTTCAATTTTTGCCAACTGATAGAAGAGGATCTCGTTCTTGTTTTAACGTGAACTCTATTTTGTTCTGTTTGGTGGGGGACGATACATCAATTTGAGAACAATGAGAACTGTTTTCCAATTCACTTATATACATCAACATTGAACCAAAAACGAAGTGTCTTTGTTAAATACACTGAATCCTAAATGGAAAGAAATAAGAGAATAACAATAATTAGACACATAACCAATACTTTTGATTGTTTATTATGTGCCACACCGTGAAATGCACTCAAGTACGTATCATACTGAGCCCTCACAACTCCATGAGAACATGTATATGCCCATTTTCCACAAAAAGAAACTGGAGCCAGATAGGTTACGTAACTTTCTCAAAGTCACACATCTAGTAACTGAGTAGAACCAGGTTTTGAACTCAGACCACCAGACTCTGGAGCCCCCATTTAGACAAGTTAAGTAACTTGCTCAGCAAAGTCCTGTAGCCAGTAGATGGTGCCGTCAGGATTCAAAGCCAGGTCTGCCTAACTCCAGAGCACCCATATGCAAGGTGTTTGTTTGTTTAACAGAACTTACATCATCTATATGAATAATGTAATGATAGTGCAGGGAAAAATTTGTTCCTATCTAAACTTTTTTTTTTTCTTTTGGTTCTGGTTTTGGTATTTTTGGCTCTGTTTTGCCTAAGGTTAAAAAAAAAAAAAAAAATACTGACATTGCCTTGGCTGGACTAAAGGCAGGGCCACTGCATCGCATGACTCAGAGGCATCCTACTTGACGTGAATGATGCTCACTGGAGCCGCTTGGTACCCAGCCTGCAGGGCTGAATGTGGTGGCCCTGGGCCAGATACAGACTGACTAAAGGAAATGGCAGATTTCCCCCCACAATTAGGCCAAAAGAGCTAAGGAAAACAGAGTGCCCCCTAGTGGCTGAGAACAGTGTGGCAACTGCAAACATCTAGCTAGAGATCTCCAGAACTGACAGAATGAGGCTGGTTGCGGAAGTGAAATCAGGAGACATGAAAAACGAATCGCTACTGTATCCGGAGTGTGCAAGTGAATGCAAGATGTGTCAAGACTACTCTGGAGAGTCCATGGTTCCTCCAGGAAACAAAGGAGAACAGAAGAAAAGTATCACCCAGAACTCAGGTCTTGAGAATAAGATGCCCACACAGTAAATGAAGACAGGAAAGGGAAATGATTTTACTAAACCGGAGAAGGTGGGGATATACATAAATAGACTCAAGACTAGATAATCAGTCCTGGAAACTTCTGAGTAATCTTCCAAAAGGCACCTCCCCCACCCCCCCCAAAAAAGCACTAGAAAATTAGGAGAACCTTGAAAATGTTCTCAAGGGGGAAAATGATGCTAAAAGAAACCCAGATGTGGTGAATGGAAAATGAATGGAATTTTGGATTCATTCCTACTGTCAGCCTCTCTTAGAATTGAGGCAAAGGCAATTGCAGACTTGGGAAGAAAGGCTTAACTTGACCAAATTAAAATGGCTTAAAGCCATGAGGAGACCATGGGTAAAACAGAAACACACATCAGCTGGGCAGAAGATGGGCCCTGAGAATCAGCACAGTAAACGAAAGAGGCGGAGGAGATACAGCCAAGGTAAACATGATTAGAGCACGTGCCAATCACTTGCTTGATGGGGAAGGAGATATTCTGGGTAAGCGCATTTTCTAGTTTCATGTTTACCATTTGTTACTTACATAGGTTATCAATCTTCAAAGAATTTACAAGTATGTTGTAAAATAAAAATAACACTAAAATACAAGACACCTCATCATCTTCCAGTGACGTTGGGTGTTTATCAAAAGTATCAATTTCACTACTGCCCAAGGTTTGTACAGAATCTGGTCTCAGTTACTGACCTGCCAAAAATCTGGCTAAGAGGAAAGAATCCAGAAAGATGGCACCAAATTAGGAGATGACAATATGTCCAGAGGGTGTAGTTCAAAGGACTTAGTACATTTAGAAGTATGGTGAACGATAATGGGGCACAGAAGAACAATGCCACGTTCACTCTGACAACTCACTTGACTGTATTTCTATGAGAGCAAAGACTTTGTTTCGGTAACTGCTCTATCCCTGCATCTAGATTAGTGACTGGCACATAGTAGGCACTCAAAAAATACTCAAAGGAAGAATAAATGTTGTCCTGCTTAATGCCCTTTCCCATTCTCCTCTCCCCCGCCCTGACAAAAAAAAAATATTTCTGGAAAGAAAGAATGAATGCTATTCACTCTAATATCCTTTTCCACACTCTCTACTTAGAGAAATTCTCATCCTTCAAGGTCCAGCTCAAATTTCTTTTCTTTCTTAAGGTCTTCCCCGAGATCCATTCCTGCTGCCCACCACCCAACCTTCTTCAAAAAGCCAGAATTAAACCTTTTTTATTCTTTGCTTCCAAAGCACATCACTTGGACCTATATTTGCTTTCATTTTGTTCTGCATCATGTTGTAATTTAGTCTTTGCATGTCTGACCCTTCAGACATGGGTTATAAACTCCTTGAGGGCAAAGTTTTTGAGAGATTCGGTTATTCTGGAACCCCCACCTTCTAACATAATGCCTAACATAATGCCTAACGTAATTACTTAAATGGCTGCTAAGTTTAATAGAACAGAAGGACATCCTTGGTGTCTAATAGAAAGCCAGCATATAATAGGTGCTCAATAAGTGTTTATTATATGAATGAACTGAAAGAAAGATACCAACAAAACTAAGTTCTGTGCCCCAAATCCCAACGCTGGAGGGCATACCTTGAAGATAGAGAAGAGGTCTCTTTCCCCTGGTTCTGAGAGACTTGCCTGGTTCACGTGCCCAGGATCAGGTGCTCCCGCAGCAGAGCTGCAGAGATAAGTCTCCGGGAGTGCCAGGAAGAGGACCATAACTGATGTGAGGTGGGGGGGGGGGGTGGAAGGATGAAAAAGGAGGGAGCGAGCGATGAGGGGTGCAAGGCAGATGGCCTAAGTGACGTCTGGGACTACATACGATAATCTTCTGCTAACACTGGGAGAGTGTAAACACCCAAGCAGGGAGGAATTGTTTAGCCTGCTCTGAAGAGCTAAAAGTAGGAGAAAGGATGAAACAAGGGATGGGTGATCAAAGCCCTGTGACAGGAAAGCCAACCAGGGGAGACACTGCTCTCCTTGGACTCGGAAAACAACGTCACATACACTTTCACGGATATCAACTAGCGTTATTATCCTCATCTTCAGGCATAAAGGAGGTCTACAAACAGACGGATTAGTGAAATGGAAACAACTGAAACCTAAAATAAAGAGCCTATGCTTGCAACATGAAGTCCTTTTACCATTCTGCAAGATAGAGCCCCACACTCCAATGTTATTAGGCAGTGCCCAAAAGCACCACTAATTCAGACTGCACCGTTAAGAGAAAGCACCTTCAAGAGAAGAGGAAAGAAGGGAGAGAAAGGAATCAGTGCAGCTGTGGGACTGGCATCCCCCGGTTCCGTAAAACACATGAAATCTCCCTTCTGGGTCCTCATTTGCTGCTTTTCATGTTAGTCTAACAAAGACACCTCTCAAAGTGGTGTTTGCTGAAAACATACTCATTTCTTCCTATTTCCCATTCCACTCCAAGCTGGGCTGCCCGCTCTCAGGAAGTTTGAGTGGGGGTCAATGGTGCCTACAACATTAATACTAAGTGCTGAGTGGTAGGAACAGAGAAGACAAGGTTTCCCGCTTCAAAGAATTCGCAATCTACTTGAAGAGACAAAATATAAATGTATGCGAATCGCAAGAAAATAATTGCAAAGAAACATGTGACATATGCAAGAAAAAATAGGATAAACTATATAACTGCAAATGGTCTGTGAAGTAAGAGGAAGATAAGACAGACCCAATAATTCAGGAAAGGCTTCCTGGCAGAGGTAAATTTTCTTCCTGAAGAAGAAAAACTGAGGAGCACTTGGGGGGCTCAGTCAGTTAAGTGTCTGACTCTTGATTTTGGCTCAGGTCATGGTCTCACAGTTTGTGAGTTCCAGCCCTGCATCAGGTCCTGTGCTAACAGTGTGTAGCCTACTTGGGATTCTCTCTCTCTCTCTCTCTCTCTCTCTCTCTCTCTCTCTCTCTCAAAATAAATAAATAAACTTAAAAAAAAAGAAAAGAAAAACTGAAATGGACTGATTGAAATGATGTATGGGTTTATAAAAGCTAGAAGGAATGCTGGGGTGTATTCCATCAAAATTGCTCGTTGACAGATGAAGAAGCAGAAGCCCAGGGAGCTTAAGTAATATGTCCAGTGACAAAGAGATAAGCAGAAGAAACGGAATGCAGATCAAAGTATTCTGTCTTCAAATCCAGGGCAGACAGGGGCACCTGGGTGGCTCAGTCGGTTAAGCATCCGACTTTGGCTCAGGTCATGATCTCACTGTTCGTGAGTTCGAGCCCCACATCAGGCTCCGTGCTGACGGTGCCGGGCCTGGAACCTGCTTCGAGTTCTGTCTCTCCCTCTCTCTCCCTTGCTCACACACACATTCTCTCTCTCAAAAAGAAATAAACGTTAAAAACAAAATTCAAATCCAGGGCAGACAACAGGAGCAAGAGTTGGCAAATGCCTGTGAGGAAGAAGGTTCCCACAGATGGGCTGGCTGTGACAGAGGGACTGTTTCATTGGGTCCTGAGAGGTAAGTCCCAGTCTACTGCCAAATGAACTGAGTAGTTCCATGTGAGACTGTACTTTTGTCCCCTGCAGGAGCACCCGTCACACCTTAGTGACAGGGGCCCTGCAGGACTTCTGCATTTCCCATACCACACGCCCTGCTCCTAGACTCAGCTCCTAGCAGCTACCATTTCTACTCCCAGATCCCATCTAGTCCTAAGGGCCCCCAAAGCTCCAAGATACAAACTAACCAAGAAGCTACTCCACATATGAACTTCTGGTTCTGCTCACAACCCCACCCTCCTCCTTTGCCCCCACCAACACGGAGGAAACCAGATGTACAAATGGTTAACAGAGAAAAAAGAAAAAATCCCACCCAGACCACTTGAAACGCGGCTAGTCTGGCTGGGCTTCGAGTCCGCTCAGCGACTGCTCCATGCCTGCTATTTATAGCCTCTGGGTGCCCAGCCCAGCTTCCAGGTCACTAATTGTGGCCCAGCCCCGAGCCAATCCCCCCATCTCCTCCCCCGCCTTGGCAACACAGGGAAAAAGAAGCAAATCCAGTTTTGTCTGGCCCAGGAAGAACAGCCAGGAGTGAGATCTGAATCCAAGACCCTATATTATGTATCTTGTAGAACGTATCAAAACTGTCCAGAAAGGTCTGCCCTCACACTCTAAATCCTGGAGAGCTGCACTATTCCTTCCTTCTAGAGCAAGCATCCTTTCCTGAATTCTTCAAGTTCATCCAAACTTGAATCCTAATTTCAGGCTAACCCATTCAAATACTGGAGAGGGGAGGTATGGGTTTAGGCCACGAAGGACACCAGTAAACAGTCTAGTCAAGAGCATATGTCTTTGAGTAAATGCTTAAGCACCCATAGATTGGTATTTTGCCCCTTCTTGGGGTCTATTTGCTAGATGACCTACCTGTTTATTTGTTTTACTACTCTACCACAAGAAAAGTACCCAGGGCGGAGGCTTGCTCAGTATTAAACGTCTCAGAATTCTTTTCTAGCACCCACCAAATACATTTGAAATCCCCCACATTCTTAGTTTCAGATAGAGGCCCTGAATATGATAGTTTTATTAGGGCACTATAAATAATCACTTCTGATTCCAAGATGCTATTATTTGCATATTATTCTATAACATTGTTTTCCCTCTAAGAGTACAGATGACTCTGAGATGGGCAGTGACTTTTTTTTTTTTTAACATATGAGACTTTGTGAAGTTATTCTGAGTAGAGAAAGGCTTTTTTTTTTCATAAAGGCATGGCAGGTGGGGGTGGGGGTGGGGAGCTTGGCAAAAAGACCCAGCGAAGCTTTCTCTGTCAGTTCTGTATCTATGCTACACTGGGGTGACCCCCAGCAGGCCATATACTTGATGATTAATTCTATATCTGAAGCCTTGTCTCCATCCTGGTGAAGCCCGCCCACTGTCAAGGATGTTCGTCTTCAGAGCAAAGGGCTGGGACCGGAGGTGTGGGGACAGTTACAAATTACAGCAAAAGGGAGAAGTGCCCTTCCTTTCCCAGTGCCTAGCTAGGCTTACCTCTCTTTTCAGATAGTCCAACAAACCCATAGGCCCCTACATCTTTGACCACGACTGCCCAAGACTACGCACGCCAGTGTCAGTCTTCTCCTTCTTGTTTTGGGGTTCATCTGGGCCACTGGGTAACATGCCAAGGATTCTGGTTTACTGGAGCCAGAGCCAGAACGCTGCTGTGCTATCTCATCATCACCCACAAATACCAATTCCCAGCCCCAAATGGCCCCAAATCTTTCCTCCCAAGACCACAAGGGGAAAAAAAGTTTCCAAATTAAAAAACTAAAACTGGCAACAAAGGTGCCCCATGGCAGTAACCTTTAAAACTGGCCATTAAAGTTTATAAGTCAGACGGGCACCAACATGAACGATCAAGAAGAGAAAAACAGCCCCCTCCCTTGGGGACCCGGAGCCACAGCCTTCCCCCTAAAGCCACAGAGTTGATGTCACAAGAAGCGCTGACTGCCGTCAAGGGCTCTCTGTGTCCTGACTACAGCCACACCGCCTCTGTGAGCAGGAGGTGGAGGTGGGTGGGTGTCTGGCTGAGAATGAAGGAAAGGGGAGGGGCAGGGAGGCATGGGCTGAGGGTATAGAGTAGGCAGGGGAAGGTGGGTAGGGGGTGAGAAAGAACAAATCTCCTCCTAGCCAGCACAGCTCTCTGCAAGTCACAAGCCAGGAGGGGACAGGCCTGTTGGGCTGCCGAGGACAGTGGTTCTCAACTTTTTTTTCCACCCAACACACATGAGGCATACCACATATTTTCATCAGTAACTATGGGTCATTATGCAGTGATTCTTAACCATCCTGGGGCAGAGGGAGTGCATATCAGAAATTTTTTGGTAAGGGTATGAATAGTCTGAAAAGACCTCCAAATCATTCTGACCACCTCCCCTAGGGGCTATGTACCCCCTGTGAAGAATCATTAGTTTAGGGAGCCTACTTCTCCTTCCCTCCCTTCCTTCCTTCCATGTATTCAACAAATACGTTTTGAGAGCTTACATGTGCCAGACATTGTTCTACGGGCACCGGGGAGACAGCAATGAACACACAGACAAAATTCCCTGCCCTCATTGAGAATCCATGCCTTCGCAGGGGAGAAAAACAACATAATAAAAAAGTATAATCTGTGGCATTCTGGGTAATGATACGTGCTAAGGAGAAAAACAGAGTCCAGGGGGAAGGGACAGACAGTGCTGATGGGGGCGGGGAGGGAGGTGGGGATGAAATTTTAGATAGGGTAGCCAGGAAGTCCTCGACTTCCTGAAGGAAGAGAAAGAACGAGCCATGTGGATATCTGGGGAAAGAGCATTCTTAGCAAAGGGACGAGCAAGTGTGAAGGCCCTAGGGTGGGGTTCACATCTAATATGTTCATGGAAGAGCTGGGAGGTGGCCACCATAGCGGGAACTCACATACTCTCCTTCTGTTTCAGATCCCACGGCTCTGAGGAGTCAGGCGGATCATCTGCTGGACTAAACTGTCCAAGCCAGTCACATGCTCACAAGCAGAAAAAGCATATATAGCTTGGTGCAAGGGGATACGGGTAGGTAAGATGAACTTAGTATTAAAGTACTTCTCTTTCTTTAAACAGCTCAGACTTCTTTTAAATAAAGTCTCTTCATTTGAGGATAAAAACGACTTGCTCAAGGACCAGTTTTTCACTGTTTTTAAAGCTAGAAGCTGGAATAGAATTTCCTCTTGACATGCAGTCCAATGCTTTATGCTTTTTCATAAAATCACAGGATAATAAAACCTGGAGGAGGCACTAAAGAGATTATCTTATATACTCCCCTCGCCTTACTCGAGAAGCAGCTGGCAAAATTAGAGCCCAGGGTTCTTGGATAAGGGGCTAACACTCCTTAGAAAGCAAGGTAGGGGGACGGTGCAGATTATACAAGAGGGGACCATTTCTCTCCAATCCTGCATTCTAGAATCTCTCCTGTAAAGGCAGATATGGTGGTGATATTAGGATTCCCGAAGACCATATAGTGTTCTCTGTCCCCTGACCCCAGGAAAAGGGCCATTTCCACATGCCAGGCCCACTGCCCTTTATCTAATGCCCTTTAGCCCAAATGTCCTCCATGAGACAGAGGCTGGCCAAGCCAGTGGGCTGCAGGTTTGGAAGACCAGAACCAAGCCTCCAGTGTGAATCCAGATGCACACACACACACACACACACACAGACGCACACAGCCAGTGGGAAGGAGGGAAGGAAAGCACACACAACACAACACACCAGGGCAGCTGCAGAAAACAGCTGCTTGTTAAGTTAAAATTAAACTCTGCACAAATATTGACCTTTGGAGGGGACAGAAACCGGTCCCATATTTACCAGTTTTATAAATGGGACTGACCACAGCTGCCCCACGCGCTTGGCCAGCATGATGGCAGGATGGGGCGAGGCCATGCTTTGGGGGTGGGGGAATGAAGGAGAGGGGAAGGAGACATTTTAAACACTCTCTGAAATGCAGTTACTACAGGTAGGTCAAAGTTCCCAAAAGCCTTACAAGAGGAATTTCTAAGAAAGCAAATAAGGCAGTCTCTGAAAGGGGGGCGGGGGTTCAGGGAAGTAGGGAGAGAGAGGAAAAAGGAAGTGTCAGAAAGAAAAAGAATTGCTAAAAATAGTGAGAAATACGACAGAGATTAAAACAGAATGGAGGGAACACTGGGGAGCTTACCCTTTTGAACCCTGGCCCTTGGTCAAACCAAGAGTCATAAGGTAGAAGACCAGGTGACCAACTTAACCTAATGGAACAGTCTAAACTGACCTGGTTTGAGCCTTGGCTCTGCTGCCTACTTGCTGTGTAACCTTGGGAAACTCAGGACCCCAGTTTTCTCATTTATAAAATAGGGACAATGACACAAAAACGCTGCTTGAATTCGCAAAGACAGAACCAGAAGGAGACAATGTAAGCAAAAGCGATTTGCCGACCATAAACGCCACACAGATACAGATCATTATTTTTACTAATCCTATCCCAGCTAACTGTACACCTTTACACTCCAAACTGGCCAATAAACTTCAGTCTCTCTGAGAGCAACGCCAGGGGTCAGAAGGGGAACTTGAGCTTCCCCCGAACTTGCTAAAAGCCTCCTGCAGGCAACTAAATCCTTCCCTGGCGGAAGGATAACAGGGAGGCCAGTTTGCTGAAATAGGCCCCCAAAGCCATACCGCCAGCTTCAAAGGTCCAGATACCACGGGAGAGAAGGGACTCATCAATACTATTTCCCTGAAAGCTGATCTCTGGCAACCCACGTTTTTTAGGAACAAACATCACAGATGCTGGGCAACTCAGTTCTGTTCCAAACCTCTGATGACTTCACTCTCTTTTTGCATTTTCCCTATACTCACGACTTCCACAATTAATAATAATAAGTATAAAACAATCTGGATCCAGTCTCTATATAGAAAGGCACCTCTGTAGTTGTGCCACCAGGAATCATAATCTACAAGTATTTCAGATAAAAACACTTCAAAAAAAATGTATGAAAAGATTTTGCCAAAATGATTCGCCCGGGTGCATGGAAAGCTCCTGTGCCTTTACGCGATACATGGCTTACACTCTATACCTTAAAAGTACAGACCAGCGTCACTTACAGCACAAGAAACAGGCAGTGATGAAGTTAAAGTCCTCTACCTCCTCACTGCTAACCAAACACACGTCGCTAGTGTCTTTTGACTCTGTTTCGCTTGTTCAATGTTTTACCTTAATATATTACAGTTTATATTGTTAAACGTGTGCCATAAAATATAAGCAACGTACAGCACAACCATGTCAGCAATTCAGGAAGAATTCCCAACGCTGCAGTCTCTGCGGTCACAAGGCAGGGAGATGTTTTGCATTTGGTGCACCAAATATGTGCTGAAGCATAGACTCCAAACAAATTGGGGAGGGGGAGACAGACAGGAAAGAAAAGGGGAAGAAAATGGGGAAATTATACTCCATGTGGGGAACCAGTTTCCTTGAATTCCGATCCAAGAATTTATTTTTAAAAAGTAATCATTGAATTTCTAGAACTCTCTTTCTATGGCTTTGTCCTCCTACAGGGAAGTGCTGTGCCTCCAGGTTCTGCCACTCAGGGCTTCTGAGGGTTTTGTTTTTCTAACATGAATAACAGTCCGCTCCTCACTCCACCCCCATCTTCCCCAAGAGCAAGGGACTCCCCTCCCTAGGTCTTAGTTCCATCTTTTTTAAACAAGAGAACCTGAGCTAGCTGACCTTCCCTGGATGAGCCTAAGATTCCCTGCCAAACCTGTTAAGTTGTAGCCAGAGCTGATAGTATTTTCAAGTATTCCATACTTCTAGAAAAAGGGAAATGAGAACTACCATAATTAAGACTGTCACCCATTTAATACTCCAAAAAAGTTCATTCTCTCCCTCTAAACACCCAAGCTCACAGGAGTAGCCCCGAATAGGACCAGTGAGTCAATCACTCCTCAAGATCTTCCTCCCATCATGTTCCTATCCAAATAAAATCAATGCCTCAGACAGGGAGGTTTCTAGGCTAGGAAAATAGCGCAGGAGCTGAAAACACTCCCCTTCAAAAGCAAAACTTTCTTGGGGTGGCTGGCTGGTTCAGTTGGTAGAGCATACAACTCTTGGTCTTGGGGTTGTGAGTTTGGGCCCCACGTTGGGTATAGAGATTACTTAAAAAGAAAATCTTTAAAAAAAAAAAAGGCAAAATATTCTTAAGGAAAAACACACAGGGTTCAGTAGATCTCTGAAAAACAAAACAAAACAAAACAAAACAAAACAAAACAAAAAAAACAAAAACCAAACAATAAAGCCCACAGCAGGACAAGCAATTATCACCCAGCAATTAGAAGTCATGCTTCCAAGGATGCTTTGCCTATGAAGGCTCTCTTGACCCCCTACCCACAGCTCTATCTATGAGACCCTGCTGATACCCTCCCAGACAAAATCCAAGCTGCCTAAGTTCAACAAAATGCAGTAAAATGCAGCCCCACATAGGACTTCTAGTTGAATACTGCTTGTTTCAGCAATCTCCTGCTCTCTTTTTGCCTAACTGGTAGATTGGTCTCTCAGAGAAGTCCCTAAGCAGATCATGTGACAGGGCTGATTTCTGTTTAGAATGCCTGGGCCCAAGCAAGTGACATGTCATTCCTGGGGGCTTCAAGACAGAAAGGGCACCTTAATATTTTGGACAACAGCAACATAAGTGCTCCTAAGGCCTAAAAGAGGTAATGCTTATAAGGCCTGAGAAACAGTGAATGGAAGCCAGGGTCCCCAGAAATGCTCTGATGTCCCAACAAGGACAGCAAGGACAAGAAGGGGACTCTTCCACGGGGACTGGCTAAGGCAGGGAACAGAGTGCAGCAGAGAGACCTGGGGAACATCTCCAGACACAAGTGCATGCCTATCTTATATCTGCAGCCCAGACACTGCAGAAGCTTTTGATGATGTAGGAACTATGTCCATAATCCAGAAACAACTAAACTTCAAGCACACAAGGAAGCATCCCTCCACCGTAATCTTTAAAGCCCAGAGAGAAGCCAATAAGGAAACATTGCTACTGGGTACCAGTGACTGCTGCCGACTCACCAGCCCTAGGAAATGTCTGAACAGAGTCTTATTCAAGCCAAGGGAAAACGCTGTTAAAACACACAAAACTCCTTTGACTAATGTGAGAGGGGGAAAGAGCCTCTATAATTAACAGAAACTGTCACAGGCATTGGGGGCCTCCAACGTGTTCAACGCAAACCACTTGAAAAGACCCGGTCTTCTAGGAGAAGGCTGGGGTTTGTGAGTGGGGCTCCAACAGGCTGGGGACAGTTTTTCCAAAAGAATCCCACCATATTAAAAAAAAAAAAAAAAAAAGAGGGAGGAGGAGGAGGAGGGGAGGAAGAGAAGAAGAAGAAGAAGAAGAAGAAGAAGAAGAAGAAGAAGAAGAGGAAGAAGAAGGAGGAGGAGAAGGAAGGAGGAGGAGGAGGAGGAGGAGGAGGAGGAGGAGGAGGAGGAGGGAGGAGAAAGAAAGGGGTTGGTGGGGGGAGAAAGGAAAAACCCAAAACTCAGCTGCATATTTTTCCACCACTGGAACTAAAAAGCAGAACAGAAGAAGAAAAGTCCAAATGCAACCAGTTTTCAATTAGGGCCTAATTAGAAAGGAAAGTGGCAGTGCTGTTATTACAGATCTGGGGAGGAAGAAATGCAGTCAATGACTTTAGTTTGGGCTGAGCCGTCCACTTGAAAGCTGTGATGATTAGGGGAACAATTTATGGTGAGAGATGCTGGAGGGGAGTAGGGAATAGGAGAAGAGGGCCTAGGGCTGGTTCAGCGTGCCTGTCACAAGCCAAAGCAGAGTCTGAAACATCTATTGATCCCCCACAATGTGCAAAGCATTGCGTGAAGGGCTGAAAGGAGAAACAGAGATCCTAACAGACCTGAAGAGGCTTATAAACACTGTCCCTGCACTAAGTACCCACCTCTTAACACTCAGCTGCTATATACACATTGCACACATCTTCAGAGAGAATCTAACCTCGGCTTCTTTTTATACACAACGTCCAGTGTGACCACTCATGTGGCCTCTCTCTGCATTTCTCCCAGCTCCTTCCGCATCTCCATATGGGACACACAGAAGCCCTAGAGAAAAAGGAGCCATCATCAAGAATAATCCCCAAACGAAGCTATCTGGATTTGCCTCAGCCCTCAAAAGAAGCCAGTCAATGGGGTGCCTGGGTGGCGCAGTCGGTTAAGCGTCCGACTTCAGCCAGGTCACGATCTCGCGGTCCGTGAGTTCGAGCCCCGCGTCGGGCTCTGGGCTGATGGCTCAGAGCCTGGAGCCTGTTTCCGATTCTGTGTCTCCCTCTCTCTCTGCCCCTCCCCCGTTCATGCTCTGTCTCTCTCTGTCCCAAAAATAAATAAAAAAAAACGTTGGAAAAAAAAAGAAGCCAGTCAAGGTCTACCCCCTGGCATGGATAGACTGAGACCCTACACCAAGATGGGGAATCTCAGAATAGTTGGAAGGGCCTTTTCTGCTTTCTTCATGATCCCAGAGGATTCTGGTCCATTTTCTAGGTAAAGGCCATACTCCCTGAGGACAAGCAGAAAGGCACTAAGGATGGGCACCCTTACACCTGGCTAGAGGAAGGAACGGGTCAGCTAGTTCCAGTCCCTATTGCAATAAAACAAAGGAGTCTGACTGGTAGATACATGAAGGACTTTCTTCCCTTCCTCTGGGGTACCCTCTCCCTTGTTGATTTAGTTCAGGCAACTTGGAGGAGGGACAGGAAGGGCCAGGGCAAACATGTCACAGCCTGCAGTGAATAGGGCCAACAGAAAGGAGAGGCAAAGAAGAGAGCTGAGAGGAGAGGAAAAGAGAGGAGGCCTCCTTTCCCATCCCACAACCTGGGCTCCATCCAACACAAAGTTAATTCCTAACCTCGGCTCACCACCCTGCCCACTGCTTGCATGATTTATCCCCCTATCTGCCTGCATCGCCTTTACAAGCCTCCTAGCCCTGCATACCATTATAAAAGCTGTCTGTGCTGCTGGCTCGACCTGGCCTGGCCCGGGCTCCTGCCACAGTAACCCTTCCCCACCCCTGCATTTTACAAGCCTTCCGCCATCATGGAAATCTGAAATCCCACGAAAGAACAGTAAACATCGTAGGGAAAAGAAAATACCTAGCCAGGCCACTCTGGACAGCAGAGTCACAAATGGACTGAGGTCTCTGAGCCAGGGATGAAGGCGTCTAGGCAACAACAGGGAGCTGCCTTCTTGCCCGAGCTCCGCTGGGTAATAACAAAGAGACGCACGCCGCACAGATGTGCCAGTCCTTTATGGGGCACAGCCAAGCATCCGGTGCCCTGGGAATTCCCAGGCTCAAAGAAGCAGCCAAAACGTCAGGGAGACTCACAAGTAAACACAGGTGTCAGGTTTAGAGACCATGTGGAAATGTGAACATTTTAAATAACGGAAAGAGACTGAACATTATTCAGACCACAAATTAAGTCAGAATCAGCTTTGTCACCTTCTTATGGGCTCTTTAGGGAGGTAGCACGGTGTCGTGGAAAGAGCAGGGGCTGTGGGTTTAGCTCAATGGCTTTGAAGCCTGGCTTCATCGTTTGCTGATTAGCTCCATGACTCTGGGCAACTTACATCCTCTGGATCTCAGGCTTGCTCTCCATCCCAGGGGAAAATACCAACTCCTAAAAATGTTGTGAACAATAAGAACAAGATTTACAGCTGGAGGGCCTGGGCTGGCACTCAATAGGTATTAAAAAGTTATTGCTGCTATTGATTACTTGGGATATTAGACATCCCCAAATTGGTGGTGGTGGGGGGGGTGCTGTCTACTGCTTCCCTATGCAAATTTTAGCCCACTTAACAGGTTTCTCCTTTATTCTATGCAAACTTTCCCTTTCTAGACCAGATTTCACCTTTTTCTCTCCTGGCCAGAGAATGAGCCAAAAGGAGTCCCGGGGGCAGGGGGGCGAGTATTCTTTCCTACCCACTGTCTTAGGTACACTGTCTCCTCGCCACTTTCAACCATTCAATCCAGTTCTGCTCCTGACCCTCCTCATTAGGCCCCCATTGGCTCCTCCAGCCTCAGTTTATAAAGGTTCTTCTTTCTCTTCATTTGCCTCAAGAGAACCTGCCAGCACCCACTGGGTTCCATTCTTTTTGAGAAATGCCTGCATGCCCTCTGACAGCCAGAAGTCAGGGTTCATACCTTCCCCACCTAGCTTAGTGGAGAAACGGACACTAAAGAATTCTCCACGAGTCTCTGGAGTTCCAAAATGCTCTGCCAACGAGGCTGAGTGCTCCCCAGAGCTCTGTTATTCACTTGGGGGTAGCTAGTGGGAGATGGAGGGGGAGGGACGGGGGAGGGCAGGAAGAGAAGAGAGCCTTGATTCAGGGGCCAGACTGAGTCCGCCACAGGCCAGGCTCCGCTGAGGTTTCTCGGGTGAAACACGCCTCTGTGATGGCTGTGCCTGTGAAGCGGATGGAAATGCCCATAAAGCCGTATCAAACCCTGTGCAGAGAAGGACAGGGATATATATAGAACCAGGAACCAAAGGGGCCACAGGGGATTCAGGCGGACAGCTCCGCCCAGCCCTTAAACCCGCCCTAGGGAAGGGGGGAGGCCCAAGGAACAAGCTCAAGGAATGAAGGTTGGAGACAGCCCGGCGGGTTTACGAAGGGAGTGGGGAAATTGGGGGCGTCAGGGACAATACTGGAAGAGAGCTAATGGCTCCGCGGTGGTGGGAATCAGTCAGGGTTGAGGGAGCCGTGCCTGCCCAGCGCGGCTGCAAAAGAGCCTCTGAGTTCTAGTCCATCCTGACATGACTTTTAACACACTGCTTCGGTGTCCTGCAGTCTGGACAGTGCTCTGCTTCCTTCTCAGAACCAGAGAGCCTCTAATGGACTGGCTTGCCCTGTCCTCCTCTGCTCTCCCAGCCAGCACCTCTAGTTTAAATTCATCTAGGGGCCAGTGTTCTCCATTCCCTACTCCCTGATCCCCACTTCCAGCACCACCCCCCACAAAGAAACTTGGGAAGGGGGGACGTGAGAAAAAGAAATCTACCCATAAGGAGAGTGTCCTGAAACAAGAAAAGTATCTCAAGATAGACAACTGTCAAAATTTAGAAACAAATTCACAGAGAGGAAAAAGAGGCTGACAGTATGAGGCAAGAGCCTCAGAAACCATTGCACCTGGCAGAATCAGGCCCCAAAGGAGACACAGTGACAGAGACAGAAAGTGAACGGGCTCTTCTTCCACTCTGATCTGCTGGGACCTCCCCACCCCCACCCCAAACAATCTTCTTGCCAAAGAAGAACACTGTAGGTACAGATCCTGGATGATAAGGAACTGGCAGGCACCGAGCCCACAAAGATCTCTTACCTGAGCAACAGGGCCAAGATAGCCAGTCTCCCTCTCTGTCCCTAGTTCAAAAGAGAATCCTCTCCACCTGGAGTCTTTTCCCAAGCCAGCACAAGTATGACAATGTTTTGGCGCCACCTGCTGTCCTTTTCCTGACAGATGAGTAGAATAGATCCTAAAACCAGATGAACTTCAAATTTACCTTTAATTCATCATAAGCCTGAAAGGAATGGAACCCAAGAGAAGAGAAACCATAACTCCCACCAAAGGGACTATTCCAATGTAGCGCAATGGACAGATCCAGTGTTCCACCCTTCCCAGGCTTCCTGGGACTGATGTCTTGAGAATCCAATTAGCCAAACCCCTGTCCCTGGTTTCTGGTTCCAGTCTTAACAGCCATTAGTCTGTGAAGTTCATTCTCCAAGCATCTTGCTGGCTTGAGAGCCGTGAATACTTAAGAAAGCTTTTCTCTATTTAATAGATTCCCTATATTTTCCCCCTATATTTTAAAATTATTTCTATATTGGGGTACCTGCATGGCTCAGGTGGTTGAGCGTCGGACTTTGGCTCAGGTCATGATCTCACAGCTCATGAGTTCAAGCCCCACATCGGGCTCTGTGCTGACAGCTCAGAGCCTAGAGCCCGCTTTGGATTCTGTGTCTCCCTCTCACTCTGCCCCTTCCCTGCTATGGCTGTCTCTCTCTCTCTCTCTCTCTCTCTCTCTCTCTCTCTCTCTCTCTCTCAAAAATAAATATTAAAAACAAACAAACTTAAAAAAATTATTTCTATATCACCCTGTTTTGGTTTTTCTTGGTTTTAGGTAGAAATTCTAATTTTGCACCAAAATGACATGATCCTTTGTCATCAAGCAGTAGAATGAAAACACTGTCACCCAACAGCAAGGACTTAGACATTTTACACTGCTCTCCCATTCCTGTGGTCCTTAATATGGTCTGGGCAAACATTCTAATAAGCAAAACGCTCATTGAGAAGTCAGCTCATCTCACAAATATAAACATTTGTTCATCCATTTAACAAATATTTCTGTAGCACCTCCCATGAACCAGGAGCAAATTGGAGGTAGAGGGTGAATAAGACAAGGTTCCTATTCTCACACAGCCTCCACCCCAGCATCATCTGCCTGATTCGTGAAGGTAGTCTAGCAATTTCTCACCCATCTTAAAGAATACCTGTGTGAACAGCAATGATCAAGACAAAAAAACATGAACAGGCTTTGTAAAGAAACAGAAGGAAGAAATGTAAGAGGACAGAAGAGGAAAGATGTACAGAGGAAGTAACAACTGAGTGTGGAAAATAACAGGTTTTTTTAATTTAATTTTTTTTCATTTTATTTATTTGAGAGAGGGAGAGAGAGAGAGAGAGAGAGTGCCCATGGGGGAGGGGCAGAGAGAGAGACAGAGAGAGAATCCTAAGTGGGTTCCACACTGACAGGACAGAGCCCAATGTGGGGCTCGATATCACGACCCTGAGCCGAAATTAATAGTCAGATGCTCAACTGACCAAGCCACCCAGGGACCCTGAAAAAGAACTGTTAATATACTACACCTGTTGTGAGGGAAAGACGCAAAGAATTCTAGGAAGGGAGTTTCCAAGTTTCCCTGGTAACATTCCAGTCAAGTAAAAAATATATATATATATTTTTTTCTCTCTCTCTACTTCAACTATATCCTTATCACTATAATTCAAGTTCATCCTTTCTTGCAGTATCTTAAATGAAATGTGGAAAAGTTCTTTACCATCGTACATGTACCAATATTCATATTTAAGCGAATGAGCTACCAACCTACTTTCTGAATTAAATAATCCCATTTTCCTTGGATACCTTTTTAAAAATTCTGTTATACCCCTTTTGTTATTGTCCTGATTTTCCTATGGCACCAAGGCCCCATGTATCTTTCAAACATGACACAAAAATCCTAAGAAGCCAACTACCGCTAAATACAACAGGAGGGTGATGTGGCCTCTCATGCTCTTCTTTTAATTATACAATCTGGAATTATGTTCATCTTTTAAAATAGCCAAACTTGCCAAAGACTATATCACAGTTGGGAGCTCTTACTAGTTACATTTTTCAGAAGAAAAAAAAAAAGAAAAAAGGTTAAAATGGCCATCTAGGAAGTAGAAGGATACTTTATGGGAAAGAAGTTCTATTAAATAAGATATCAGAATAGCTAAAGCATTTGATAAAAGGATACAAAGGTGAGGTTGGTAAGCAGGAAGCCCCGGAGGGGCATGTAAAGTAGCTTTCTGCCTTACTGAAGGTTATTAAGAGTCACAGAAAATTCTCCTTTACTTCCCTTAGATTTGCCCTCTTTCAAGAGCTCCCTGGGAATCCTTCACTGCCTTCCCCACAGAGAAGGACTTCCTCATCCGTCCCCACCTAAGTACCTGGTGTACATCTCTATTTAGCATGGCATTCTCACCTGGGATTAGAGGTATATACACACCTGTGTCCCCTTCTCTTCCATATGCTTCTTGGGGCAGGAATCATGTCAGGTATCACTGAAAACTTAGCAGTGCTAGCTTCCTACTCCCCACAGTGCCTCATACAAGAACCCAAACCCAGTGGTATTCAATAAACACTGGATAAGGATGATAACATTAACAGCCATCCAGCCCAACTCCACTAAGTTGTCAGACCAGTTTAGGATATTGGCATGAAAACTCCTTTTTCTCTTGGCCCAGACATTTACTCTTAAGGTTTGTCTCCTCCTCAAGAGACTTCAGGAAATAGGGTTAGTTTTAAAGTTCTAGAAACTCTAATTATTCCTGTTTTCTCCGAGCTAAGGGCCTAAAGGAAGACTGTAGATACCTCATGAATATTAATGAGCCTCTGCGGTCACATGAATATTAACAACACCCTGTGGCTTTCGGGAACAGCAGCCCCGCTAGAAGGCCTAATATTAACCTTGGCTAGGCCCAAAATGTGGGAAGAGCATATACCCATAGGTCTCCATGGGGAGTAAAGAGTGCATGGCAGAGCCTAGTTTGGGGGTTGGCCCCTAGGCAAACACTGGGCACAGAGGCAGTGAAAAAAGGACTAAACATTGTGCCCCCTGTCCCTGGCACCAAGGGCTCTTGTAGCTGCTACCTGGGCAGAAATCCCCACTTCTCAAGCTTTGCAGAAGAAAGGATGCCGAAACTACATCCTACAGGGGGGTAAGGGAGGTTCAAAATCAGTTCTCAGTGGACAAAAACCAGAATCAAATAATAAGAATCAATCAGACAATAAAATACACAGTTAACAGATCACATGTTGACAGTAATGAAAGAACTACAGAGTGTAGCGTTTCCAGCCCCACACCTCCCATGAGGCTAGCAGACACAGAGACCAGTGACTCGGGTTTAAGAGGAGAGGTGTCCTAAGGTTGAAGCAGCAAGAGATGGGAGGGATCAGGTTCTTCTAGCACTTACAGATTCTGGAACCAAGAGACATCAGAAAGAATGACGGGTGTTATGAAAAGTAAATATGGGGCGCCTGGGCGGCTCAGTTGGTTAAGCGTCTGACTTCGGCTCACATCATGTGTGATGTCATGGGTTCGAGCCCTGTATTGGGCTCTGTGCTGACAGCTCAGAGCCTGGAGCCTGCTTCAGATTCTGTGTCTCCCTCTCATGCTCTCTCAAAAATAAATAAATATTAAAAAAAAAAAAAAAAAGTAAATAAGGGCACCTGGGTGGCTCAGTCACTTAAGCATCCAACTCTTGGTTTCAGCTCAGGTCATGATCTCAGTTTATGGGTTGGAGCCCTGCGTCGGGCTCTGCAGCTGTCAGCTCAGATCCTGCTTAGGATTCTCTCTCTCTCTCTCTCTCTCTGCCCCTCCCCCACTTGCATTGTCTCTCTCAAAATAATAAACTTAAAAAAAAATGTAAATAAAAAAAAAGTACTGTGAACCAGAGCTGACCAAAGAAACCCATGCACCCTTGGCCCCGAGTCTCAGTTCAAAACCTACTTCTATGGATGGGCACATGACAACGCTATTAAAAGGAAAGGCAAGTTGAGGTGCCTGAGTGGCTCAGTCAGTTAAGTGTCCAGCTCTTGATCTCAGCTCAGGTCTTGATCTTAGGGTTGTGAGTTCAAACCCTACACTGGTCTCCATGCTGGGCATGGAGCCTATGTAATAAAAATAAAATTAAATTAAAAATAAAAGGATGGAGCGCCTGGGTGGCTCAGTCGGTTGAGCATCCGACTTCGGCTCAGGTCATGATCTCGTGGTTCATGAGTTCGAGCCCTGCATCGGGCTCTGTGCTGACAGCTTGAAGCCTGGAGCCTGCTTTGGATTCGGTGTCTCCCTCTCTCTCTGCCCCTTGCCTGCTCATGCTCTGTCTCTATCTCTCAAAAATAAACATTTAAAAAAATTTTTTTAATAAAAATAAATAAATAAATAAATAAATAAATAAATAAATAAAAGGAAAGGCAGGCTGAGTGGCCTCGTGCGGCAACTGGAATCAATGCTAATGATAAGACCCCTGCTGAACTCACACACCAAGATACAGCTGAAAACTAGAAAAGCACCTCTTTACTCCTCTGGCCCAATCCTACCCAAAGGCCTTGACCCCTTACTTCTGTCTGAAAAGCTGTCCCCAGCCCCCTCTGCATACACTCAAGAGGAACAGAGAGGCCTGTGGGCCTAGCCCAAGCCGAGGCGGTGAGAGGCCACACCTAGGAAGAGGGTGGGGGCCGCTCACGGGAGCTGTGTTCTGTCACACAGTTACCATATTATGTAGCTCTAATAAAAAGAAATACTTGAAGTTTTACTAGTGCCATATAATAAAGTATTTATAGAATCCGGGGGGTGGGGGTAGGCAGAGGTAGAGACCGGGAGGGAAAAGGAGGAATCAGAATTGTTAGCAGGAGCCCTGGCGAAGATAACTCCCAGGACTTATCACACAGGTAAACTTCAAAGCCGTCAGCCCGGGACATCAGGCTCTCGCTCACTAACCTAGATCAAGGTGGCTGACTGCTCACCCCCTCTCCGTAACAGTCTGTCTCTGACTTCTTCCCGCTTGACAAAGAAAGAAATGAAGAGCTGGGGAGAAAAGAAGGCAGAACAAGGAAGGCAGAACTGTGTGGCGCCTAGGTCCGGAAAGGCTGGGGACCAGAGCAAAGGGGACACAGTTGAAAGAATGAATGGCACGTGAGCGCTAAAAGGTTCCATTCTGAGGCTAAACTTCTCCATCTCACCATCCTACATACCTGAGAGTTTTGAAATTTGCCAAAACAGGGTTTTCCATCATTGCGCTAGCCCCTTCCGCACACCTTTCACCCCACTTCCAACCATGCTCTCCACTTGCCACCACCACGAGAGAAGTTCACGCCACACCTACCGTGACCACACAGCGCGTACCCGCAGCTTCCCACACCTCCCCTCCGCACACATGGGCCCTGCAGCCACAGTGTCACACACACACACACAACACGCTCACCACAACACGCTCTTCCCCGAGGGCGCTCACTGGCTGCCTGGATTTCCTGGGTATCTTCCCAACCTCAGACACATCCTAGATAAAAACATTTTCAGAGTCTACAACCCTCTTTAACATTTCAAAATTTTCTATTACCCAGAAAATTCTCCCCAAAGAGAGAGAGCAATGAGGGCTGTGGCATTATTACAGAGGAGACTATAAACAGAACAAATATAGAGCTGCTTTATTACAAGGCAGTGTGGGGCTGGTGGCTGGCTGATTACAGGGACACTCCCCAGAGCTCTCTGCAGTCCCAGACCTCAATAAAGGCCAGACTAGAGCTGCATTCAAACTGAGGGGGCAACTGGATCCAGGGGCCCCCTAGAATCTCTTCAGATTCCAGTCCAGGATATGATACCTGCCTTGAAGATAAGAAGAAAGCAGACACAATCTAAGAATAACCATGCTTGGCAAAGAGCCACCAGGCCATCTTCTCAAAGGCAAATACAATTAGAAGTACGGTTAGAGTTTCTTGAACTCAAAAGATTTCAAGCTTTAGATTAAAAAAAAAAAACAACTACAGAAATCTAGAACAAATTGATAGATTAAAATCCATGCACGCCATGGATAGTGAAGATCGAGGAGAAAAAATGGGTTAGAAGACAGAAGGAGAAGCAGCGCGGCAGTCTGAGTGACTAAAGCAACTCGTATTACGCCTAAAATCATAGAAGGAAAGAGTGGGAAATCCACAAGTCCTCTCTTCTGGGCTCTGGGCACACGGCGTCCCTTCCTGGGTGACTCACTGCGGGATCACCTTCACCCCCTGCTTCATGTGGTAAGGGCCTCTTTATAAGGAGACACACGGCGAGCCTTCTCCTCCTCCATCCCTGCAAGCCAGGGGAGTTGCGTCACTGACCTCCACACACACTCACTCCCTCCTCTTTCCAGCCGGCCACCACACAAGGGATCTTGTCTTGTGGTCCCTGTGATCCTTTCATCTGGGCTCCAAACCCACTGTCACCTTGGCCCTGAATCACTCCCCAGGAGACACTGGGAAAACACTGACGGACAAAGAACGTCTGGGTCCCGCGTGGCTCAATTTTACTGATCCCTGCTGGTGAGAGAAGCCAGGCCACGCTCTTCCCTGCCCAAAGGCCAGGGCTCAGGAGTAACTCTGAATCTGGCCTTGTGGCCAGCTCTGCCTACAGACTAGGTTTCCATTGATCTGGGTGATACCAATTCCTTCCAGCTCCCAAGAGCTGAAGAATAAAAAGGGCTGAGAGGCAGCCTTAAACATTCTAGCTCATCTACTTTACTTGTTCAGTGGCTGAGAAACTGGTGGAGATGGAAGAGGGCCAGCAAGTGTCCCCCCGAGCCCCTCAGTTCTGTCCTCATCCCACTTGGCTGTCTTGTTCTCAGGGCAGCCCCAAAGAAAACATGCTGGCAGCCGAAAATGTCAGTGTTTCTCAGATCCTTCTCCAAGATTGAGGATTCCCCTCCAACTGTGTGTGTCTCAGCTCATTTTCATGTCTCATGGTGTTGACATTTTTCCTCGACCTCCTATGTGATGATAATCTAATTTGGTGCTCAGCCATTTTTCTAGAATTTCAGACCTACATTTCAATGGGAAGATTTAAGAAGAGTTACAGGAATGCTTTTTTTTATTCTCTGGGTATCCTCCCTTCTCAAATACATTTCCTTAGAACAGAGCCTCTGAGACAGGGTGAGAAACCAGGGGAGAAGGGGACAGGGGGTGGGAAGCTCTGTGCTAGAAAGTTGCAGGACGAGGTTCTGGTTTCAACTGCAATTACCTGTGGGACTCAGGGCCACATAATTTCTCCAAATGAAGCCATCGTATCTCCTCATCCTGAAGTGACCCTTGTGGGGTTAAAAAAATGTATGTGCATTTGTTTCTTCTTTTTATGTGAGTAGGTGATCAATAGATTTGTGTTGAATTTTATTCAGCAAAGCCTGCTCATTTCACCTGCTAGTTACAAGTGAATCAAATTAGGGGCACCTGGGTGGCTCAGTCAGTTGAGCCTCCAACTTTGGCTCAGGTCATGATCTCACGGTTTGTGAGTCCAGGCCTCGCATTGGGCTCTCCGCTGTCAGTGCAGAGCCTGCTTCAGATCCTCTATCCCTTGCTCTCTCTGCCCCTCCCACACTCACACTTTCTCTCTCAAAGATAAATAAAAACATGACTTAAAAAGAAAAATGAGTGAATCAAATTAAATAATAAAGGCACAATTTCTCTGAGTACCTACAATGGATCAGACAAGTTAAACAAGGCAGATCATACCCCTGCCCTTGGGGAACTTACCATCGGGGGCAGGGAGCCAGAAAAAAATAGCAATTACAATGCAGTGTGATAGGGCCTATGATACAGGCTTTCTAAAGAAAGGCAACTAAACTGAACTTAGAGGGCCAAGGCAAATTCCCTCAAGGAAGTGACATCTTCACTGAAATCCAAACAATGAACAGGAGTTATCCAGGTGAAAAGGTCTGTGGTGGCAGGGATTTTCCAGGGAGAACAACTCGTGCCAAAGTCTAAGAGATAAGAGAGAAAATAATGGGCTCTGGGAGCTGACAGCAGGTCACTGTGCCTGAAGTGTAGATTTGGGATGGAAGGTAGAAGTGTGGGTGGGGAGTGTAAGTGTGGCCTAGCAGGAGAGTGGGAGAAGAAGCTGGGGAGGTAAACAGAGGCCAGATCATAAAGGGCCTTAATGGTTTTATTAAGGAGTTTGGACTTTATCCTAAGGTCAATAGGGAGCCACTGAGGAGTTTTAAGCAGGGACATGTGACCAGATTTAATCAGGAGCTTCCATCTGGTTTCTCTTCCTGATTGCAGATCCCTAGGGTTAGTGGGGTGTTAAAAAGAGAAAAGACACAGAGGTGAGTCTGGGCTGACTTCTCTCTTCCTTCTTCCCTTAACAAGGGTGGAACCCAGCAGGTTCCCACTCCCTCCCTCATGGAACTCTCCAGTCCTTTAAATTCCTGGCTTACTTTCCAGTCTTCTCTCTCAGTGCCCTATTCCTCTTTCTCTGGCAAAGACAAACCTTTCACTGTGTGGCCAGTCCCCTCTACCCAGCCGTCCTGCAGACCTGGGCTGTGAACCCCCACCCTCCAACTAGGGATGTTAAGTAACCCTGCCAGTAAGCCACAGTTCTAATCCAAGGCCCAGTTCTTATCTCTTACTTGAATTCCACCAACTCTGCCAATATTTACTTTTCTCCTCAATCCTAGATCTCTCAACCTCTGGAAACAATTTGGTGGCCTCCTAACAGAAGACAAAGATAATGCTGACCAAACACATGATCGATCTGTATAAGAAAGACCTCATATCTAGATGAAAATGACAGACTAGTAAATGAACGCTATGAAAAACATCCCCCTCCTTTTCTTTCTTTACCTTGGTAAGTCATCGAAAGCTACTCTTTTAAGATTCATCAAGACCATTAACTTTACCTCTTGGCCTTACCATTTAGCATTAGAATCACAGAACCTTGGCACCGGGAAAAGAAACCTTTAATCAGCTAAGTTCAAGTTTCCAGCTCAGTACCAGAGCTCTTTGGCATGACCCGGCAACTGAGATCAGATTGCTTCTTACTGCCTGAAATTTCCTTAAGAATTTCTTTTTCTATCCATCCCCTACTGAACCCCTACTGAACATAAGGGTAGGACCTCTATGACCAATAGGAAATAGCTCAAATTCACTAGGTCTTACAGTTTTAGGACAATGCTATTCAAAGTGTGATCAGCAAACTGGTGCTGGCCCATGAACTCCTTGTAACTAGCCCATGATGGGGTAAGTATAGAAATCAAGTATAAGCATTTAAAAATCTTCATAGCCATCTGACATTGCCATGATATCCACACACTAGTTCAGAGGACTCATCTCAATGAACAGGGTATAAAATGGTTTGAGTACTGTTGAACTTATCATCACATGGGACACATGCTGCATATTAGCTACGCACAGTAAGACCATGGGTGAGATCACTTTGAAAAGCACTGTTCTAGAAGGTTCCATGGGAAGAGAAGAGGATAGGTCTGGGGACAGGAGGGCTAACTCTTCCTTTTCTCAAACCCTTTCTGGGTACAATAGGGAGTGAATCTGCTGCCTGGGATGAGGAACAGGAAGCTGCTCCCACTAAGCCACTGGCTGCATGGGGTGAAGAGGAGGGCAGGAGTTGGTGGCCAGGTTATCAGGCAATAACAAACTCAGCATCCAAGCACGCGACTTCCAGCAATGCAAGGAGTTTCCTTTGTTTGGGGAAAACAAGAGCCGCAAGAAGCCTCTCCTTGACACGTTCTTGCCTGGCTTCGGGAGGAGCCCAACCACCCCTCACACACAAACAGGACAGTCCTGGCCAATGACAGACAAGCCAGTACCCTGACCACAACCCCTGTTTGCTTTTCCTTTTCCACCACTTCCTCAGTTGGAGGGCCACTGTGGGGCCATAGGTAGCTGCCAGCCTAGGTCACCATTCAAGAACTTCACCCCCAATGACCCAGTATCTACGCCATGCAAGTCTTCCGATGCTCTTTCCACAGCTTACTTTCTCTCCCCAGTATGGTGCTTTTGGTCTGAGCCCACAGGCTCCTGGCCCCTTCCCTAGAGTTAACAGATAAAGCTAGGAAGGGCACTGTTCTCACACAGGCCAGGGTGTGCTCTAACGAACTGTGCTGTCTTAACTCCAAAACTGAGAAGATTAGCATCAACTCAAGTGCCCCAAAAGAAGAATATTTGAGGTTTGAACAGAATATTCTAAACACATTCTAAACAGAATATGTTACCTGAACAGAGTTATGTTAGATCCTCGGCTTCAAGAACCCAGGTATCACCAAGACTAAGATATATATAAAACAATGTACCTCTTCGTGAGGCAGAATGTTGTCAAAAGTAAATGTCTAAGTAGCTAGCTAGGGAGCTTAGGACCAAAGACCAAAAAATCCAACAACACTTGGGAGCCAGCTCTTGGGGTTTTATAAACAGAGTAAGAGTGTCAACCTCTCAGATTCACACGAAAGTGCCTTCTAAGACTAAAGACTTCAGGGTATTTTCTCTGAGAGCTCTGAGAAGCAGGGCTAGTGAGTTCCACTTCTGACTTTACTATGTTAAATCAAGAGCCTTCGCGACCAGAAACCTTCCTCCCTTTCCGATTAATCAAGAGAGCTTAGTCTTTACCCTAATGGCCCAACAGCCCAGGTTTCTATGAAGACTCATTTGTCCAGAAAGGGGAGGGGTGTGGGGGCGGGACTCCCCCCACTCCAGGCCCCCTTCATGCCAGAGAAGGAGGAAACAGAATAAGCAAAATAAAATTCATAAAGCGAAGCAGTAATTATGGTGTGGTCAACAAGAGGCTGTCCTCAGGCCCATCATTATGTGGCTAAATTTAACGCCCTGCGCGGCCAGGGGAGCCGTGCGCCCCGGGCACCGTGTGTCCACACAGACGCCAGCTCTGCCACCTTCACCCGCTCGACAGCCGCCAGGGCTGCCAGAAAGCAGGTCACAATTTTTTTTTATAGTCTGTTTACCAAGATGCTGTTTTTACTGCCGAGGTTTCTCTCATTTTATCTCTTTTTCCCTTTTCCCCAAACAGACTGGCCTGTATTTTCTGTCCTGGTTTTTTTTTTTTTCTTTCTCCCTCTCTGAGTACTATTTTCAGAACTCTAATTTTATATGGTATGTCCCTTTTTTTTTTTCTTTTCTTTTTTCTTTTTTTTTTTTTTTTTTTTGGTAAATATTTGCCATGACTAAGCCAGGCACATCCAGTTTAAAAGACTCCGTCCCACAAAACATCGGGTCTTTAATGATATGCATCTCATTAGCTTGCCCCATGAAAGGGGGTATAGAAAAAAAAAAGCAACTTACAGACTCTCTCACTTTTTATATCTAGAGACACCTATATTTATATACGAGGACAAGCGGCAAACTGACATTCTGAGCCCCGATACAAGATCGGTACAATGGTCACTTGATTCAGGCTTTGGAGGCCTGAGAAGCAGTTTCAGGTGAGACAGGTTACTGGTCTGAATATCACTGCTGGTTGATCCAAGAGGGTCTGACCAGTTCAGGGCCACTAGAACCAAGCCTCGGGCTGCGAAGAATTAGGCTCTCTAGACCCGGGGAACAAAACTCTGGGAAGTCCTCTGACACTAAATTTCCTCAAAACGGCTGTGAGAAAACAAAGAGAGCAAAAGGGCCAATCTTCCTCTGCACCACGGGCAGATGCAGTCAGAGAAAGTTTAAATTAGAGAGCTCTGAGAGAGTCCCCCTCCAAGGCAGAACTTCCACACTTTCACTCACCACCCAAAGGGCTTCTCTAGCTGGGCAAAGCCCCAAAATGGATGGCACGTTTTCTGGAAGTACACGCTTCCAGGTTTGATGAAAGGGGCAGCATGGCCAGGCCCACCTACTGCAATGACCAAGAGGGTCAGTGTCCAATAAGCACTACCTGAGGACTTAGCTGGGTGCTTTTAAACCCAGCGCGATCCTCTACGATGGTTAGAGGAGCCCCAGGATTCAGCGTTTGCAGTAAGATGTTAGGGGAGATAAACAGCCAGATATACAGATTGAGAGACCCTGAGAAGCTGTTGAAGCAGCATCTCATGGGAAGTCTATACTTTGTAGGGGTCACCAAAAGTCCAGAGTCCCCAACTTGGTTTTCATTAGTTCATTTAGGGATAATCAGATTCCAGAGGACTGACAAGTGCTAACTAAAATCACAGAACACTACTTTAGAAATTAAAATGCCAGTGGATTAGTTTATAAGGTGGGGGGCTATACCATTCCAGTGACTGAACTATCTTCAGCTGATTTTTCCTGGGAAGCCAAATAAACACTGAGTGCTATTTGTCAAACACAGAAAAAAAGGCAGAAGACAGCAAATGACTTTATGGGAGACTTCATATACACTGTGGAAAAAAACTAGACATTTGTCCCCATTCTATTTCACTGCTTTGGCACTGTGGTAGATAAATTAATAAATTGTTACTCCTTAGTTTCTCTTTTTTCAAATTCTATACAACTCTGCTCCTCTGCTAGAACATCTTCTCGGACCTCATGAATAAATTATGTATGTTTTGCTCTAATTGCTTATGAGAGCCCAGAGGTGTGCAAGACCAAGGGTTACAAGAAAGATGTGGAGGAAGAGAGGAGTACTCAGGCAGAGCACTCCAGCCACGGACCACTTTCCCATCTCTTACGTAGGCTAGGTCTCCATAAGGCTCACAAATGGGTCTCAGTCCTGCCTACTGTCCACATAAAGTTCCAAGTGTCGCTGTGTAACACGTGGCAAGGCAATAGAATATGATGGAATAATACCGGACCTGAAGTTCAGAGCCATGGGTCCTGGTGCCAAAACCTACCCCTGTTCGTCTACAGGGGTAAAGATAAAGTTCTTTTATCTTTGCAGGCCCTAATTTCCCCAAAAGTAAAACAAAGAGATTTGATATATTCTTAGATCGATAAAGACCCTTCCAGCCCCCCAAATTCTATGGCTCTAATCTTCTCTGCACATACTAGAAACGCCATGATTTCCTTCGTTAAGTTACTAGCCTGCGCCCTTGCTGAGACTTGTAACCTAGTCTCATAGGCAATATATTTACAAACAGTAGGGTAAATCATTCCTGTAGATAGCTAATCTCACCCATTTCATATCTCAAAGATCCTCCCCATTCCTAGCTTCACTCACACCAAATTGGAAGGGGTTCTGTGGAGTAAAAGATCCTAAGAGGGCAGTGTACAGTTTCAGAGGTGCTCAAGCTTCAAGGATAAGAGTAACAGAAGCCAAAGTGTTTTTGAAGGATTCCCTCAAACCACCACACCTAGGGAGAGCCTCTCAGATTGTGTAACTGAATAAAATACCTAGTTGTGTCTTTCCTTCAGTAGCCATTCACCGCACGAAATCCCTACATTCTCTTAGCTCAAGATTTACCTCTCCAAAAGAGGTTAGAGTGGGAGAGAGCCAAAGCATAAGAGACTTAAAAACTGAGAACAAACTGAGGGTTGATGGGGGGTGGGAGGGAGGGGAGGGTGGGTGAGGGGTATTGAGGAGGGCACCTTTTGGGATGAGCACTGGGTGTTGTATGCAAACCAATTTGACAATAAATTTCTTTTTTTTTTTAAGAGGTTTTCTCTTTAAATTTTTTTTAATGTTTTTTATTTATTTTTGAGACAGAGAGAGACAGAGCATGAACGGGGGAGGGGCAGAGAGAGAGGGAGACACAGAATCGGAAGCAGGCTCCAGGCTCTGAGCCATCAGCCCAGAGCCCGACGCGGGGCTCGAACTCACGGACCGCAAGATCATGACCTGAGCTGAAGTCGGACGCTTAATCGACTGAGCCACCCAGGCGTCCCACAATAAATTTCATATATTGAAAAATAAATAAATAAATAAATAAATAAATAATAAATAAATAAATAAATAAATAAAAGATTTACCTCTCCGGAAATACCTCTTCCAAACTAGCTTGCTATGCAAATGAATCTGTTTCTTCTCTCTCTGAGGTGACATATATTTTAAGTATTTAGAATATCCTTTGTATATATGCAAATTCCAGTGGTCTGATCTCCCTCAAAAGTCCACCTTTCAAGGGCAGAAACCACATTTTCACTTTTCTGCATGATTCCACAATGTTTCATATTTCCAATGGTGCTTAAAATGTACCATCTACATAGAGTTTAAACCTCTAAATATAAAAACAAATAGACTAGGGGCACCTGGGTCGCTCAGTTGGTTGAGTGTCTGACTCTTGATTTCAGCTCAGATCATGATCCCGGGGTCATGGGATCGAACCCCTCATTGGGCTCTGCACTGAGTGTGGAGCCTACTCGAGGTTCTCTCTCTTTCCCTCTGCCCCACTCACACACACACTCTCTCTCTCTCAAATAAAATTTAAAAAAATAGACTAAAGATTTCCCATACAAAATGAAAAAACTGTTTCTTGAGATTTTTAATGGCAATCTCTCCCTTGACAATTCCTTTATGGGTGAAAGCAAGAATACCCATGAATCCTAACATCTTGCTCCCTACGCACTGGACTGCTCAACTGCTAACCTACAGGACTCAGTCTCTCACTTTTCAATGTGGCTCACTATCCAAAAGAAATATCACCCATGAGTAAGGCTATAATAAGAGAACACTTTAGGCATAAGGCTAAAGGTAGGAAGCCGGGGTGCCTGGGTGGCTCAATCGGTTAAGCGTCCGACTTCGGCTCAGGTCATGATCTTATGGTTCGTGGGTTCAAGCAGCGTGTAGTGACAGCTCAGAGCCTGGATCCTGCTTCGGATTCTGTGTCTCCCTCTCTCTCTGCTCCTCCCCTGCTCGTGTGCTATCTCTTTCTCTCTCTCTCTCTCTCTCTCTCTCTCTCTCTCTCTCTCAGAAACAAAAAAAAACATTAAAAAAAATTAAACTTAGGAAGCCAACACATCAGGAAAGCTTAAAGGTAAGTCATTTGATTCTTTTGTTTTTCCTCCACATTTCTATAACCGGAGACAACATTTACCCACGTGAGAGGATCTTCCAATGCCACGGCCTTTAAGCTATAACCACTCATCACTGTGTGCCTCCTATATACAAGGCACTACAGTGATAAGTGACATAGAAAAGACACAAAGCGACACAGGAGTTCAGAAGAGGGAAAGAATACAGCTGATACTTTCACTCCTGTCTGTTTCACTATTTTGGTCATTAACAGAAAAGTCATGGAACCATCTGATGCTAAAAGTCCTTGGGAAGGACTTTAAAATTCCTGAATGAACAGGCAACATCTCCTGGGGAAAGAGGATGGAAATAGGCAGAGATCAAGTCATCTGCTCAAAACATCACCTGCGCCTTCAGGCCATCCGCAAATCTCAGAGGAAGGACTAATTCTCCCACTCTGCTCAACTCCACAGGTCCTTGCTTCCCTCTATCATTTTCCCTTTATCAGCTTACGTTGCTGCTGTTCCAGTGGCTCCTCCTTTGCTTTCAAACACACGTGCATCTTCTCACCTTCAGAAGGGGTTCTGCTAAGCCACAGCTAACTGAGCAGCCAGCTCTCAATTCCTTTTCATTGTGAAATGAAATAATGAGAGTTCTATACCCATTGTGTCCATTGCCTTATCAACTGATCCTTCTTTAGCTGCCTGCAATCTGCTGATATTGCCCAAGATCACAAATTGCCTAATGGACTTTCCTCTGGCGGGCAGGCAGGCAGGCAGGCACTCGTTCACTTTGGTCTCTCTCCCGCAGACGGCGCTCTGGATCACCCTCTGGGGTGACGAGAAGAGCACGGGATTTGAGTAAAGACAAATATGAGAAAATCAGGCGAGTTGACTTGAAACAAATTCCTTAGCCCTTGAGCCTCTGCTTCTTTATCTTTCAAATGAAAATAATATCACCAACCTCATAGGTTTAAGGATTGTAAATTAGACAAACCACCTGGCACTGTGTTTGGCACATGTACGTATGTACTTGATAACTGTCTGTTCCCCTTTCTGGGTTAATTAACTACTGTGTTCAGATTCTCCTCCTATCTGCTCGCACTTCCTTCACTGGCTCCTACTACTACTTCCAACTATGACTCTTCTCCAAATCTCAATCATTGGACTTTTGTTCTTTTCTTCATGCTCTTCCCAGCAAAACAGGCATCCACTCTCATGACTTCAGGTATCTCTCCTCTGCAGCAGACTCCCAGATCTATTTCTATAGGTCTTTTCAACCTAAGCTTCAAACCCACTTTGTCAGTGCTTTCCTGAGCATTACCACTTATAGGTCCTACAATCAATTTAAATCCAACACGTATGTGAAAAAGACTTTCATCTTATATTTTTTCATTAACTCTGATCATATATAAGTCATCATTTTTTATACACTAAAGCACTGTTTAATGGCCATAATGTAATGAATGGACTTTGATGAAACCTTTCCTCTACTGGGGAAAGAGGAGAGAGATTCAACTGTGTGAATCATTGCCAAATGTCCCAGAGGTATGAGAAGCTTAGAGTTTAGGCCTAAGAAGGCTAGATGTTTGCCAGAAATAAGATATCCATCATCACTGCCTCACAACTCAATTCTCAACTAAGTGGATTTCTCAGACTGGAAATAAGAATGAAACCAAATAAGAGACTAATGGTGGATTCAGTGGAGCTAAACAAACAAACAAAAACAGTTTTCATTTTAGAAGAGTTGGTAACTTCCTGTGAATGAAGTACGATACACAATCCCCCAGAGCAGTGTCTGTTCAACTGTGCTAGCCTATCTGGGTCTAGACACAGGGGGCATGCGCAATTCAGTTTTCCACAGACCCCTACAAATCTCTGTTGTCTTCTATCCAGCCTGATACGCATATTTATGTTGCACGCTGGTCCCCTGTAGTCATCTGAGTTAGGAACACTTGATTTCAAGGCTTTTAGATATGAGAATTTAGAGGCTGATGAAGTCCTTCACTATTAGGATTGCCACAATCAGAAATCTTCTCTTGGAAATGAGTGATTTTATTCCACTTGTATTTGTTATGTTGATTTCCTTTTTGCTTTCCCTCAGGTTTTTGATAAATTTTCTTTGGAAAGTATCAACCCCTATAATGCTTTGTAAAAGGAAAATAAAGAAACAGGCCTTTTAATACATCCTTGGGCCCAAAAGAAAAGAGGTGGTGGCCGGTGGCAGCAGGGCTCAAGAGTGACTACAGGAACCACATTGGGAAAACCCCAGAGGAGGCAAAATTCCGAAGAAATGTAGCTGAGAAACATATGCAGCCATTCCTTCCTCTCTGGAGATTTTCATTCCAGAGCTCAAATACTGGTGGATTTGTGTTTTAAATAAGGAAAACCATTCCTTTGTATGCCCAAGATTAGATTTAATTGAGCCCCACCCATGATTTTCCTAGTCTGTCAACAGTACCACGATTCTTGAGCTCACATAGGCATACCACGGACAGACTAATCTTCCCAAAGATCACTTTCCTATGTCAATTCTCCAGCCAAAACTTTCCACAGCTTCCCACTATCTACGACACAAATGAGTAACTACAAGAAGGAAGTGCTCATCTCCTTCCTAGGAGATGTGCCGGTTTGAGAATCACTGCCTGTAATGATAGATGTTAATAACTGAACACAAACCGGCAAATAAATGGAATGCCGGCAGAAAAAAAAAAAAAAAGCTGAAACACATTTACCTTCAGAATGAAGTACCAATCTTCCAGAGCAGCATTTAAGGCCCCCCAACAACCTAGCCTGAAGTTATTATCTTGCTAACCTTTTTTTCGACTAATCCTCTCCCACTCATTATTATTTTACAGCCTTCACCCATGTGCTTCCCAGCTAAAATGTCTTCCACTGAGTTCCCTAGCAAAACCGAAACCGAAAACAAACATGGAAGTCCAGATCAAGTCCTGCCTTTTGCAGGAAGCTTCTTCCGATCACTCCACTACCGTGGCCCCTATCACCATTCATTAAGCACAGCAAAAGCTCTTTGACGATAATATTCTCATACCCTGTCTGCTCACAGAACCTGGCACGGTGCATATACATCACGGAGAATACTGGGAGAATGAATTAACCACAGGGTTCTCTCAATCAGAGAACTGACATGCATGCTGGTAGGGAGGACAGTCTCCTGCATCTAGACTTATCCTTCTTTACGATGCCCATGAAGGCATACTGGGTCCTGTGCCTTCCTCTACATACTGAATACCAGGCATATGGTAGCAGGGCAGCCCTTCTAACTGTGGAGGGAGAGCCCAGAGGGAGGAAAATTTGAGGAAAGAGGAAACTTAAGAACTTACTTTTGGCTGTATGACTAATGTTCTTTCCAGGATTTTGGTAGGTTCTTATTCTTTTGGTTTTTGTGATATTTAAATTCTTAACTGGTCTAAAAAAGAGGTTCTGGGGTCACTCAGTAAGAAAAGATTCAAGGTTGATAGTTCATCCCAAAGTTGGGACTATCTCCCAATAAACAGGCAGGTGAGAGAATGGCAATCAGACAGCATTTCTTTCCTTAGGCTCCTCATCTATTTATAGTAGGGCTATCTAGATCTCGGGCTACCAACAGGTGATCATTTCACGGCCTATTCATAAGGTAGGGAAAATAAAGAGGAGTGGGAAGATAAGATTCATTCATCCATTCAACAAATATTTATTTCATGCCTATTGTGTGTAGAGGCACTGTTCTATGCACTTTGGATAAACCAGTGCACAAAACATACGTACTTGTCTTTGCTGAGCTTACACATTCTAACAGGGGGAAGATACCATAAATGATGAATATAATGAAATAAGGAAATTTTATAATATGTTGAAAGTGAGTGCTATGGAAAAAATTAAAAGTAGAGCTTGGTAAAAATGAAATGGGAGTGCCATGTACAGAGGGGCAAGGATGTGGCTTGCAATTTTAAATAGGATACTCAGGGTAAACTCCATTGTGAAGGTGACATTTGAACAAAACCATGTATTATATTTTTGAGACACCTCCCCTTAAGAGGTGTGACTTAATTACCCTCCCATTGAGTGTGGCCTGAACTTAGTGACTCACTTCTAATGAAGGGATTACAGTAAGATAGTGATGGGCTGTCACTTCTGAGATTAGGTTGTAAAAAGACTGCAGCTTCCATTTTGGTCTTAGTCTGTCTCTTGGATCACTTGCTCTGGAGGAAGCCAGGACCATGTAATGTGAGCAGCCCTATGGAGAGGCCATATGACAAGGCAATGGCACCTCCTGCCAACAGCCACATGAGAGAGCTTGGAAGTGAAATCTCCAGCCCCTTATGATAATGGCATTCCCAGCCAACACCTTGACTGCCACTTCATGGGAGACCCTGAGCCAGAAATCACTCAGCTTAAGCTGCTTCCAAATCCCTGACCCTCAACACTGTTTGTTGTTTTAAACTATGACATTTTGGAGCAATGTGTTATAAAGAAGTAGATAACTAAATTTTTTTTTTTACATTTATTTATTTTTGAGAGACAGAGAGAGACAGAGTACAAGCGGAGGAGGGGCAGCGAGAAAGGGAGACACAGAATCCGAAGCAGGCTCCAGGCTCTGAGCCGTCAACACAGAGCCCAACGCAGGGCTCGAACCCATGAACCGTGAGATCATGACCTGAGCCGAAGTCAGTCGCCTAACCAACTGGGCCACCCAGGCGCCCCAGTAGATAATTAATATAGACAAAAAGGAAGTGAGGGAGTTGGCCACACAAATATCTGAAGAAAGAGCATTCCAGGCAGAGGAAACAGGCTGCAAAGAGGACTAAAATCAGGTGGTAGTCAGAGAGAGTTAGAAAAACAGCACAAGGCCAGTGTGGATGCAGTGGAGTAAAAGAAGGAGAAAGTGGTAGGAGATGAGGTCAGAAAGGTAACAAGCAAAGTCCATGGGGCACCTGGATGGCTCAGTCGGTTAAGCATCCAACTTCGGCTCAGGTCATGATCTTGTGGTTCGTGAGTTCGAGCCCCACGTCGGGCTCTGTGCTGACAGCTCAGAGCCTGGAGCCTGCTTCCAGTTCTGTGTCTCCTCTCTCTGCCCCTCCCTTGCTCATGCTCTGTCTCTCTCTCTCTCTCTCAAAAATAAATAAACATTAAAAAAAAAAAGAAAGGTAGCAAGGTCCAGATCATGTAGGATTTTGCTCTATAAGTGTAATGTGAAGCCAATATGAAGGACTTTGAGCAGGGGAGTATCATGATGTGATCTGTGTTTTAATAAGATCGCTTTGTTGGTAATGGGCCGAAGGAGGCATAGGTAGCAGCAGATACCAGTAAGGAGGTTACTGCAATAATGCAAGAAAGAGACAAACATGGCTCAGACCAGAAGGGTAGCAGCAGAGGTGAAAGTATGCATGTGTTTTGAAGGAAGAGCCAACAGGAGATCCTGATGGACTAGAGGCAGGATGTGAGAGAAAGAAGTCAAGGATGACTCCAAAGTTTATGGCCCTAGCAAGTGAAAGAATGATGTTTCCATCAACTAAGATGTGAGGAGGCTGTTGGAAAAGCAAATTTGGGGGTAAGATTAGGAGTTCAGTTTTGGACACATTGAGTTTGACACTCTGGCGGACTTCCGTGCGGATATGTTGAGCAGGCAGCCCAGAGTCTGGGGGGAACGTCTAAGAATAAAAATTAAATTCGGGATTCATCAACAAGGTGGTCAAAGCCACAGACTACATGAGATCACTAAAGGAGTGAGTGAAAAAATATAAGAGCACCAAGGACTGAATGCTGGGCACTCCAACGTGAAGAGGTAATAAGGGAGAAGAACCAGCAAGCGGTTTGGAGATGGAGCAACCAATGAAGTAGGGTGAAGGACAGGACAGTATCATACTACAGAAGCCACGTGAAGAAAATCTTGAGAAGGAATTAACCAGCATTATATTTAAATTTTTTTAATGTCTATTTAGTTTTGAGAGAGAGAGAGAGAGAGAGAGAGAGAGAGAGAGAGAGAGAGAGAATGCGTAATTGGGGGAGGGGCAGAGAGAGAGGGAGACACAGAACCCGAAGGCTCCAGGCTCTGAGCTGTCAGCACAGAGCCTGACGTGGGGCTCATCCCCATGAACCACAAGATTATGACCTGAGCCAAAGTTGGACACGTAACCAACTGAGCCACCCAGGTGCCACAGAATTAACAAGCATTATAAAGGAAAAGCCTAAATGAGAAAAGATCAGCGAACTCAATTTTCCCTGTCGCCCCATCCTTCTTTTTCATTTCCATATCTTCCCTTATGCCAAATGCCATGGCAGAGATATGTACAAGAGGCTGTGGGAATAGCAGGATAGTGTCCCTGTGCCTGAAAGGAGAGCAGACTGCGGAAAGGAAAAACTGTCATGGAAAACACAAAAGAGATGATGTCTGTGCAGAGTCAGGAAAGCTAAATAGGAATCTGCCACGAGGACGAGACAGAAAAGAATACCAGGCAAGTTGGTCAAGAGATGTATGGGCATTAAGACTTCAGTGTGGTAGGGGCCCCTGAGTGGCTTCGTCCGTTGAGTGTCTGACTTCGGTTTCGGCTCAGGTCATGATCTCACTGTTCATAAGTTCAAGCCCCACATTGGGCTGGCTGCTGTCAGCTTGTCAGTGCAGAGCCCGCTTTGGATCCTGTCCCCCTTTCTCTGCCCCTCCCCTGCTTGCACTCTTCCAAAACTAAATAAATATTTTTAAAATTTTCTAAATAAAAAAAATAAAATAAAGACTTCAATGTGGGAGAGTGACAGAGGATCAGACTGCAGAGGTCAAGAGGACCAAATCATATGCCATGACCTTGTGTGAATGACCTTGTGTGCCATGCAAGGAGTTTGAACTTTATCCTGTAGGCAACCGGGAACCCCTAAATGACTCTAAGCAATCTGGTTTTCTGTTTCCGTTTCAAAGAGACCACTCTGACAGAACGCAAATTCAACTGGAGGGGAATAAGGACTGACTGAGTGACAAGCTAGGACACTACTGGAAGGTCAAACCAATAAAAGGGGGACGGGGGTGGGGGTGCTAATCTAAGGCAATGAACGCCGGAATAGAGAAGAGCAGATTCAAAAGAGAGTTGACAAGTTAGGCTTTGAAAGTAAGGACAAACAGAAAAATGGGTAACTGTCAAGTTTCCAGCTTAGAAAGCTGAACGGATACTGGTATGATTCCCCAAGATAAGGAATAGAGGAAGAGAAATGGGTTTAGGGGAGTAGATGGTTTCTTTTGGACAAGTTTAGGGCATTGCATGTGGGGCATCCAGGTGGACATGTCAAATGTGCAGAAAAAAATATGGGCTGCAGCATAGTAGAGACATAAGATTGGCACTCACTGGTGTACTTGTGACAGTTGAAACTGGGGTCTGGATGAGATGCCCCAGAGAGGGAAGGGTGAGTGGATAAGGACAGGATCTTGAGTAACACTAACATTTAAGGGGCAGGTAAAGAATGGAACACTGGCCAAGGAAACCAAGCAGAGGCTCTCTGTGAATGAACTCAACAGGACAGCAGATTCCAGGTTAAAAGATCATCTTCCCCAGGGATCACTGATATAACCTCTAGCTTTCTAAGAGCAGCAGTGAGTATCTTCACAACTTGAAGCATCTGCTCTAGCATCGGGCTGCAACCAGGCAGAGAATGAAGACAGTAACTTAAAACTAGACAGGACACAAGGCTACATTTAGGACGCTGAGTCAAATCAATGCTACCTATAGGTACATAACTATAACCATATAATAGACATTGGTGAAGGCACTATACCGAACGGATTAATTTAAATCTTACAAGGCATGCAGCCTGCAGCAACGGGAATGACTGGCTATGCTGAATACTCTCCTCTGAAGATAGGGAAGGAGAGAATCCGTTAAGGCCCCCTCCCTAAGGAAGCCAACTTCACGCAACCGCTCAGGTTTTGGTGTTAAGGGCTGATTCCCCGCCAGGGGTTGCCAGCTGCAGAGGGCGGGGCTCTATTTTGGGCTGCCTGCTGTCCCTGAGCCTGGCCGCGTCTGGTTTGAGCAGCATGCAGCCCCAGTGACTCACACACCCATGCAAACCGCCTGTGGCTCAGTGGCACGGCCTCGGAATGCCAGCCTCAGGCCAGCTCCCTCCTCACCCCATTACACTGGGATAAATAAATAAAGAGCCCGCCAGCAGCCGCACAGCCTGATGGCAACCAGATGGAGAGAGGGAGGCATGGACAGGGCCAGGGGAAGGAACTCCCTCCAGTGGACTAGAGTGAGAGAGGGCCATGCCAGCCCCATCCTCCTAAACTTCTTTAACACAGTTCCTACTGCCATGTGGTAATAGTCTCCCATTCCTGGACTCATCTTCCATTCCTGATGGTGCCTCCCAGCCCCCAGTCCTAGGAAATGCTCTTTATGGGGATCTTCCCTCTATGAAGATCAGACCAGCAGCCACTCCATCCAGCCAACTTGAGGAACACTGCCAGTACTCCCCCTAGATCAGGCCACCATCAGTTGGCCCCCTGGGGCTCCCTGGAAATGAGAAATCGAAGGCTCTTGGCAGGAGAGGAAAAACAAAAGAACTAAATATGAAGATGTAACCCCTGTTCAACCCTTAAATATTTTTCCTGGCCTTAGTCTCCTAGAAACTTCCCTGCCCTACTGCCCTCTGTGCTCTATCTCTATGGCCTCTAGCCTAGAACTAGGAAAAACAGACCCTAGGCACTGACCGCATGGCCCTCTGACATCAGCCGTGGCCCCCCTCTACCTTCATCCCGAGCTCTCTGTCCCCGGTTTGTTTATCTTCCTATGTTGCTTATTTTGATGGCACATCCTTTCAGCTGTCTTGGGTGACCCCATGACCCTTCTGTGTCCTGTTTGTAGGACCCCAGGCAAGAAGAGTAACTGAAAAGGTACAGTGGCCCTAAGAAATTCTGCAGTCCCATGAGGAAACGGGTTCTAGCGGCTATGCAGGACATTCAGTGATCCCAGAGGACACTGCAGTGATCCCAGAGGTCACAAGAATTCCACATTGTCCTAGCCCTTAACTCTCCTCTAATTGGTGTATACAGCCAGTTAGCGTGGCAAAACAAAATAGGGACGATCCCAGATAAGAAATGTAGGCGGTCCTAAACATACAGCTACAGCTACATGACCTTAGGCAAGTCATTTAACCTCTCTGGGGCCCAATTTCTTAATCTATGAAATGGAAAGCTACAGCCACTTGTCTCTCAACTCCTTTGCAGATATATAAAATTCCGTTAAGTCTATGTGGTTTGGGTGTGATCCACCCAGTACTTAGAAGACCAGTATTCCTGAAGTAATTGGTTCCAAAACACCAATATTCTTCCTGGGTTGGCACCAGGACTCTCCATGCTTTCTCATTCGATTCTGCAGGATTGCCCCCACCCCAAAGCATGGAAGAGAGGAGCTTCCAATTTTACAAATGAGTAAATGGAGGCTCTGAGTACTGATTTATCCGAAGCTGCAAAATAAACCAAGAGAATAACTGAATACCCCAAATATAGGTCTCACAAGCAGCACTGTATGCACAGGCCACACCGCCACACTTTTCATGAAATTCCCCTAGCACGGATTTACCAACATCTTCATCCACAAACTTAGTGAGAACCTACGACTCCTAGGCACTCTGTTCAGTGCTGGGGATACAGAAAAGCATTCAACACAGTCCTTGTCCTCAAACTGTCCACAGATCAATGGAGGAGAAAGGCATAGTCTGGCAGACATATAAACGGTAATATCACAAAGCTGTAAGTGGTAAAACAGAGGGAGGAACCAAGGTACTATGGTGGCGGGAAGAAGGACTATCTTTACAAGGAGAGTCTGGAAAGGTCTCCCAAAGAAGCCAAAGCTGACATTTCAAAGATTAATAGAAGTTTACAAGGTAGATAAGGCCAGGGCGTTGGGCATTATAGATTAAGGGAACAGTGTATGCCAAGACATAAAGGCTGAAGAAAGGCACTTTGGCAATTCAAAGTCATTGTCTGTCACTGAAGTATAAAGTTCATAAAGAAAAATGTTAAGAAATCAAGTTGGTAAGTATGTGGGCACTAGATTAGGAAGGGACCTCTCTGCTGGGCTAAGACGAAGCTTTGTATTGTTTAACTAAGGGGCTGAGGCAGGGAATTAGCATGTCACCCCCAGCCTGTGTTAACCTCCTTAATACCTACACTTATGGACAGAGGAAGCTATCTGGCAGAAAAATGGCCTAGGAAATCTCTCTGTGGCAAGTGTAATGGTCTCTCTTTCCCCATAAAGACTTGAAATCTCCTCTGCTTCAGGACTCAACAGTACATGCTTTCCTTCTTCTCCAGAGTTAAATTGCTTCAGTAGGTGGACTGAGCACTCAACTCGCATTTTTTGCTCTTAGTGTTAAGACCCCAAGCATCATGGCGTCTTGGCTTGGCCAATGCACAGAGGCAGAACAGAAGGTTCCAAGTCAAGAACACCTGCTTTAGGCCTAGCCCTGTGAAAAACATTAATTTCATGTTCAAAAGAAATATGAGTCACCGTCCCTGTCCACAAAGAGTTTACAAATTAGCCTAGATGACAAGACAAAAATATGAATAATCTATACAGAACGCAATATTATAATAGCATTATTTGCTTACATAGTAAAGTACCAACTTGGGTAACACATATAATTAGAAAACAGGGCAATAATACTAAGGTACTCACTGTACAACTAACCAGTCCCAAAAGAGTTAGAGAAGGAGAAGATCAATATTGACTGTTATTATCAAAGGTCACTATTATTAATACTCCCCCTGTTTGGCATTTAATAGATGTTTCTTTTGGCCAAGCTCAATCCTTAGAAGGGAAACCTAGGCAGGAGCTTCTGACAGGCCACAATTATCTACTCCCCATTCATTCCTTTGCCAGTCCCCTTGTATAAACACTGTGATTTTCCACAGCCTACTGTGCCCACAAGACAGTTCCCAAATGGTAGCCCTGTGCTTTTCACCTTCCTCTGCTGTGGGATGTTGAAGGGGCCTGGACAAGTAATAATAACTAGCCCCCCACCCTATAATCCAGACCTGCGATCTGATCTCAACAAGCAAAAATTTATCAACTGGTCAACCAAACTTTCCAAGGTTAGAGAATTCCAAATGAAATCCCTACGTTAACAGAGATGTTTTACAAATGTTAACCAGCCCACTTTCGCCTTTTATATTCTTGCCCCCTATTTCACCCTATCTTCCCCAATATGCGTCTCAAGTTTTATCAGATTTTCTCTACGCACCTTTTTCAGAGAAAGGACTTCCCAACCATGCAAGCGAGCTAACACCCAAAACGCGTGAGAAAATAAAGCAAAGTTGCGCAAGGAAAAAGAAAGTTCTTATTGTTGCATACACTACCTCTACCATAAATTGTTCCAAGAAGGAATTTTCTTCAAATGGCTCTGTCTTCAGCCGATCTGTAATAAGAAGGGATACAGAAAAGAAATATTAGTCTTAGGATGAGCTTCTTGACTGTGAGAAGGAAAAGAAACGGAGCCCAAGATTTCTTGGGAAAGAGCATAAACATGCAGCACCCAGCGTCCAGCAGGAGAAGGGATGAGAGTGTGTGAGCAAACAGGAGGAGGAAAGGGTGATTAGCCACACAGGACATGTTCGGTGGCAGCATGTGCTCTTAGGAGTTTTTCCTGCCACGAAGACAAAGGTCAAACTGAGTTTTTATTCTGAAGCTGAAACTCTAGCACTTCCTAAGGTCCCAAGTCTGTGTCGCCCTCGTACAATTTTGTATAGAGCTGTTGGCCCTTTTCCAAAGTCCCCCCTTGCCATAACCTAGGCCATGGCTGGACTCAGTTACAGCTTCTATGGCTACTGGACACCAGCCAAGTCCTCAAGGCAGAGAGAAGTGTCACCCAGCATCTGGTCAGCATCTCCCCAGGGAAACCCATCTCTAATGCAAACGACTCTCCCCTTTTCTGAGGCCCTTTGACCATCTGAACCATTCCCCTCGCAACACCCCCAAAGAATACCCTCTCACCTCGGCTCAGCACAGCCCCACTCTCCTGGTAGTCCTGGATCTCCAGATCTTTCATTCGAAGCAAGGTTGCTAGCTCCCTCCCTTGGCACTGCAAGGCCAGGCTCATGCCCATGAGAGGACGAATCAAATGCTGGGAGACCTTTCATAGAAGAGACGTCCATCAGCCAACAGACACTTACAGAGTACTCCCTAACACTATATTAGGAACTAGGAAAAATATTGAAAAATAAGTGTTTTCACAGGGACTTACAGTTTCATAGGCAAGCAATCCATCTACACAAATACAGTAATAAAATAATTAAATAGGTATGTGAAAGAAGTTCAAGGGTTTTCTTCGCAGCACGGATAAAAGGATGGGAAGAATAGAGGAGAACACAGGGACAGATAACCCGGAGTGGCAATTTAAAGAGAAGGACGTGGGGTGCCTGGGTGGCTCAGTCAGTTAAGCATCATCTCTTGCTTTCAGCTTAGTTCATGATCTCACGGTTTGTGAGTTCAAGCCCCACATTGGGCTCCATGCTTACAGCACTGAGCCTGCTTAGGATTCTCTTTCTCTCCCTATCTGTCCCTCCCCTACTCATGCTCTCTCTCTTTTTGTCTCTCTCTCTTTCTCTCTCTCAAAATAAAGAAATAAACTTAAAATTTGTTTAAAAAAGAAGAAAATAAAGAGAAGGATGTGACAGAGTTGATAAGAGGAAGGTGTTGCCTCAATTCTCCTCAGAGACTGAGGGACAAAAGCGGAAACCCAAGTAACCTTCAGGAAAGTAGGTGTGGCTTAAACAGAGTGAGCTAGCTGGCATATAACAGAAGACAAAAACCAACAGAGAGTAGAGAGCCTTGGGTCAGTCTCAAATTAAACCCAGACACTGATTACGAGCCATTTCAGGGCTGCCAATAGCCCAGAATGAGCCCAGAGTTTCAATTTGCTCCCACAAATGCACCAAAGTCTCAGGTCATAGTAACAGAAGCCAGCCAGTCACCAAGAGGCCAGCCTGGGAAGGAATAAACCGACTAGCACACCTTGCTTTTAACAAGAGATAAGAAGGACGTGAGCATAGCCACGCCACCGAGCAGCTAAGATGGTATTCTCACATGATAATACACAGCTATATAGGAAAATCATTTAATTCACCTACGCAAGGTATTCAGTAGCTTTAGAAAGGAGAAAGCCATAGCCAAAGAAAAAAGCTAAAATCAATCATCTCTCTGTGGCTAGTGCATGCTATCGGAGTTCCTCTCCCTACCCCCAAGCAGATGAGCTAAAGGAGGCACTAAGAAGAAATGCCCTAGATCAGAGGTCAGCAACATTTTCTGTATGAGCCAGGTAGTCAGTATTTTCAGCTCTGTGGCTCATACAGTCCCTGTCACAATAGTCAATTCTGCTATTGTAGCAGGAAAGCACCCACAGACAACGTGTAATACATCAGGGTGCTGGGGTTCCAATGTAACTCCTGAAAAATAGGCAGCAAGCCAGAGGTGGCCCACTGGCAGTAGTACACCAACCCCCACGTTTCTCTAAGGACAAATTAGGAGAAGAGATGGGGGGGGGTGGGGAGGCATAGGTGACAAGGGTTAGTGGCAGCAGCTTTTGTACCACCACCAGGACCCAAGAAGTGCAGGGTACTGACACAGAGTGGAAGGCCAGAAATCAAGTCTAGCTGTAAATACCAGTCACTTCTTTCCATCACACAGTACATCCCAACCTGGTCCTATTTCTCAGTTCAGGTCCTTCGGATAAACTTAAGCCTCCAGGAAGTACTGTTCAAAATGTGGCAGAAGTTCTGCCTCGGGAAAATTAATCTGCTCTAGACCCAACCCTCTTTCCTAAGAATTATTTTCTTAGGTTTGGTCCTGTTCAAGGTAGATTAGGAGGAAAAATAGGTGAATACTTGTATGAAAGTAAGTCAATGTTTGCAGGGGTTGAAGTGAAAGTAATTACAACTGGTAACCAAACAGTGTCACCGTCCATCTGGTAACAGCCTTCAAATAACAGAAACTCCTGGGGTGCCTGGGTGGCTCAGTCAGTTAAGTATCTGACTTCGGCTCAGGTCATGATCTCATGGTTCCCGGGTTTGAGTCCCGTGTCGGGCTCTGTGCTGACAGCTCAGCGCCTGGAACCTGCTTCAGATTCTGTGTCTCCCTCTCTCTCTGCCGCTCCTCTACTCATGTTCTGTCTCTGTTTCTCTCTCTCAAAAATAAATAAACATTAAAAAAAATTAAATAAAAAATTTTTAATTAATTAATTAAAAAATAAATAAATAACAGAAACTCCTAACGTAGTAACCAGCCTCTCTCTGGGAATCCACCTTAATAGCAATTTCTTTGAGTGGCAGTAAATATAACAACATGAAACACAATGAGAAACAGTTTTTAACCAATGCCATGTTCTAATTAAATATGGTAATACCATACCAAGCACCTGAAATGATCTATCAGACTCTAATGTCTACATAGCAAAAAAAAAAAAAAAAAAAAAAAAAAAAAAAATTTAAGCTTTTTATCAGTAAATATTTCAATTTCCCCAACAATTTCATAAGATTGGGTTACACCACTCTGGATTATCAGGGTATAACTCATTTCAAAGTTAGATGAACACTAATATAGATAAGTATGACAAGGCATGTGGCTGAAGTAACAGATTTCAGAGCAAATCCACAGATACTACAAGGAAAAATCTTGAAGTACTTCAGGTGAGGAACACCCCACCCCTTCATTTACAGACAACAATATATGAAGAGAAGGAGTTCAATAAGTCAATTCAACAAATAACTACTGTGTGCCTCATACATATTCTGACCCTTTGAGGCTTCTGCCCTCAAAGAGCTCACAACAGTTAAGGAGGTCAGGAAGTGTGGTGGATATAGAGGCAGGAGCTGCCGATCTTTTCCAGAGGAAAAGCTACTTATAACTTCCTCCGATGTCTTCATATTTCCCATTGAAATATTTACAAGTCAGAGGCAGGAGAGCAGAATGGCAGTTATCGATCCCGAGATGAATTCTATCAGGTTTGGATATAGTGAAGAGCGCAACAGACTGGGAATGACATCTAGATTCCAGCTCTGGTTCTGAGAGCACCTAGATGTGAAAATGGCTTAATCCCAAGCACCTTCAAGGTCCTTATCTTTTTCAAGGGAAAATTACGGAGTCAGAGTATTTGCTCTCACAGGTCCACTATAATGCTAAAAGTTCAGTAATACTACATATGTTCTCGATTTACTCTTCACGATTCCATAGTAAGGCTGTGACTGGCATCTCCCCTTTAGAGATGAAGAAACCAAGTCTCGTAAAAATTCAATTATTGGGGCAACTGGGTGGCCCAGTCAATTAAGTGTCTGACTCCTGATTTCAGCTCAGGTCGTGATCTCAGGGTTCATGAGTTGGAGTGCAGGCTGTCAGGGCAGAGTCTGCTTGAGATATTCTCTCTCCCTCTCCCCCCTCTCTGTTTGCCCTTCCCCTGCTTGCTCTCTCTGTCTCTCTCTCAAAATAAATAAAAATTAAAATTAAAAAGTTACATTAGATACTAGGAAGAACGAAGGAAGAAGGGATAAAGGGAGTTGGCTGGAAGCAGAAATGGGCTAGGAAGCGGTGACCCAAAGCTCTACATATTCCATGATATCCCGCAGAGCCTTGAGAACTAGTAAGTCATTAGTGTGAACATCCTGTGTTGTACCCTCCTGTTCTCCTGCATGACTAGTGAGAGTTTAGCTGCGTAATCTCTCTGGAAGACAATTTGGCATTATGTGAGCAAGAGTGAAATTACAAATATTCCTCGATTTAGCTATTCCACTGCTAGTTTACTCATATGTTTACACATAGGAAAAGTAAATACAAGGACAGTCGCCAGGCATAACAACAAAAGAATGGAAACAACTTAAGAGTCTACTAGTAGCATATCAATTAAATACATGTTGATATATTCATTAAATAAAACTCTGTTACCATTAAAGAATATTAAGGCAGATCTTCTCAATATAGTGCTATGAATGATTTCTAAGTTCTAGAATTAAGTGATGGATTATGTGGATAGCATGCTGCCATTTGTGAAAATGCACATACACACACCCAGATACGTATTTGACTGAGTATGTACATACTTACATATATACAAACCTACGTATAGCTTTAAGAATTCACAAGATGGCATCCGTAGTTGCTTTAAAGAAGGAAAAGGAACGACTAGAAAAAGGAGTAGAAAGACCTATTTTTTCACACTAGACCTTTAAATGCTATTTGAAATGTTTGTCTTTTGCATGAATTACTCATTGAAAAAAAATGAAATAAAAACTATCACAACAATGAGTAACAAACAAAAATTATGACTGTGTGACCTCACAGACACACACACGAGCCTGAAATAGTATCCGCCTACACCCTTGACAGTGTCCACTGGCTCTAACTTTTTCCCTGTAAAGCCTCCTCAGGTTCAGGGGTTTCCCTGGGATGGCATGCTTCTTCTTTTTTTAATAATAAATATATTATTTTACCTTAAAGCACTATTGTTCACCAACTGATCCATACTCACGTCTCCCTGTGGCCAGTCAGGACTGATTCCACTCCAAACACTAATGCTTCTTTCCTTATTGCAGCTGCCCAATTAGAGAAATTTGCCTACAACAGCTAGTTTTCCCTTTACATGGTATTTTCCATTCTAATATCATTATATAAGTGCTCTTTATTCTTTCAGGGAGAAAAAACAAAAAACAAAAACATTTGAGCCCACCAGCCTCCTAGGAGACCTGCCTCCGAAATCTCACTATTCTGAATTTCTAGGGCTGTGTGATGCACAGCTAGTTAGCTATAGCTGGCGCTTCCCAAAGGCAGCCTTAATGCTTTGGTCCCGGAACAGGCATTATCAAGGGAACAGTGCCCCCTGGTGTTACTTAGAAAAAGTTAACAGGGTTTTGAACAAAAGAGCGACGTCCAAAGAAGGATGGAAATTTTCATCAAAAATTTCAATTAAAAACAACAGATATCAATGACTGCTATCTGCTAAGCACTGCTGATGGACCTTAGAAAGTCTGGGATGAGAGGCGCCTGAGTGGCTCAGTCGGTTAAGCGAGTGACTTCAGATCAGGTCATGATCTCACAGTTCATGAGTTCAAGCCCGTCGTCGGGCTCTGGGCTGACAGCTCAGAGCCTGGAACCTGCTTCAGATTCTGTGTCTCCCCCTCTCTCTGCCCCCCCCCCCGACTCGCACTGTCTCTCTCAAAAATAAATAAACATAAAAAAATTTTTAAGAAAGTCTGAGGTGAATGAGAAGTAGTTCTCCGCAGCACCCAAGCCCAGCTTTACTGGATTCTAGATCAATGGGGCGCCTGGGTGGCTCACACAGTTAAGCATCTGACTTCGGCTCACGTCATGATCTACTTGCGGTTTGTGAGTTGGAGCTCCGTCTTGGGCTCTGTGCTGTCAGCTCAGAGCCTGGAGCCTGCTTCGGATTCTGTGTCTCCATCTCTCTCCCCTCCCCTGATCACGTTCTATCTCTCTCTCTCTCTCTCTCTCTCTCTCTCTCTCAAAAATAAATAAACATTTAAAACAAATTTTTTTAAACACATGAGAGAAGAGCTTCTCAAAAAGCACTTTGTCACTCACATCCACTCTGTTGATGCCAAAGCATCACATCATCTCTGGAAAACTAAAGAGGGGCTATAGGAAATGATGCCCACTTGTCCACTTGTCTTCAGGTCCTTCTGCTGATAAACCTACACCCTGAGACCTCCCTTAGAAGACGCAAGCCTCTAATGCTACTGACTGAAACAAGCCATTTATATAAAAGGGTAGAAGGGACCAGTGGCAGTAATTCCTGCAAACAAGTTTAGTGTTTACTCTCAAGCTAATTCCTAATAAAAGCTCTTGGGGCCTAGAAAGCTACAAGTGAGCAAAGAACATTATCTTCCTAGTGGCTGAAAATGGGCTCTTGAATCAGACCTACCTGGGAGTAAAATTCCAGCTCATTCATTTATAAGCTGGATGACTCTGGACTGCCTTCGATCTCAGCTTCCTACTCTGAAAACAGGGATAAGAATACTTACCTTGCAGGGCAGTGGTGAGGATTAAGTGACAAGAAGGGTTCAGAAAGGTACATGACACTACATACTCTGCCCTGTTGCCAGGCTGATCTTGATAAATTACAAATTGGATCACGTTAAACCCCTGCTTAAAGTTTTTCAGTGTATCCCTGTTGCATTTAGGATAAAATCCAAACTCATTAGAATCCTTCAAAATCTGGTCACTTACACTTCATTTCCCACAACTCCCAGCAGTCATGAAGTTCCCCCACTTGCCCACACTTCTATATCTCCTTGTTTCTCAAAATACACTCTGGCCTAGAATGACCTCCTGATCTTCTCCCAATTACTTCCTGCTCACCTTCAAAATCAGCTCAGAAACCATCTCTCCAAAAAAGGTTTTTCGGACCTTTGATCATCCTGAGCTTACCTCAATCAGAGAATTTGCCATACTTTATCCCGTTTTCCGTCTGTCTTCTCACTAGATTACGAACTCCAGGAATAGGCTATATTGTGTTAGATCTAAACACCCAACAATTAGCCCATAGTAAACACCTAATAAATGTTGAATGAATAAAGCAATGAATAAAGACACACAATAAAGCAGGTAAACCCAAACTCTGCAAGTAAAGGATACACCAGTCAAGAATCCATTTTGCCTTCTGTCTAGTCAAGGAAAGTTTTCCAACTGGAGAAGAATTTCAAATGCAGTCCACAAAAAAAGTAAAAGCACCTAAAGATTCATTTCAAAGCAGCTGGCATTCCCCTTTCCCACCCCATATCTGAATTGCACTCACCAGGGAAGGGTTAGCTAGGATGCAGTGGAAATTCCAATAAAAGGGGAGACCAGAGAGCTCACTCTGTACCCGTAGTATCATTGCCTCGTCCACACGATCACAGGAAAAGGTAGCTTTGCCAGGGCAAGCAGTGTCCTTCAACAATGGGCGAAGCAGATCATCCAAATGACAGAGAAAAGCTGCAGGGGGGGCAGTCAGGCGCTTGTTCAGCTCCTAAAAAGACAGCAGGGGTCGTACAGAGTGAGACTACTAAAAGGAAACTGACTCCCCACTCCGTAACAGCAAAGGAAAGCTCGTTAACATGAAGACAGTGGGCATGAGAAGAAGGGAGGGAAAAAAGACACAGGAACAGGAAAGAAGAAAACAAAAAGAGAGAGCAACTGGCCTCCTTCACAATCGTGCGTGTACTGCATGCCGTGCAGAAACTAACACACGTACAACCAAATGGAAAGATCCCAGGGCTTTGGGTAGAAGTGCAGGACACTCATTGGAACTGTCTCAACCTGATCCGACCTCCCTTGGCAACCTACAGGCCAGTATGCTGGTTGGTGTGAATGTACCCTGACCTCCACTGAGACAGAAATCGTATCCACGACCGCCCCACCGCCGGACTTCTTGTCACACTTACCTTGGCTCTCTGGCTGACCACACTGGCGTCCACCTGTTCGTGCCACACCTGTTGCAGATCTGAAACCAGCAAGGCATAGCCCTGCTTGGTGATATAAGCCTTGACCAAGAGGGAGTTCTCGGCGAGTGGCAGCCACGCCCATGGCTGCATCAACAGACCTTGCTCCAGTTCCTCCATCTGCAGGAAAGTCTTAATTTAGGAAAGTGCCCCGGGGTACTGCAGGCCTGGGGGTGGGGGCACCACTCAAACAGCTCTATATCAAATAAGCCTTGTGAAAGACTCCTCCCTCATAAGACAGAAGGCACGGACTTAAATCCTCCCCCTCCCCCCCCCACACGCAACCCCCCTCCTCCCATCCCCTGCCCCACATGTAACCAGCTGGACAACCTTACTACCTCCTGGCCACTACAGATCTATTTAGAATTTTTTTTTTTAATTAAGTTCCTAAAGGGCATAAAATATCTTTCTTCCATAGTGTTCAAGCCTTGGCATATTGGTATGAGTATTTCTGCTTGCTAACAATATAACTTAATGTGGAAACCTGAACCATTCTTGTTACATCTTTTTTCTTTTTTTAATGTTTATTTATTTTTGAGAGAGACAGAGACAGAGCTTGAGCAGGGGAGGCGCAGAGAGGGAGAGAGACACAGAATCCGAAGCAGGCTCCAGGCTCTGAGCTGTCAGCACAGAGCCCGATGCGGGGCTTGAACTCACGGACCATGAGATCGTGACCTGAGCCGAAGTCGGACGCCCAACTGACTGAGCCCCCCGGGCGCCCCTCTTGTTGCATCTTTATCACATTCCTAATAAAAACATCAATGCTACCCTGTCCCAGAACTTCTAGAAGTAGTTCTTGTCTTATACAACATCATAAGTCATAAGTGTCATGAGCAGGAAGTTCAACTTATTTGATCATTATCTAGAAATAAAACTCTAGAAACTCTCAGAATTTCAAATATATATTTATATTCTCTAAATAGATATATACATACATATAAACATATACATATACATACATACACATTTATATACACATACAAACATTCCTCAACACAGGGATTCTTAATCTAGTGTCTGTGCTTGTGAATCCTCTGAAATTATATGCATAATCCATGCAAACATGCGTATAGCCATTTGGGAGGAAGAAGTCCACAGCTCCGTCAAATTCTCAAAGGGATCAATGACACACATATACAGACCTAATAAACTCTTTTGTTTGTCCAGAAGCAAACAAAAAAGCCCCAAATCCCATTTCGAGAAGAATGTGGGTGACTAAGAAGTCATAAACACAAGGCACGGCATTTCGCAGAGGTAGAGACAATTCATTAACTTCCATTTCACTCATCCCCCCAGATCCCCAACCCAAGGTACTGTCATGCCCTGCTGTATATCCTGGAACTCCTGGAAACCAACTTTTCTAGTTCAACAACTAAATTTGTAGTCTTAACTTAGTAGATGTTCTGTAACTATGGTTACTTTACAGGAAGTCTGGTCATTTTTCCTGTGGGTAAAAAAAAAAAAAAAGTGATACAATTTCCTTCATTATTTCAGTCTATAAATACAAAGTGAAGTGAGGGAGTCGTCTTAGAATATAAAGGAAATAATGAAATTCCTTGGATTTCATTAACATGATTAACATGGCTCTATTCCTCCTGTCATTTCCATCACAGTCTAAGCCGTTATTCTTACAACCATAACCTCGCTTTTGAAGAGGGGTCTTGTAATAAAACTTAATTTGTACAGTCAATAGTGAGGTGAAAAGTAAATATATTTTGTGATTTTTATTTGCAGCAGCCTTGTGTTTGGAGGATGGGACTGCAGTCACTTCCCATCTGCCGCTCCCACAGGGAGGAGATCTTGGAATGATTAAGCTAGCCCTCACTAGACCAGAGTTCCACATTGCCAAAGGTCACAAAGTCAAGTGAACAAGTGAAGTCGCCAAGCCCTTCAGTGCACCCTCTAAGAGTGCCAAAATTGGGTTGATTCTCCTTGCCTAACGCTTCAGAAAGCCTGGAAGCTCAAAACCCTCAAACTGTATAGTTGTTTTCCGTCTTGTTTGGGGGTGGGAGAGGAGTCTAAAATGCGCTCAGGGGGGCGCCTGGGTGGCGCAGTCGGTTAAGCGTCCGACTTCAGCCAGGTTACGATCTCGCGGTCCGTGAGTTCGAGCCCCGCGTCAGGCTCTGGGCTGATGGCTCAGGGCCTGGAGCCTGTTTCCAATTCTGTGTCTCCCTCTCTCTCTGCCCCTCCCCCGTTCATACTCTGTCTCTCTCTGTCCCAAAAATAAATAAACGTTGAAAAAAAAAATAAAAATTAAAAAAAAAAATAAAATGCGCTCAGGGTATGGGGCACACGGGTGGCTCAGTTGGTTAAAGCCACAGACTTCGCTCAGGTCAGGATCTCACAGTTCATAGGTTCCAGCCCCATATTGGGGTCTACGCTGAGAGCTCAGCTCAGAGCCTGAGCCTGCTTCGGATTCTCTGTCTCCCTCTCTCTCTGCCCCTCCCCTGCTCGCGCTCTGTCACTTTCTCCCTCTCTCTCAAAAATAAATAAACATTTTTTTAAATTAAAAAAAAAAACGTGCTCAGGATCAAGAGGCCCCATAGGAAGGTCTGAGACATTCAGCACCAGACCTGGGATTGGCAATGCTCCCACCACGCGCGTCCTATTGAGTTCAAGGCCTCTGAATCTTATCTTTCCCCACCTCCCCACCCCCCTTCAAGGCCGTCTTTAACCTTCATGTTAACAAGATTCATCCATTTATTATTCTTGAATGACGCTTAGGAGCGCCGACAGTCAGATGCGGTAGTCTGAGAATCCGGGTCCGCACCGAGTCCCGCCCCTCGGCCCAGCCCCTCTCTCGGCGCAGCTCCCCCACCATCCTGCAGAGGGCAGCAAGGCCCCAGCCACCGTCCGGGTTGGGCCACGCCCCGTCCCTCCGTGGGGACCAACCCTGGCTCCCTTTACCACAGCCCCACCCCAGGAGTCGCCTGACGTAGTTTCCATCCGCCCTTGCCGCGAGGGACTTCGCCGTCTGCCTCTCCACTTTGACAGCTGTGGCTGCACCGAGGCGCGGCTCGGGACCCCTCGGGGGTAACAAAACCGACCACCGGCCGCTTTGCAGTTCCGAGGAGCCCGCCAACCAGTAGCCACACAAACCCGCCTCGCCACCGGAAGGCGGGCTGCGCACGCGCTGCGCACGCGCCCCGCCCACCCACGGAGGCCCGCCGCAGCACCCGGGCCGCGCGCGGCTCCCGGCACGCCGGCGGAATCCCGGGGGGCCTCTCACCGCCTGGCTCCGGCTGAGGCCTCGGCCCTGATTCGAACCCGACACCACCTACCGTGAGCGGCCGCGAGAGCTCCCACCGTCCTCTCAGCAGACCGCGCAAACCGAAAGGCCTAGAGTAGAGGCCTTTCGGGACCTAGGGGCGGGGCCGAGGCCCGACGTGGGCGGGGCATCTGGGTCCTCGCGGCAGAAGAAAGCGAGCTGGGGGGCCGCCGCTCGGAGAGAGCGGGAAAAGGGCCGCTGGACCCGCTGCTGGGAAAGTGGAGTAGTAGTGGCGCCCCTCGGAATCGCGCTGGCCGAGTAGGAAGAGTGGCAGATGAGGTGCGGGAGAGGGGTCCCAGGATTTGGACCCTTCAATAAACTCAGGTCACTTCCCTCCCCTACCTTTCTAGCACCCCCCCCTTTCTTTTTTGTAATAAAATGAGGGAATTGAACTTCACTAATTTTCGGATCCTCACCAGCGCTCAAGTTGTTTCAGAGATGATTCTTCCATGCATAAATCCCATGGTCTGACCTCATCCTTTACCTCTCCTTTCTCATTTCTCCTTCCATTTTTACCCCCATGCTTCTGCTCCATCACCACGGAGAAACTTAAAATCCCTCAACTCATCTTGTACTTTGTACAGTTTATGGTTTTGCTTCAGCTGCATGCCTGAGCCTGACATATTCTCCCCATCCGCTTTCCACAACCAGAGTCCTCTCGTCAAGGCCAGCCTCAGTGCTGCTTCTTCCATAAGGCCTTTGCCACGATCCACAATCAGAATTAACTGTTTCTTCTCTTTTGCTCCCATAGCATTGTTTTAATCTTTAATACAGACTGCCTTCTGACCTGGATTTTAATTAATAATTACATAGGTCTTTTTTTTTTAATGTTTATTTAGAGAGAGCACACAAGCAGGGGCAGAGGCAGAGAGAGAGAATCCCAAGCAGGCTCCACGCTCAGCACAGAGCCCTACACGGTGCCTGAGCCAAAGTCAAGAGTTGGACACTTACCCGACTGAGCCACCCAGGTGCCCCTACATAAGGCTTTTTAAATGGTAGGTACCTTAAGAAGGCAGGGACCCTGTGTTCTCCATATCTGTAGTTCCAAGACCTTGCACATGGGAGGCCCTCAATAAATATTTGTTAAGTGAATGCTGGGGTTCGACTATAGATAGTTCACATACAAAATCTCATTCATTCATTCATGGTCCACTAAACCATGGCCCCTGCCCAGAACAGTTAGGCCTAATTAAGAGAAGGAAAGGCAACACACCTATTGGGAAGTGAGACCTTTAGGTGGGTCCATTTCTCTCACACACACACACACACACACACACACACACACACACACACCTTCTTCCTAGGAGAAATTAGAGCCTGGGAGCTGACTCACACAGCAAGCTGGGAGATAGGGCTAAACTAACCAGGACAGGGGTAGGAGTCCTGGTAATCACTGGGACCTAAGTTCTCTGCTAGACTCAGGACACTGCTCCCCAAAGCCAAGCAACAAGTCTGCTGTCTCTCCTGGCTCACAGGCCCCTCCTTCCTCATTCCTAGGGTCTTCAGGCAGAGGGCAGAGGCAACGGAGGGGCTGGGGGATACAGGGAGACCAATTTGGGGTGGGGAAAGGAAGTTGGTACTCTTTAGCAGCCTTCTCCCTGGATTTCTGAGGCACCCGAGCCTCTTGGGTAGAGAAAGGAGATGGCAGCCCTTGACCTAGGCCTCGCTCAAGCCTTGTGCCTGCAAAAGAAAGGTTGGTCAGGCTGTTGCCCCACCCAGGGAGTGATAACATCCGGGCTGCTCCCCAGTGCTGGGGCTTGGCCTCAGCTTACCAGGAATGGTGTTCTCTAAGAGGAAACCCAAGAGTCCTGCCAGGAAGATGGGCTCTGTGAGCAGCGAGCGCAGTAATACATCCAAGGGGCTCCAGCCTACAGAAAGTTGGGGCCAGGCAGGAGGGGAACTCTGATCCTATGCAAGGCCAATGGGTCATACTTCTAGACCTAAATCTAAGTCTTGGGCTAAGGACAGATCTTTTCCCATCTACCCCACCTTTTACCCCTACTCTCTAGTTCCCCCACCCAGGCCCTTCGCACAAGGTCCCTGCCTATCATCCTGTCTTCTGAGCATCCACATGCCCTCTGAATATGCTTTGGTAGTTCCAGGCTCTGGAAAGCTTGGTATTAAAAGTCCCAAGCTTACTTCCCACTTCCTATATTCTATGCTGTAGCCTGGTTGTCTCAACCTCAGAACTACTGACATTTGGGGCCAGATAATTCTTTGATGGAGGAGGGCTGTCCTGTGCATCGTAGGATATTTAGCATCATCCCTCTATCCACTAAATGCCAATAACAATCCCCTCTTCCGTTTGTAATGGCCAAAAATATCTCTGGATATTGTCAAATATTCCCTGTGGGGCAAAATCATCCTCAGTTGAGTACCACTGCTAGTTGCTAAGCTCCACTAACTAATGTATTTGCTACTCCTCAGACATACCCTATGACCCTATTTCTATGTCCTTGTTTATGACGGTTCCCCCGCCAGAAATGACCTTCCTCTCACTAAATATGTTCAAATCTTACCATCCTTTAAACCAGCTCAGTGTTAACTTGTTCTGTAAAACTTACTTGGATCATCTTAAGCAGAAACCATTTCTCACTGCCAAGCACCCCAGCCAGCTCCTTATCTAAGCCTTTCCTGTTACGTTCCTACACATGTCATCTCTTTTGTTAGACCGTAACATCTGGAGGCCCCTTTATATCCGAAGGGGCTAGCCTGGTGCTCAATAAATATTTGCTAAACGAATGGGTGAACTATTTACACCAAATCACAGAAAAGGGTGTGGGACCTGGAGTCTAGAGAGCCTCCAGCCTCCAGCCCTTGCTTTCCCAGTACTGTCCAACTCCTCTTCCCATCCCCACCCCCACCTGTGCTCAGCACAGGGGCTTCCTGAAGCCATCTCGGAAGCAGCAGGGCCATGAAGACGGAGAAGCCAACAATGAAGACGTTCCGCCCAGAGTCAATGTCAGCCAGGTGGAAGCTGGAGAATCCAGTAGACAGAACCACGGCCTGGGTCACCCCAAGCACCCCACCTGTCTCGTAGGGAAGTAATCAAAGGGGTTGGGAAGGGCTGGCAAGGAGAGAGTATTGCAGGGTGGGGCAGGTTGTGATGGAGAGAGACAACCAAAGGCTCATTTTCCCCTTATGTCGGAAGCCCAGTCAAGAGGCCAAGATGTTGGGCTGAGAAAATGAGAGCAGCTGACCCACAGCTGACACCCCATAGGTCAGGGGTGCTGTTCAGAAAGAGAGGGGGCCAGCCACAAGCAACCAGTTGGCCATCCTGGGGTGGGGGTGGGGGGCACTGGTTCAATACCAGTCCTGCTGATACATCCACTCACCAAGTACAGGCAGCGGGATGGTGGTGAGGAGCTGGGCCAGCCTCGGGGAGAGCCCAAGCCCCACGCAGAGCAGTCCCACCAGATGGGCCACTCGCCGAGATCCAGCCTGTGCGAAGCAGAGATGCTAGAAAACACAGCCACCTCCTTGATTGCCTCTTCAAGAGTTTTGCCTGGCTGGCCCCTTCTCATCATTTGGATCTCAACTCAAATGTGATCCTTCCGAGAAGCACTCTACCTAAAGGACACTCCTTTTCTCAACCACTATCCCCCTACTACCCTGCTTCATTTTCTTTTTCTTTTTTTTTAAGAGTTTATTTTCAATTTTTACCTGCTTTGTTTTCTTGATAGCACTTAACACTCTGTACCTATCTTACTTTTTTTTTTTTTTTTAATTGTCTGCCTCTCCCTCTCTGAAGTGCCCAAGAGAGCAAGGACCTTGTATGACTTGATCTCACCGGACGCCCCAGCAAGGGTACCGTGCCGGAGGTATGGGAGTTTAGTAGTGACTTAGTGTCTTCCTCACGGTCCTAGCCGTTACCACTTCTAGGCACCTCCCTAAATGAGATCATTGAGGAGGCGTGCCTGGCAGGATGCTGGACACAGATGGCAACTGGTCAGCGTGAGTTCCCTTCCCTCTCGTGTACTTCCACTCCCCTGCCCCACCCCTGTCCACATACCTGGATAAGACTCACTGTGCCCACGTTGGGGAAGCTGGATGCAGTGCCCAGAGGGCTCCCCAACAGCCCGGCCAGCACACTGCCCAGACCCTCCAGGCTCAGCCCTCGATTGCAGGCATGTGGAGGTGGGGAAGGCAATTGCAGGAGCCGGCCACACAGGGCATAGCAGCCCAGGGAGCTGGTGGAGGCTGCCAAAGCCATGGAGATGCCTGCAGCCACAGCCCTGGGTGTCAGCAAGGGCCAGTCCCACTCACCTGGGGAGGGAGAAAAAGCCACCTTGGGGCCAGACTCAAGTCTGGAGCATCCCCCTGCTTCCAAAGGCCTGTGCCACAAGAATCCTCAAGACCCCATTGTCTTTGAAGATAATGTCTTCTGACAGAACCAACAAACTCAGGATAAGGACCCATTCCTTTATCATGGTCTACAAGGCTTCATCTTCCACCACACTCTGCCCTACTCTCTTCACTCCAGATAACACTGGCCTTGTTTCAGGCCCTTGTCCTTGCTGTGTTGCTGGCTACCACAGAGCCTTTGCACATGCTGCTCTCCCCACCTAGAATGCTCTTCTCCCTTGCCTTCACCTTGTTAGCACCTCCTCACCTCTCACATCTCAGCTCAAAGATCACTTTCTCAAGAACAGTTTTCCTGATCTCTCTGGTAAAGTCAGATTCTCCGTTATAAGCTGTCATTACACAATGCATCTCCCCATTGTTACACTTACCACATGTAATTTTCAATTTACTTGGGTGACTGTTTAATTAGTATCTGCATTCCCTAGCAGATATAACCTTCCTGAGTATAGGTACTGCATCTGTCATATTTAACACCACGTCCCCTCTCACATGCCCAGCACATAATCAGCACTCAACAGACCTCTATTAAGTTGACGAATGAACAACTTTTGTACACAATGCCTCAAAAGCAAACTTCATATGTAGGGCCACCAACTCCAATGCTTGTGAGGGTAGGTAGCATAAGTGTGTAAATCGGATGAGGATTATTAACAGGGAGTGATGGGCTTGCAGATGTCTCTTAACACTAAATAAAACACCTGTGGTGAGGGGCTGGTATTGCCCTTCGGACTGGCAATTTCTCTCCCCTGGGTGTTTTGAGAAAGCACAGGATTTAACTCAGAAATGAAATTCGCTAAATCTTGAGTTCAAAGAAATAGACCTCTGATTTGAGTAAGAGGCTGAAGGACGAAGAGCAGACCTACCTGGGTGAGGCAGCCAAACCCATGGTGCCTTGGGTGAGGCAGACAGCTCCAGGGGGATGACGCTCAGCCCCAGAAGGGCAGAGATGATCCACACACAGGCCACTGGTATCAGCACCTGAGGGGCGAGATTGAGACCGGAACCTTCCAAGCCAGCCTTCGAGGGGTAGATAGAAACCAAAAAGGTAGCGGGCCAATCAAGCGTTCCATGCCAGCCCTTCTCACCTCAACTCGCCCTGCCCAGACCCCAACATACCGAGAGGAGCCGGAAGACAGGAATGTGAGTGTGAGGCGAGGAGGCTGAAGCTGGCCTCCAGGGGCACAGAGGTAACTGGCAGGAGCCCAGATGCTGAGAACAGATCACCATGACCAGGATAAGCCTAGGGGAGAGAAAGAGCTTTAGGAGCAAAAGGAAGCAGGCATCCTGAGGGGGGTAAGGGAGGTAGAGGAGGGGCAGAATTCCCTAACAGGGATCCCAGAGAAGAGAAGGAGGAGGACACCTTGGAGGGGCAGCAGGGCACGGTGTAAAAGCCAGGGAGACCCCATGAACCCAGCGAAAGTCCTGGATTCCAAATCCACAAAGCATTGTCCCTGCTCAGATGGCTGCTGAATCGGGTAGGGCCAGCTGCTCTGCCCTCCCCCAGTCCCGCACAGCCCACTCACTGGTCACCACCCCATGCCCCTCAGGACTTACGTACAGCAAGGCCAGGCCCCAGTGAGTAGAGCAGAAAAGGGACACCTCCCTGTGGGCAGAGAACCCTGCCACCACCAGGCTGGGGGCCAGCACCAGGGGCCCACAGTGGGAGAACAAACGGCCGGGACTCCCCAACAGCCCCAGCGTGCCCTGCAGCACCCCGGATACCACCACAGCCCCGGACACCTGGAGAAGCCGAGAAAAAGACAAAGAGGATGCATTCTGCTCCATCAAGTTGACCTTAGTCTGGACTTCTCAACTAATCCCAGGGGGTGGGTCTCTGTCCCAACTCCTTCCCCCAGATCATCTCAGGCCCCAGCAAATGGAAACAGGAACCTCCTCCATCCTGGGCACCACCTTCAGCCCTCCTGCTCGCCATCCCCAGGCACTCACCTCTCGGAGAGAAGTGTTCCGGGGCGCCAGGCCATGGCAGCCAGGCCCCCCACACAGGCGCAGCACAAGGGAGGCTGGGGAAAGTTGGGGGCGTGGAGAGGAGAGAGGTAAGTGGGACAGAGCCCCATTGTTCTACAGTCCTTGCTGGTCCGGGGCACAGCTCCAAGACCCCATAGCCTAGCAGTTCCCACCACTGCCCACTCTCAATCCTGTGCCCACCCAGGTCTGGAGGCTCAGACTGGCACTCCACTCCACCCTCACCCTGTGCCCTTGCTCTGTGCTCACAGTTTCCAGGTGTCCGGATGGCCAGAGGTAGCTTCTGGCTGGTCAGCACCAGAGCAGGGACAAGGAACTCTAAGGACGGAGCCTGGACAAGAGGCAGCCTGTAGGAATAGCAGCCCTGGCTACTAGAGACAAGTGGCAGCCAAAAGGACTCCTCAGGCCACTCCTACACACACACACACACACACACACACACACACACACACACACACACGCTTGCAGGAACCCGCCCCATTCTCTCCAGGGAGTTCCCCTCACCTGCTGCCTATCCAAATTTGCAGGGTGGTAGACACACCACACGAAAAGAGGCTGGAGGCCAGCAGTTGGGCAGGGGAATATGAGAGCTCTCCTTGGGGGAGATTTTGAAGCAGGAGCAAGTGGGAGACACAGAGCAGAGAAGCCAGCACCAAGATATGCTGCAGGAGAAGAAATGGGAAGGAGAGTCTTCAGAAACAGGTGGAAATGCCTATTTCCTGAGGGTTTCTCATGCCACGCCTACTCTCCCCTCCCCCCCCATCTGCTCCCCCCCCCCCCCGCCATCACCCCTTCAGCTAGGACTAACTCCTACACCTCTGCCTCCTACCTGCAGAGCCAGAAGACAGCTGAGGCCCCAGGGAGGAGGCCCACACTGAGAGGCCCAAGGGTGAGAGGAGGGATTTTGGACAGCAGGCTGCGGTGGAAGTGGTGGTGGCGGCAGTGTGGTCAGGGCATCCTGGGGGCCCGTAGACCGGAGTTGGACGGGATGGGGGTGTGATCGGCTCATGCTGACTGCCTTTCTTCTTGTCTTGGCTGCCCTGGGCCAGAGTTAAGTAGAGAGAGTAAGAGGTCGGAGTTTGGAGGAAGTTAGCTGCCTGGAGTGGGGAGGGGGTGGAGGCATCAGTGAAGCGGAGCGAAGGGATGAGGGATTTGGGGCAGGACAGGCCCTTTCACCTTTGCCCAGCTCTTGTGCAAATTCCATCACCCATTAACTGTGGAGCCACGTTCTGGACCCCTCCCCCGCAAGAATCTCCCATGTAGATCCCCTGTTTCGTGCTTTGGAAAGTAGGATACGAGAGGTGGGGAGGAGACTTATCAAATATCCTGGGGAGGTTTTAGTGTTCCCTCCTCACAACCAGGATTTGAAACGATCATGGTTATACCAGTTCTCAACCCTTTCAGGGTCAAGCCCCCAGGACTACCTGGGAAGGAAATGCATGGGTAATGTCCCTACATCATGCATGGCAAAAGTGACCACAACTCTATATAATTTTCCCACTGTAACAACAGAAAGGAGAAATAAAGGTAAGTGATAATAAAAAGTATTTTGTGGGGTGCCTGGGTGGCTCAGCCGGCTGAGTGTCCGACTTCGGCTCAGGTCATGATCTCGTGGTTCGTGAGTTTGAGCTCCGCATCGGGCTCTGGTGCTGAGAGCTCGGAGCCTGGAGCCTGCTTCGGATTCTGTGTCCCCCTTTCTCTCTGTCCCACCCCTGCTGGTGCTCTGTTTCTATCTTTCAAAATTGAATAAACATAAAAATAAATAAATAAATTAATTAATTAATTAAAAGTATTTCATATGTGAAACTTGGGCCCAACTAAAGGAGAAGACAATGTCATCCACTGCCTACCCCATATAGAGAATAACCATGGATGTGATAACTACAACATCAACGGATACTAGTGCTTTCCTGGCGACTCATGTATCACAAGCAGTGTTGCCATTGGTGACCTGATGTTCCAAAGTAGTGAACAAGTTCTTGGCCAAGTGCAGAACAAAGCAAAGTCCAGTTTTAATTTACACGTAGGTACATTCCTGGCAAACTTTGAGTCTTTTCCAAAATGTAGAAAAACGATTTCGTGTTTACATGTTAAAAATAGTTCTATGCTCAGATAAACAGGCTTTCCGTATACATGATGTCCAGCAGGGCATTCGAAAGTTATCTTGGGAACTCTTCATAAGGGAGGGGTCTCAAGCATTCCAGGATGCCTAGCATCTGGACCATACCAGCTAAATGCCAGTATCATCCCTTCAATTTTTCGCTGCAATCAAAAAATGCCCCATAAGTTTCCAGACTGCCCCCTAGGGGACAGTACTACCTGTGTTGTGGATCATCTTAAGAAGAAGTCCCACCCAAATACTCTCAGTCCAGGTGCCACAACAGTTTACTTTCTTCCAGGGACAACCCAGCTTTAGACTTGACACCAACTACCACCATGTGTCAGACCAGACTGGAAGTCAGGACACTCGCCCTGGCTTCTCAGGATCCACAAGGATGGAGCCCACCCAGAACTTGTGACAGGGCCAACCTCAGGCATGATAGAGTCACCATCTGTGACCCAGAGCACCCAAGTCAAAGCAGTGCTACAGGCCCCTGAGTGCTGGGAGCAGGGATGAGTGTAACTTTGAGATGGAATCCTGTAACCATCAAACAACAAGGAAGTTCTAAAATGGGGCTCAGAGCAAATGAGTTGCAAGACGATGGGCTCAGGAAGTAGAAAAGCTTAGAATCTAGATATGGGGAGGAAATTCTTCCAGGGCTGCCACGGAAGAAAGAATCCCAGCCATGCAACTGAAACTGTTTATTGAAACCTCAGTTCTACAAAAGCGTGAAAAACCCAAATACAAAGCAGTGGCCAGAGAGGCCTGTGAAGAGAACACCCAGGAGAAGAACTGGAAGAGAGGGAAGCCCAGGAACAGGGTACTAAGAAGAGGCTGGAAGACAAAAGGGCAGGGCTGAAGGCGGCAGCAGTCCCTGGCTCCTTTAGGCTACACCCAAGGGATGGGGTGTGGAGAGGGTTTCCCACCTGACCCCGCCTTCCCTCGGCAGATCCCACCTTGGCCCTATCAGTCCCTCGCTCTCCTGCTTCAGGGACATCACTCAGGCCCCCAATCAACATTTCCTCCCTCCCTCACCCCACTTTTCCCCTTCCATCATAGGGAACTCAAAAGCAAAAGTCTAGAACCCAGGGAGGTGGAGAGACAGGGGCTTCTCCTCTGTCTGGCTGTGATGTGGCCCTGGTCACCAAGCTGGAGCTTTCCCTGGTACCATCACTGCTCTGGCCAAGCAGCCAGCCACTGAGGTCTAGGAGAGTGAGTGACCTTCAGTCCTTCTACCCCACAACCCCTTAAGCTCCATTACCTAGGAGGACGGGGACCAGCCAAGGACCCAGAGAGGTAGAGAGGATCTAAATCAAGCTTTCCCCCTCTAGGTTCTCAGGGATTCCCAAATCCTCTTAATGCATTTGTTGAATGCCTGCCTAGCCCGGGAAAATGAAAGACTTGAGACGGGCTAGCTCCATGACACTGAAAAGGGAACACTGCTGGGGTGGGGGGAGCAGGGGGGGCATTGGACTCCAGAGCCAGGGTGGAGCCAGGCCACGGGAGTGGTACCCAGGGCTGGGAGACCCAGTGGAGACAGTATGGTTGGAGTGGTGGCAGGCGTGGCAGCTTGGGGAGTCTCTCTGGAGCTTCTGGCAAAGGGGACAGTTATGGAAAAGAGTGGGAGGGGCAGGAGGGTCTGGGGGAGGCAATGGTGGAGGAGTCAGTGAAGCCAGAAGACTGCCCCAGAGTGAACGCAGCCCTGTGTCACCATCCAGGCAGCTGGAGACGTTAACAGGACATGGCAGGCACTGTGGCACGGGAGAAGGTATGCAGGGTTCCAAGAGGCACCTGGAGGCCAGTCCAAGGTCCGGGGGGCCGGGCGAGGGGCTGCAGGGCAGCCCCAAGGACTGGTGAATTACAGCCAGTGACGCCACAGCCAAGGCCACACTGCTCACATATGCCATAGCTAACAGGCAAGACAGCTGCGGGAGCGAAGATAAGAAAAGTCAGTGCCCAAATACCCTTCCCCCAAAACCTGCTTCTGACTGCCTTCAACACATCCATCCCTTGTCTGGAAACTTGTGCTCAAGTCAGAGCTCTCTGTTGCCATCTACTCTCAAACCCCATTTCCTGAGACTTTCAGCATTTGCTCACCCCACCTTACACACCAGCCCAGTTAAGGCCCCTATCTTTCCCAATCCTCCTCACCTTTGCCAGCCGCTGGCAGAGGGAGCCCAGGGCCAACTGCCAGGCCGGCTGCTCCAGCAGCACACACAGGTCTGTGTAGGTGTACCAGCCCCGCCGCCGTCCCTGCTGCTCAGCCACACTGTTGGAAGGGGAGAGAGACAGAGGACACCTTCGATACTCCTGCTACTGGCCCAGTGGCACCCTCACTCCCCTGGGGACCCACACTGGGGAACCTGTTATACACACAGGTTCCTAAACTACCTGTTGGTCCAGAAACGGAGAGCGAGCCTAAGATCTGTGTTTTAAATAAGGTTCTACCACCCTTCCAAAGAAGATTACAAAGAGGGCAGATAGGTTTAGGAGCAATTACCTTGGGAGATTCGCCTTGTTGTCTCCTCCCTCCCCCAGTTACACCCTAACCCTAACGGTTTAGATCTAAGCCCCCAAATTCCATAAGCCCCTCTTCCCAACTCCTAGAACCTACCAGCTCTCCAGCCAGCTCAGCACCTCAAAGATCTCCCGAGGGTCAGTGTAAAGACGCCAATCCTATGGGTAAGAAGAGAAGGGCACCAGACCAAGTTCAGATAGGAGCCACAGCCATTTAATAACCAACCAAGACCACGGCAGCAGCTACAACCGCCACTACGGCAGACGCTTTCCTTGGCACTTACTACGTGCCAGATACTGTTCCAGGAGCTTTTATATATTAACTCATTTGATACCACATTATCTGGTTTCACATTATACCCTCAGTTAAGGGCAAAGAAAGAAAATAATCCTAAGAACGGTCCACACTCATAGGGAGCTCACAGTCATGAGGCAGAGAAACTCTGGAAGCAAATAATCAGAACCCAGGGAGATAAGCTCTGACTCAGAGTGTAACATGTTGGGCCTGAAGGAATTAGGGAATGGTGTGGGGCCGGGAGTGGGGGGGGGGTTCCATTTCTGGCCTCACCATGCCAAGAACCTCCAAAGGCTGTGGTTGGTCCAGAAAAGCTGGGAAGGGAAGACACTAATAAGGAAAGACACAGGAGAAGAGGCAAAAAGAAACAAAGAAACTACAGAACGCTGACTGCAAAAAGCAAAGGATGAAGGGAACATGAGGAGCGGTCAAAGAAACAAAGTGAGAAATAGACCAGCTACTCACCATGGCATTCAGGAAGCCCCTCTCCAGGGCATTGAGAGTGGGCACGGCCACACCCCCTGCAGCTCCCCATTCATCATTGAAGACCTCCTCCTCCTCCCCTTCATCATAGAGGTACTTACTGGCCACCATCTGCAGGGCAGCCAGAGGTGGTTATCAGAAGCGCTCACACCCGGCTCCTGGGTTACCAGGACCCAGAAGGGGAGGGGGCGTCTTACCATGGAGATCAGGAACAAGTCAGAGGACGACACGTGCTGTAGGTAGTCTGGGTTTCGATGGCGGAGCCGTTCAATGTACACCAGAGCAAGCATCATAGCACACGGGGAGATGCACGCCTCCCTGGGGGGCAGGAAGGATCAGTAATTAACCACAAGGGTCTTTCAACACTTGTAACTCTTATGATGCTCATCCCTGTGTCTTTATACCTTCTCTTTAGAGACAACCATTTTCCCCTTTCTCTAGGGCCCAAATACTACCACCCTATCCCCCTCAATTCCAAGCTCACCGGGACACATGAGCTACGTATTTCTTCTGGAGCCGGCGAATAGGGCTGGGGGCTGCCTTCTGGAGCAGTTCCACAGCAATGTCTACAGAAGGCAAAGGGAAGGCAGAGTAAGCAAACAACTCCTCCCTTGCCACCACCACCCCCAACTCCCCCACACACCCCCATCCCCAGTGCTATCAGCAGAAGACCCAGATCTGTATTATCTGAAGCCTTGGGGACAGAACCACAGTAACAAAATGTATCAAATTCTCCCACGTTGAGACAAAAAAAAAAAAAAAACCATTCTACATTTGGATTTCAGCTCCTTCCAACAGGAAGGCTTATTTCCCTGTCACCCGAAATTATCTAGATTTGTCTTTCACCTTGCTCATTTGAGAAAATAAACGTGCCTTGCGAATTTGGGATACATATGATGTGTTTCTCGTATACAAATCAACAGTGGGGGCACCTAGGTGGCTCAGTTAAGCATCCAGACTCAAGTTTAGCTCAGGCTCATGATCTCACAGTTAGTGAGGTCGAGCCCCCTGTCAGGTTTTGAGCTGACAGCGAGGAGCCTGCTTGGAATTCTCTCTCTCTCTCTCTCTCTCTCTCTCTCTCTCTCTGTTGCTGTCTTACCCCCCGCCCTACACACACGCACTCTAACACACCCTCTCAAAATAAATAATTAAAAAAAAAAAAAAGAGTGGCACAGATTTGTAAGATAGCAATGTTTTTTTTACTCACTCAGGCTAAAAAAATGTGGAATGGAAACCCAGTCCTTACACCAGACACGGATAAGTTAGCTATGAAAAGACGGTGTAGCTCATGGGGTACACCGAGTTATTTTGGTGACTGCTGACAACCCCATTTTCATGCTTCTTACTTGCCCAGGTACAAAACACTAACCTGCCACGGGGCTGGAGAGTTCCTCCAAGCTGCAGTCAGCTTCCCAGTCCCAGCCATAGTAGAGTCTCCTTCGGATCCGAGCGCTGAGCTTCTGGTGTCCAGGGAGGAACTGAAATGGCAGGTGGTGGAGGGTGAAAGGCAGGGAAGGCTACGATGGAGATCCTGGCTCCAGGCTGGGAATGGGGTGCGGGGCGGCGGGTTCACCTCACTGTTGGTGGGACCCATGCCCCACCCAGCCCCGTTCTCTAGATTATTTGCCAATGGTAGTTTATCTACACTGAGCGTGGGGGCGAGGCGGGGAGATATCCTCCACCACTGACTACTCTCCAGCAGAGGTTCTCGGAGAAGGTCCCCTACCCCGCGACTCTCCCTCAGGGCCCAAGGAGCCGGGGCCTCGAGTAGTTGAAGCTCGAGTGGCTGCCGCCCGGCTTCCGCACCAAGCCGTCAGGCGAGTTCGCGGCGCCGCCCGGGCCGCGAGAGGAGCGCCGGGGATCCCGAGCTCAAGCACAGGAAGGCCAGGGAGGGGGCGGGCCGCGCTCTCACCGAGAAGTCCTGGAAGCCCGTGAGGGAGAAGGTGCCTTCTTCGTCCAGCAGGAGCCCGGCCAAGTCCATCGCGCCGCCACCTGCCGCCCTGAGAAAGTGGAAGGGAACGAATGGTAAGGGAGCCGCGGAGCCCTCGCCTGAGCGCCGTCCTCCCCCGCGCGGACGGCCGCCTTCGCCAGCGCAGCCCCCAGTCCTCGCGCCGGCGGCAGCAGGCGGGGCCGGGTTGGCGGGCGCCTCTTCCTGTTCCGCCCCGGGCGGGGCTCGGGGCTCGGGGCTCCGGGCTCCGGGCTCCGCGATCCGGGCTCCGGGTGTGGGCCTCGGAGGCCAGGGCGCTCACCTCACCCAGTGGAGAGGAGACTCGGCTGCGAAGCGCGTGTTGTGCCTCTGTCCCGCGTTTAGTAGCCGCGGGGGTGTCGCCGGCGAGTCAGCGCGCGGCACTTCCTGCCGCCCGCGGGGCCCAGCCGCCAGCCCCGACCGCCACGGAGGAGCCAAGCTCGCAAACCTGGTCGCCCTGAGCCCGGGCGAGTCCCAGAACTAAGCCCCAGCGTGCCCTTGCCTGGGTGGGTAATGGGGACAATTCCCGGGGGACCACGCCACACTGAAGATGAACGAGCCCGGCTGACCTTTTCGTATCAATGTGGATGTTAATATGAGTAGAACAAAGATGCAGGACGAGTCGCTCCCAAATATGTTTTTAAAAGATACGCACATTGAACAATATACATGTATAAAATGCGCCGGAAAAAACACAGAAGAAACAACAGTGGGTACACTGTGGAAACGTGGCAGAGAAACTTACTTTTTGCTGTTTACCTTACTTTCGGTAGCTTGAACTCTAAACCTAATTACGTATTTTGTGGGGTCACTGCAGAAATTAAATGGTCACAAAGAAATACAAAGCGCCTAGTACGTTGTAAGCCTCAGTAAATGGAATTAATGCCCCCCCCCCAAGAGTCAACAACAGCTAAACAGGATTCTATTTTTAAACCCGCGACCCCAATCTCCCGTTTGAGCAAGGGAATGGAAAAAGCTCCGATACGTGCCGGCAGTAAAGTTTACGTTTGGGGAGGAAACAACTTTACTGAGTAGGTGAAGCTGTTTTCGAGTCAGTCGAGTCACGCGCTGGTGTTTGTTTATCCGCCGAGAGGAGGGAACTGGGAGGACCAGTAAGTCAAGGACTGACTAATGGGACAGCCGCCGCCCTTCCCGTGCTGAAGCAGATCCTACTCCGGACACTGGGCATTTGGCAGCCCACTTCCTGCCCCTTCGGCCCGCATCACACCGGGAAAACCGGGCCAGCACGGGACTCCCTAGCCGCCCTGGCTACATAGGCAGAGGAAGACTGCTGGAGTGCGAAGACACGGATACACAGTCCTTCGGTCCCGTGGAGTCGGACAGCGCACAGTCACGACCCGAGATCACGACTCCAGCAACCACAATACGAACCTGCGCAGCATAGGAGCGCTGGCAGCCGCCTGTGCGCAGGCGCGGGCCGCCCTATCCCGGCGGTTAGGGTGCGTCACGTGACGGGCTCGTCTTTCCTCCGTCACGTGACGGCCCCTGGGCGGCCTCGGCTGCGCTCTCCGCGGCGTGCGCCCCCTTCCGCCTGACGCGCCCCCGGCGGCGGCCGCGCAGCCCTGGCTCCTCGCGGGCTCGGGCGGCGGCTGCGACGGGGCTATGGCGAGCGGCGGCGGCGGCGGTGGTAACACCGGCGCGGGTGGGGGCCCGGGGGCAGGCCTGAGCCTCGGCCTGGGCCTGGGTCTGAGCCTAGGCATGGGGGAGGCCACCGGCGAGGCGGAGGAGGAGGCGGCCACGGCCGAGGCGGTGGGACGCCTGGCCACGACGCTGTGGCTGCGGCTCCGCGGCTGGGAGGCAGTGCTGGCGGCAGCGCAGCGGCTGCTGGTGTGGGAGAAACCGCTGCACAGCCTGGTCACGGCGGCCGCACTCAACGGCCTCTTCTGGTAACGGCCACGGAGGAGGGGGCGGGGCCGGGCTGCGCGGGCGGGCGGGGGCGGGAGGGGCCGGGAGCACCTTTCCTGTTCCTGGGGTTGACACTTGCCTCGGGGGAGTGACCCCCTTCCCCCGTCTGTTGTCGGTCGGGGTTGTCCCATACCTCTGTCTCGGGTCTCATGGTAGGCCTGGAGGTTCCGGTTCCCCCATCAGTGGGCGCTTTTCCGCCTTTCGCGATGGATGCGGGGGCCTCTCACCCACTCATCGCTGAGGTGCCTGTCTCTCCCTAAGGTTGCTCTCTTCGTCGTCCCTCCGGCCCTTCTTCCTACTCAGCGTCTCACTTTTGGCCTATTTTCTGCTGGATCTCTGGCAGCCTCGCTTCTTCCCTGACATCGCAGGTGAGTATTCATTCAGTAAGCCCCGTTGTGCACTTGCTTTGTGCCTGAGCCCGCTGGGTGGGTTGAATGGTGAGGGCAAATGTACAGCAGGCCCCCGGGTCCCAGGCACCACCTTAAAATTAGTGTTACTGTGAGCGTAGTAGTTAAGAGTGCAGACTCTACAGCCACATTGCCTGGGTTCCATTGCTTGCTCTGCCAGTTTGCTGTGCGTGTGACCTTGTAAGAGCCACTCAATTTCTATTTCCCTCGGTTTTCTCTTCTATAAAACAAGAATGATAGAATTTAGTCGGTAAGCAACTGAAGACTAAATGAATTAATACCTGTTCTGTGCTCGTGGTAGAGGTTCAGATAGCACAGGAATCATGGGAATATTAGGTTCTGTTTTTGTTGTTGTTATGCCTGTATTTACTGAATGGGTATTTTGGAGCAATTAGATGTCACCTGTGTGTGAGCTACTTGGGATGTAAACACGAATAATGTGTGTTTGAAAAGAGTGAAGTTTAGGGGCACCTGGGGGGTCTCAGTCAGCTAAGTGTCTGACTCTTTTGATTTCTGCTCGGGTCATGATCCCGAGGGCAGTGAGATCGAGCCCGAAGTCAGGCTACGTGAGACTCTCTCTCTCTCTCCCTCTCTTTTGCTGCCCCTCCCCTATGCACGCATCTTGTGTGCTCTCTCTCTCAAAATAAATTAATTAATTAAAAAAAAATTAAAGTGTGGGGTACCTGGCTGGCTCAGAGCATTCTTGGTATCGGGGTTGTAAGTTCAAGCTTCAGGTTGAGTGTAGAGGTTACTTAGAAATAATAAAGAAATCTTTAAAAGAAAGTGAGTAAAGAGGGAGACAGTTGTGTAAATAGAAACAATTACGACAATGTAACTTTTCCTATGATTGGTGTCTGAAGGTGCTCTGGGAATGCAGAGGAGGGGCAACTGTTTCTGCCCTGGGAAGTGTCTCCCAGAGCCCTACCACTCCATAACTTGTTTCCCACCTCTCTCTATAGCATCATCCCCAGAGGAGCCCCACTCTGACAGGTAAGTGCAGGCCAGCTCTTGAAGACAAATGCCCAAACCCTGTTTTGCTTTGGTGCCAGTGTCCCCACAGGGCAGGGCGACACTGCAGGGTCTGCAGAGACCCCAGCATAGCAAATGGACTGGCAACAAGTTCGGTCCTGGGTTCCTATTTAAGTGTTTGGGTGCCTGATGCTTTGGGGGCAGAGGGTTGGGAACTCTGGGCTTTGCTTCCCAAGATGAGGACAGCCTCCTTTTGGGAGGTGGGGTTGTCCAGTTTTTTAGACTGAAGATCTCATTGGCATTCTCAGAGGGATTTGAGTGCCTAGGAAGCTGGTGTCTGAGGCCTCCAGGGGTCATGTCATGTCTCCCCAGTGAGGGTGCGGGGTCAGGCGCCCGGCCGCACCTGCTGAGTGTGCCCGAGTTGTGCAGATACCTGGCTGAGAGCTGGCTCACCTTCCAGATTCACCTGCAGGAGCTGCTGCAGTACAAGAGGCAGAATCCAGCTCAGGTAACCTCTTTCATGTCATATAACAGTTTCCCGCACTGTGGGGAAATAGAGGTAGGGGAATGGGGAGGAGTAACATGAAATCCCTGGTTGGACACTGAAGGAAGAGGGTTGGGTGCCTTTTTGAGGCAACACATGCAGCGAGTAGCCTGGTATAGGAGTAGTCTCATTTCAGAGAGTAAGTTTGTGATGTTTTGATACTGTTTCTTGTTAAGGGATATCAGTCTGAGTTGTAGGCGTTTGATGATGCCTATTGTAAGCTTAGTGAATTGGTTGTCTTGGGCATTCTCTTGACTAGACTAGATTAGATCACTGCATCCCCAGAAGGCATACCCCTCCTTCCACCAGCTGAACAGCAATTTCTTGCCCAGATGAGTGGGGCATATACCTCTCAGACCCTGTTCTCTTCTCTGCAGTTCTGTGCTCGAGTTTGTTCTGGCTGTGCTGTACTGGCTGTGCTGGGACACTATGTTCCGGGGATTATGATTTCTTACATTGTCTGTGAGTAGACTTTAACCCCTGCCTTTCCCAAAGCTGGTTCCTTCTCTTTCCTTGGACTGGGTCAAAGGGACTGGCTAGCCCTAAGGGAGGGAGGATGGTGCACTCTCTTTTTTTTTTTTTTTTTTTGATGATCTGTTTACGGAGATCTCCAGGGGATGCTGGAGTGTTAGTGATGGTGGAAGAGTCATCTGGGCAGGAGAGTGGTAGATGTGGAGGGAGAAGGTTTGTCCAGCCTCCAGAAAGCCTTCAGCAATTTCTGTTTAGGGACCAGTTGCATGAGGGCCCTCAGGAAATAGGCATAGGAAGCCCTGAGTGGACTCTCTAACCTCCAGTGCTGAGCATCCTGTTGTGGCCCCTGGTGGTTTATCATGAACTGATCCAGAGGATGTATACTCGCCTCGAGCCCCTGCTCATGCAGCTGGACTACAGCATGAAGGCAGAAGCTGATGCCTTGCATCACAAACACGACAAGAAGAGTAAGGGGCTCCCATGCCCAGGAGGGGGGTGTGGGGGAAGGCATCGGTTTATGGCTCATGAAGTGCCCTGGAACTTAGATACTCTCTAGTCTCTTGACCACGTTTGTCCCCCACCACCGTCTCTGCTTGGTCACTGCCCTGCTGTTATTTCTCTAGAGCGGCAGGGGAAGAATGCACCCCCTGGAGGTGATGAGCCACTGGCGGAGACAGAGAGTGAAAGCGAAGCAGAACTGGCTGGCTTCTCCCCGGTGGTGAGGTCCAAGGGAGATGGGATGCCAAGTAGGGGCTGGAGGAGAATCTGCTTCAGAGCAGCTACTTCTCAAGAGGGTGGGAGGCAGTGGGCGGGGGTGCTTTTGAAAAATCGGTTCTCTTGTTTTCTCATCTGTTCTGTTATCTGGGTTCTCCTGCAGGTGGATGTGAAGAAAACCGCATTGGCCTTGGCCATAACAGACTCAGAGCTGTCAGACGAGGAGGCTTCTATCTTGGAGAGTGGTGGCTTCTCTGTATCCCGGGCCACAACTCCACAGCTAACTGATGTCTCAGAGGGTATGAGAAGCCCTTTGTCCTCCCAGTCTTCCTGTTCCCTGTTGTGGATGCTGGCCATGTTCTCTATCACCCCCAGAAATGTTTTTTCTGAGAACTGATCCTATAATTCGACTTCAAGCTCTGAAAGACCTTAACGCCTAAGGCCTGGTCCAGTATTCCATGTCCTGAGTTCTCATCCTTGAATTGACTGCCTGTTGTGAGAGTTCAGAAGAGCAGGCCCATCCACCCATTCCTGACTCTTTGTTTTCTGCATAGATTTGGACCAGCAGAGCCTGCCAAGTGAGCCAGAGGAAGCCCTGAGCCGGGAGCTGGGGGAGGGAGAGGAGACAGAGCCAGTCCCTCCTGAAGACCTGCTGGGCCCTCCTCAGGCCCTCTCAAGGCAAGACCTGGACTCGGAAGAAGAGGAGGAAGATGTGGTAGCCAAGGAAACCTTGCTTCGGCTCTCGTCCCCTCTTCACTTTGTGAACACGCACTTCAACGGGGCAGGCTCTCCCACACATGGAGGGAAGCTCTCCCCTGGAGGACCAGCGGAGACACTGAGCCCGGAGGCAGTGAGTGGTGACCTCCCCACTCCACCGAACACCCTGTCACCCCTACTTTGCCTGGCCGAAAGTGACCCGGTCCCCTCCCCCTCAGTGCTCCCACCTCCTCCCCAGGACTTGCCCCAGGCCCTGTCTGTCCCTGAGGAAGAAGAGGCGCTTACCACTGAGGACTTCGAATTGCTGGATCAGGGGGAGCTGGAACAGCTGAATGCTGAGCTGGGGTTGGGGCCAGAGACACCCTCAGAGCTCCCTGATGCTCCACCCCCTCCATCCCTAGGGCCCGACACCCTCTCTCTGGTACAGTCAGACCAAGAGGCTCAGGCCGTGGCAGAGCCATGAGCCACAGGGGAAGGAGTTGCAGGCACAGTAGGGTTTCCTGGCCAGGGGCGTCACCGTTTCCTCTTTTCCCTACTCTAGGGAGGGGTCGTACATGGGGAAGCTGGCTGTCAGACGGTAGCCAGTCCACCCTCTGCCTGCCTGCCTGCCTGCCTGCTGTCCCAGGCCTGGAACAGTGCCCGTGCCTGGGATTGGTTTTAAGTTTGTAAATAATTTTACACTTGGGTTAGTGGATGTGAACAGGGCTAGGGAAGTCCTTCCCACAGCCTGCACTTGCCTCCCTGCCTCATCTCTACTCTCATTCCACTATGCCTCCAGCCCTGGTGGTCGTTCCCTTTCTTTTTCCTCCTATCCTCAGGGACCTGTGCTGCTCTGTCCTCGTGTCCCACTGGTTGTTTAGTTTGGGCACTTGACCATTTGTCTTTCCTGTCCCGTGTTCCTCTCTGCTTTATATCCTGCCTGTGTCCTGTCCTTAGCAGCTCCATCCCCGCTCTTTGCCGGCTCCTTCCCAGCAGGTGGTGGCTAAGCTTTAGGGAGGCTCCTGTCTGGGTGGTACAGACTAAACCTGGGGTGGTGGGTCAGGCCGGTGGTTATGCACTTAACGTCACTATAGCCCACGTAACCTGCACCGCGCCCTTGCCCTAGATCATCCCAGCCTTTCGTGATGAGGGAGGAGAGCGGGAATCCCACAGCATGTGCACCAGCACTGCATTAGTGAGCAGGAGCTCCGTTTTGTTGGGATGAAGGGTCCTCTTACTCTAGGAAGGAATAAGGCAACTGTTCTCTGGGCCGTGAATGGTCCCGGTGTGGTGGGACCCCCTACTAGGGTCAGGAAGTGGACAGTAACATCTGTGCAGGTGTTGAGTGGAAAAATAAAGTGTTGATTGGCTAGAACTGCTGCTGCCTGCCTGCCTCGCTGTGAGCTGCCTCCCACACTGCTCTGTTCCTTCCTCACCCCTCACCCCTCACCCCTCACCCTTGTGCCCTCAGACTTGTTCCTGGCTATTTATTTACCTTGGTGCAAAACAAGGCCAGAAGCAAGGATTACCCCAACAGCCCTAACTTGCCCTTAGTCATCTTCCCTGACAGAGTGATCTGTACAGTGAGATTTAGCATGTGTGAATAAAGTGTACGCAGGAGGAAACTGCCTCGTCTTCCTAGTCAGTACAAATCAAGGACCAGAACGATCGTTTTCTGCCATGTTGCCTACAACCTCAGTGTCCCCACAAGTCCTGTCCCGTCCGCATATTCACAACTAGCTCACTCAACCGTGACTTGTTTATACTGGGGACCCAAACAAGACCTATACCCATATCAAAACTGCTTTGAGTCCAAGGAACACTGAAGAAATAGTACGAATCAAAAGCAGAATATGTGCGTGGCACTCTTCCAAGCGGTTTATTATATTTATTAACTCATTGTTTCCCCTCCTAATCCTGAGACACGTAGCAACTCCATTTTACAGGTGGGCTAACTTTCCTGAAGACCACAGTCCTAGTAAATGATGGAGTCCGGATCCAAACTTAGCAGTTTGGCTCCAGCAACCGCCCTGGAACAGGAAGCCCCTGTTCATTAAAAGGGCACAAATGGGGAGGTGTTGGAGGATGTAGAACTATAGAGAACCAATCTAATAGCTTCGTAGTGTGGACTCCGGAATCCTTGCTCTAAACTTTAGGGGGAAAAACAACATTAGAGAAAGCCCTGAACTGAGCAGATGGCCTCTTTGAGGAGTTCACATTCTCTGCCTTCAGCTGGAAGCATACCGTACTTCAAGGCTGCCTGATTTTGGGGGGTTGACTCACATGCCATGTCTCTCCTAAGCACGTGAGAATATTTTCCTCCATTTATTTCATCTTTTCCTGAGAGACCATCCGTTAGGGTTGATTGAGGCCCTGTCCTCTGCCTCCAAAGGACCATGCACTTCTAATCACCTGGCGGTCTCAGAAGGGAAAAAATAGAGTTCTAATCAACAAACGGGAGATTCGAGAAAAATAGAATTAACCGATCAGAAAGACAATAGCTGCCATATGCGTCACCTTGAATCCATTTTTTTTTTAACTGAATTTTATGTTTACTTATTTTGAGAGGAGGGAGGGGCAGAGAAAGGGAAAGAGAATCTCAAGCAGGCACCGTGTCCAGTGCTGAGCCGGATGCAGGGCTTGGTCCCATGACCCCGGGATCATGATCTGAGCTGAAATTAAGAGTCAGATGCTTAACGGACTGAGCCACCCAGACACCCCCATTTCCTTCTTACACTTACAGTCTGAAGATAGAGCCAAAAGCCTTGGATCAAAACATTCGCCATAGATTTGAAGTTCATGAGGGTCAATTCTTGACATTCACCTTGGTCTGATGGTTGCTACATGTTTGTCTACAATTTTTTTCATTATCAGGTGTCCTGGCTATTTCCTGCCCATGATGAAAGGGACAAGAAGAAAGCTTTTCCTATGAGTGAAAGAAAAATGGGCAGAGATGTGAAACCTACAATTTAGGCTAAACAAAAATCACCAGTAGTAGTACAGGCTGGGGCAACAAGAGTCGATTACATTTATGTTGGAGGAAGGGCAGTGCTCTTCAGTCAACTATACATTCAAACAGCTGACAGTGTAAGGTGTCTGGTCATAAACTTAATTTTAGGCTGCATTGCTAGAAATAGAGTTTCCCAAGCAAGGAAGATAATACCTGTAGTGTGCTGTGCACAAGTTAGAATACTGACAGGGGATGGCTTCCTACGCTCATAGACAAGCTGACACAGTGCAGTGTGCCCAGTAGAGGATCACCAGAGATGAAGGCTGAAAATCGTCATCTGGGGAACCGGTGAGGGAACAGAGAATGTTGTCCCAAGAAAAGAGAGAGCTGAGCTGAGTCACATTAGCTGCCTTCAAACTTTGAAGGGTTATCTGTAGGACTTCAGAGGGCAGAAATTAAATCTTTGACAAGAATTTGATCAATAATAGTGCTTGGCAGAATTTGTTTTTCTGGTCAAAGGATATTGCAAAATGGAGTAGATTTAAATGATCTTTAAAAGTACATGGGGCGCCTGGGTGGCGCAGTCGGTTGAGCGTCCGACTTCAGCTGGGTCACGATCTCGCGGTCCGTGAGTTCGAGCCCCGCGTCAGGCTCTGGGCTGATGGCTCAGAGCCTGGAGCCTGTTTCCGATTCTGTGTCTCCCTCTCTCTCTGCCCCTCCCCCGTTCATGCTCTGTCTCTCTCTGTCCCAAAAATAAATAAACGTTGAAAAAAAAATTAAAAAATAAAAAAATAAAAGTACAGAGATCAAGGATTAACAGATCAAGAACTGTCCATTCCATCGTGGAAGGACAATAATATACCACCATGTTGCTTTTCTTTTAACGTCTGACTGAAGTTTCCTTGGACTCCTTCCTGCTCCCTTAAATGTTGGTGATCGTCAAGTCTGTCACTGGTTCATCTTTCTTCCCACTGCCAGGGCAATTTCACGTTTACCCATTTAGTTTCTACTCACGTGCTGATGACTTCTGCATCTTAACGCGACTCCTTGCCCAGAACTTCCAACGAGGCATCTCCACCTGAACCTCTCTTAGGTACTTACTGCTCAGCATACTGACAACTCAACACACCCTCTTTCCGCTCTGCCCTCCACCCCCACCTCCCCTAAATAGATGGGCTTTTTCTATATTTTCCATCCTGCTTGCTGCCGTCACCAACCATGAAGCCCTACTATCCGCCTCATCCCACACCCAGTCACCAGTTGCTATTTTGATGTCCTAATTACTTCTTGATTCTGTCACTTTTATCACCGCCCTGATCCACATCTCTCTCATCACTCATCTGGCACACTGTGACAGTTTCCCTGCCCACACTCCTGTCCCCCACTGAAATCCGTGCCCCGAAATATGGCTAGATTATTTAAAATTTTTTTTCAACGTTTTTATTTATTTTTGGGACAGAGAGAGACAAAGCATGAACGGGGGAAGGGCAGAGAGAGAGGGAGACACAGAATCGGAAACAGGCTCCAGGCTCTGAGCCATCAGCCCAGAGCCCGACGCGGGGCTCGAACTCACGGACCGCGAGATCGTGACCTGGCTGAAGTCGGACGCCCAACCGCCTGCGCCACCCAGGCGCCCCGAGCTAGATTATTTTAAAATGCAAATTTGGTAAGCCTTTCTGCCATTTAATATTGATCAAAGGCTCTCCTACAAACTTTCATTCAAGCTCCCTGATAGGGCTTAAAAGACTCTGAGATCTGTCCCTGCCCTGTCTTGCCTTTTTTTTTTTTTTTTTTTTTTTTTTGGTGGTGAAACTAGAGGGGAATTTATTTCAGTGAGCCAACACTGGGAGTGCCCTGTCTTGCTTTTTACATTACAGCACCAAACCCCACAAAGCTTGTCCTCCCCCACCCTTGCTTTGCACACAAACACACACCCCATCCTTCTGTTTGGCAAACACTTCACTTGTCTTTGAACATGTACTTTAGGGCACTCTCCATCTACAAAGACTCCCTTGATGTCTCACATCCCTTGCCCCCCACGTCAGATCTGCTCTCCTGGTGTTCCCTCAGTGTCCTTCTGTTTTTCCATGTATCACGTGGAATCTTCATTCTCTCTATACAAGTATGATATGGGGGGGAGAGATACAGGTATATGTGTGTATGTATAACCTCCACTATACTGCTTATTCTGGAAGGCAGGGACTATGTTTTAATCATCTGAATATTCCCAGAGCCTAACACAGTGCCTGGCACATAGTAGATGTTCAGTAAACATGTCAAACTATACTAAACCAGTGTTTGAACTTTTGAAGCAGCCAATGTAAATAGATTTTTGTGTGGTACATACCTATTGACAGTAAATATCTTGCCTTTGTTTGTTATTGTTTTAGAGTGGATGGTAGCTAAGCTAACATAACCCGCACATAGACTTGTGAGCTCTTTGTTCCTCTACTAGGCTAAAGGCAGTGAAAATGATCTAGATTTGGAATTTCGTATTTGTTGGTTTTGGAGCTAAAAGCTTTTCTGAGTTTAAAGTAAGAGTGCCCAACCAGCTTGATCTTCGTGATTGTATCAAAGTATCATGTTTCCAAAACAGTTTTGACCAAACTATTTAGACTCAGCTAAATATTTTCCTCTTAAAATCTTTTTAAAATTTTTTTAAATGTTTATATTTGAGGGAGAGAGACACAGGGCAGGGTAGGGGCAGAGAGAGAGGGAGACACAGAATCTGAAGCAGACTCCAAGCGCTGAGCTGTCAGCCCAGAGCCCAATGTGGGGCTTGAACCCATGAGCCATGAGATAATGACCTGAGCTGAAGTCAGACGCTCAACTGACTGAGCCACCCAGGCGCCCCTCAGCTAAATATTTTCATCAAAAATCCAGTTATATGTATTAGTGCATGCTTGAAAAAAAATGTGACTCTGCAGAAATGGAATAAGGTTAAAAGAAATCTCATTGTCTTTTTAAGTATGAAAAGTGAGTGGACTCCCCTTCAAAATGTCTGTTTCATAAAAGATAAAGAAAATCTGAGGAACTATTCAAGATTGAAAAGGAGACCAAAGTGGGGTTCCTGGGTGGCTCAGTCGTTTAAGTGTCTGACTCTTGGTTTCGGCTCAGGTCATAATCTCAGAGTTCAGTGAGTTCAAGCCCTGCATCGGGCTCCGTGCTGGCTAGTGCAGAACCTACTTAGAATTCTCTCTCCCTCTCTCTCTACTCCTCCACTGCTCATGCTGTCTCTGTCTCTCTCAAACATAAATAAACTTAAGAAAAAAATATTAAAAAAGAAAAGGAGACCAAAGAGAAATGACAGTAAATGCAAGGGATGATCCTGGATCTGGGTGGGAGAAAAAAAGTTCCTATAAAGGTCATTATTGGGACAACCGGTAAAATTTGAATATGGATTGTATATTACATAAAAGATTGTATCAAGATCAAACTTCCTGAATTTCACTTTGTTTCTATAAGAGGATATCCTTATTTTAGGATATACATCCTGAAGATTTCAGAGATGAAGGGTCATGTTCTCTGCAAAGTATATCAAATGATTTGGAAAAGTAAATAAATAAATGAGTATGTGAATGTATGGTGTGTGTGTGTGTAGAGAGAGGGAGGAAGGGAGAGAGAGGGACAGATGGACATAATGATAAAGCAAACGTGGCACAATGTTGGGAAGAAATACGTATGATAAATACGATATATGGAAGTTTGTTATTCAGTGGATAAATGTTGTATATTTAGACAACTAAATAGAATGAACAAAGTGTAAGAACAAAAATATGCATGAATCTCAAACAAAATATTGAATAAAAGAAACTAGACACAAAAAATACATATGATTCCATTTATACAAAGTACATTTATATTGTTAGAAGTCAAGATAGTGGCTACCCTTGAGGTGGGGGAGCAGCATTTGGAGGAATCTTCTTAAGGGTGGTGATATCTCATTTCTTGATCTGGGTGCTGGTTATACGGAAGTGTTGAACTTGTGAAAATCCAATCACCTATATACATTTCTGTATGTATTAGTTATACATCAACAAGAAGTGTCAATACCAAGTGTATTGATTATCTATTTCTGCATAACAAGTTACTCCAAAACTTAGCAACCTAAAACAACATTATCTCACACTATTTCTGAGGATCGGGATCTGGGAGCAGCTTAGTTGGGTGGTTCTGGTTCAAAGTCTCCCACAGGGCTGCAATGAAGATGTCAGCTAGGGCTGGCTGCAGTCATCTGAAGGCTGGACTGGGGCCGACAGATCTGCTTCCACAATGGCACACTGAACACAGCTGTTGGCTAGAAGCCTCCGTTACTCACTGGCAAGAGGCCTCAGTTCCTTATCATACTAACCTCTTCCTATGGCCATTCAAGTGTCTTCACATGACAGCTACCTTCCCCAGAGCAAGTGATCCAAGAGAGAGTAAGAAGGAAGCCACAATGCTTTTTATGACCTAGTGTCAAAAGTCACACTCTATCACCTCCACCATATTCAATTTGTTAGAAACCGGTCACTGAGTCCAGCTCACACTTTTGAAGGGAGAAGAAGCAAAGAATTCGGGGACATATTTTAAAACAACCACACCAAGCTTACCTGGAAATTTCATTAAAAGATTTGGCTTATCTACATATTAAAAATAAATAAATGAAGACCACATATTAACATGTGGGAAGTGGACAATACAGTAATAGCTAATTATATACGTTTGCTGAGTTATTTAGTACACATGATACTTTGATACACATAGATCTAAGTGCTTTACATGTATCCTTTTATGTACTCCTCACCCCTACATTTTGACGTAGGACTCCCTCACCTCCTACTTTACAGATGATGAAATTGAGGCCGAATCAGGTAAATGGCTTGCCCAAAGTTACACAGCTAGTTGTGGTTATAGCACTGCTTTTCAGTATTCTGGTTTTCTCATACATCCTCATATTTTAAAGCACCAACATAGAATTGTAGGTGAGGTAAAATGATTCTTTCAACATTAGAACAAGAAATCTGAATTCTGGGTCATTTATAAATGAGGTATAGCTGAATTAAAAATTTGAACACACAAAGTGTTACTTGTTTAAAAAGCACTATTGCACTCCACAGACTTCAGGAGGAGAAAAATATGTCAACAGACAAAATGAACTTCTGTTACAAAAATACTTTTACTAGTTCAAGGACACTTTAAACAACTAGAATTAATAACAGGACAACATGAAAATTAATATAGATTCTCTGCATCAGAATCTCAATCTCTAGTCAATGAAATTAAAGAAGATGGATACAAATCAGAAACTTTCCATTTGAAACAAAAACGTGAGTTTGCCAGAGATCAAAAGGATCATATCTACCTCGAGAAACAAAAACATTGGTTCAAAAAGATCTCCTTGTTACACTTAGGGTGAGCATACATAACATATAGACTTGTCAAATCGCTATGTTGTACACCTCAAACTAATGTAATGTTGTGTGTCAACTATACTTTTTTTTTTAACATTTTATTTATTTTTGAGACAGGGAGAGACAGAGCATGAACGGGGGAGGGTCAGAGAGAGAGGGAGACACAGACTGAAACAGGCTCCAGGCTCTGAGCTGTCAGCACAGAGCCCGACGCGGGGCTCGAACTCACAGACCGTGAGATCATGACCTGAGCCGAAGTCGGACGCTTAACCGACTGAGCCACCCAGGCGCCCCAACTATACTTTTATTTACTTATTTATTTAGTTATTTATTTTAATGTTTATTTATTTTTGAGAAAGAGAGACACAGTGCACATGGGGGAGGAACAGAGAGAGAGGGAGACACAGAATACAAAGTGGGCTCCAGGCTCTGAGCTGTAGCACATAGCCCGACTCGGGGCTCGAACTCACAAACTGTGAGATCATGACCTGAGCCGAAGTCCGATGCTTACTTAACCCATTGGGCCACCCAGGTGCCCTGAGAACTTTTTTTAAAAGTATAATTGACACACACGGGGTGCCTGGGTGGCTTAGTCGGTTAAGCGTCCTGCTCAGGTCATGATCTCACCATTCATGAGTTCGAGCCCCACTTCAGGCTCTGTGCTGACGGCTCAGAGCCTGGAGCCTGCTTCTGATTCTGTATCTCCCTCTTTCTCTGCCCCTCCCCCACTCACACTCTCTCTTTCAAAAATTAATTAATTAACTAATTAATTAAAAAAATAAGTTCTCAAACAAGAGATGAGATTATTTTAATAAGGAGGAATCAGAGAACTATATTTGAAGTTAGATTTACAACTTCATCTCCTCACATTCTCTTGACTCAGTAAAACACCAGAAAGCCTTTCCAGCAGCTAGGAAAATTTGCACAAAAAATACACTTAAAACTTAATGGTGAAATCTTTACGTATTTTAAGAAATTATTACTTTAAAAAAAAGCAAATAATTTTATTTTCAAGTATTTATGATTATATTTTAACTTTTACTGATGTTTAGTTTATGCTTTAAAATAATATTTGATTAATTTTATATCCTGGTAATCTATAGTAAAACAATATATATTTAACATTCATGCTTTTTAAAAATTTTTGTATTTATTTATTTTTTTTTAATTTTTTTTCAACGTTTTTATTTATTTTTGGGACAGAGAGAGACAGAGCATGGACGGGGGAGGGGCAGAGAGAGAGGGAGACACAGAATCGGAAACAGGCTCCAGGCTCTGAGCCATCAGCCCAGAGCCTGACGCGGGCTCGAACTCACGGACCGCGAGATCGTGACCTGGCTGAAGTCGGACGCTTAACCGACTGCGCCACCCAGGCGCCCCAAAAATTTTTGTATTTAAATTCTAGTTAGTTACCGTATTGGTTTCAGGAGTAGAATTTAGTGAGTCATCACTTACCCACAACACCCAGTGGTCATCACAAGGGCCCTCCTTTAATACCCATCTAGCCCATCCCCCTCCCTCCTCCTTCCATCAGGGGGAAGGAAGGAGACAGCGAGACTCTTAAGCAGGCTCCACCCTCAGAGAGGAGCCCGATGCAGGGCTGGATTCTAAGACCCTAGGATCATGACCTGAGTGGAAATCAAGGGTCTGCCGCTCAACGGACTGAGCCACCCAGACACCCCCAGAAACTACTTTTTTGAATGTTGAACATTTTGCTGTAAAAATAAATGATTCCTTTATTTAAAATAAATACTCGAAACATCAGTGAAGTCATTTTGGTCTGATCTGTCAACCTCTAACGGCTAGTAATTATTGACACTGTGATTTGAACTGCTCAGAATAGCTCCAATTTTACATTTCAGCTAAATCAGGGGTTTTCCGGGTGCCTGGGTGGCTCAGTTGGGTAAGCATCAGATTTCAGCTCAGGTAATGATCTCATGGTTCGTGAGTTCGAGCCCTGTGTTGGGTTCTGTGCTGACAGCCTCCTTGGGATTCTCTGTCTCCCTCTCTCTCTGCCCATCTCCTGCTGGCTCTCTATCTCTCTCTCTCAGAACAAATAAATAAACAGTAAAAAAAAAAAATCAGGGCTTCTCAGCTGTTGACTAAATGTACTATTGACCTTCTGAGCCAGATAATTCTTTCTTGGTGGTGATACGGATCATCCTGTTCATTGTAGAATGAAGAGCAGCATCCTTGGTCTCTGTCCATTGGATGCCAGTAGCACCCTCCCCGAATCTCCTCCACCCTCACAAATGTTCCCTCAGGGCAAAATTGTCCCCTGTGGAGAACTATTGATCTAAATTATACTGCTCTGGCTATATGGAAAGAATACTAAACTTGGAATCAAGGTGTGAATTTGAATGCTAGTTTTCCCAGCTATACATGTTTAGAAGCACACCTTTCAAAATAATACAAAAGTTACCTGGCTTTTCAGCTTCAGGTCTGGGGCGCCTGGGTGGCTCAGTCGGTTGGGGGTCCGATTTCGGCTCAGGTCATGATCTCTAGGTTCATGGGCTTGAGCCCCGCATCGGGCTCCGTGCTGACAGCTCAGAGCCTGCAGCCTGCTTCTGATTCTGTGTCTCCCTCTCTCTCTGCCCCTCCCCTGCTCGCTCTCTGTCTCTCAAAAATGAATAAACCTTTAAAAATTTTTTAGAAAAAAAGACTGAGATTTTCTTACCTTTGCTTTCCTATTTTTCCATTTTGTTTTCTTTTTTGTTCTTCTTTCTAAAATATCTTCCCAATTTTACATTGCAACCATTCTTCTGAATTGTTTATCCTGTGATTGTATTTTTTATTTCGAAGAACTTTCTTTGTTTTCTGAATATCCCTTTTTAGAGTTTCTTGCTCTTGTGCGTTAGATGAAAAATCTGTTCTTTGAAGGTAATTGCATTAATCATTATTAATATGTCATATAACTATATATAATATATAATCACACATACTAAAATATTATTATATATCATACCTAATAATAGTTCTATTAATTATATTTTTATGTTCCCTGCATTGTCACTGGTGCCCCCCACCCCCCACATTTTTTTCTTTATTTTGGCCTCTGTCTTTCATGATAGAGATTTCCCAAATCCTGGTTTGCTCCTTCCTATTTGAGTAGAGCCTCCTAAAAGCCAAATGAATACTCTCCAGGCACAAGTAGGACCCAGTGCTTGGCATCTTTCCTGCAGGGTGATTTGGCAGAGACAACCATTTTGTTGGGAACCCCCCAATGCCAGTGTCTGTGGATCTTTTTGCTTAGGCCGGTCAGTTCCCCTAGAGAAGAAGGCTGCACTTTCCAGCATGAGGAGTATAAACTTGACTGCCAGTGCTCTAGAAGCCAGCTGAAATAAGGGTGTGGTTTCTCTTCTCCCCCGTCAGCTGCATCTGATGGCCCTAAGCCCAGAGTCCCTCTGGTCTGTTCTCAGGAGGATATACCTCCTGCCTTCTGTTGAGGTAAGAGAGGCAATCATCTGGCCGCTCAGATCAGAGGAGGGGATCTGGGAATCTAACTGCTCCTTATGTGGATCTTCAAATCATGTCTAAATAATATCTAGTCATTTTTAAATCATGTGTTCTTTCTTCTGCTCTCTTTATTCTCTTATTTTAGGGGAGTTTGAGAAGGGAACAAACATAAAATGTGTGTGTTCAATCTACTTTATTTAACAGAAAGTTCTTTTTCCACTCTCCTAGCCTCTTGTGCACTCAATCTCCTCCATGCCCTACTTGTTAGGGTAATCTATAACATTTGCAGTGTTCTTCCCATGCCCTTCCTGGGGCTGGAACACCTCTGGCATCTTGTCTGCCTGGGGAATTCCCACTGTCCCTCCCCAGTCCCACTCCTGGGCATTACTGGCCCCCTTTTCTGTGTTCTATAGCTTATGTACATTCATCAGAGCACAGTTTTCCAACTAGGAGTCATGGATTAGTGGGTCATGAAATCAACTTAGGGACCCTTAGATAGTATTTATGTTACATTTAAATATATTGGGATGAGACATAAAATATATTTCTTGGTGTGGGTCAAGGTTGAATAAGTTTGAAAGCCACTGTATTAGGGCATTTTTCACTTTGAATTGGTTGTTTATATGTCTTTACTACTAGACATTGAGCAACTAGGGGGTAGAGACCATGAGTTATTCACTTTCTCTATGCCCGGGGTATTATGAAATCCAACAAGGCTTGGTCAATATTTAGTGGGTTGAATCAAATACATATGAGATCACTGTGTAACCCATAAAGTCATATGAACTTGAACTATATACCTAAACTAGGACTCTAATTAGCTCACAGGACAGCTAGGGCACTTGAGGACAAGTGACAATATTGTCACAAAGGTTGTGTATCACATACCTGAGGCAGCAAGGCAGACCTCAGTGAAGGTGGACCTATGCTGCTCTACTAATTCCTGGGATCTGAAGCCAGCTCCAAGAGCTTCCCCATCCTGGTTATCTCACTTAGATATTTAAACATCTTGCTCTGCTAGGGTGTTTGATTATTGATAACCCTTGAATAGATCTGGGATTCCCTACAAACACTCTGAGAAACCCGCCACTTAAGATTCCTCTTTTCAGTTGTTAAAAAGGTTATAAAGTAGATTTGGGGGAGGCAATGTCGTATAATGATTTCATCATACAAGCGACTTACGGCCATACAAAAATCTGGCTCCAGATGCTATCTCCTTGAGAAAGTAACTTATCTCTCAAATTCAGTTTTCTTTCTTTTTTAAAAAAATTTTTAGGGGCGCCTGGGTGGCGCAGTCGGTTAAGCGGCCGACTTCAGCCAGGTCACGATCTCGCGGTCGGGAGTTTGAGCCCCGCGTCAGGCTCTGGGCTGATGGCTCAGAGCCTGGAGCCTGTTTCCGATTCTGTGTCTCTCTCCCTCTCTCTCTGCCCTTCCCCCGTTCATGCTCTGTCTCTCTCTGTCCCAAAAATAAATAAACGTTGAAAAAAAAAAAATTAAAAAAAAAAAAAAAATTTTTAATGTTTATTTATTTTTGAGAGGGAAGGAGAGTGTGAGCGGGGGAGGGGCAGAGAGAGAGGGAGCTGGAGAATCCCAAGCCGACTCTGCACTCAGCACAAAGCCCAGCTCGGGGCTTGAACTCATGAACCACGAGATCATGACCCATGACCGGAGCCAAAATCGGATGCTCAACCCACTGAGCCACCCAGGCGCCCCTCAAATTCACTTTTCTCATCTGCAAAATGGGAATACATAATATCCACTTCGAAAGGTAACACATGAATAAGACCAGGACTGGACAGTGAACAAAACAGCTTTCCTTTCCTTTTCTGTATGTGTTCTCTAAGAGTTGTTTGAAGAAGAGGAAAACCACTAAACAGATACCATCAGGCTAACATTTGAGTCAAACTGGGCCCGAGATACCTTGACTGGCATCCTCACTTTGACCTTGTCTGCTTTAAACCTGCTGGCCCCGAAACAAGAGGTGCCTGGCCATCACCCCACGCGCTAAGTTGTAGAGCCGATTTCTGCTGTTTCAGGGAGGAGGCTGAGGCTCAGTTACCCACAGCTGAAGCACAAAGCTGCTTCTCAGGTCTGCGTATGCTTTGTGGGTCTACAAAGAGACTTGCGCAGTGTTCAACTGTTAACTGATAACTTCTGACACACCTTGTTCAAGGTAGAAATATTACTGGATTTCTCTCCTTTATTCCTTTATTCAGGGAGCGAGGAACCTACATTCAATCTATGCATTAGGGGGTGGTGACTTGGGTTGGTTCACCACCCTTTTTAACTCGTGGAAAGCTCCTGGGCTATTGATCCGCACAAATAGCTATAACCCATCAGGTTAGGAAGAGTTTTGCCTGAGAAAAGAGAGACTGTCAGAGCTTCGCTCTCTCTTGTGGTCTCTGCGGTGTCTGAAGTAAGTCTTGTGGTGGTTAAAACATTCTGGCTCATGCTCAAGAGAGAGCTCCAAAGATTTTATTTTTAGGGTCCTCTAAGCCTTCGGTTATCTGAGCATCCATGCAGTGGGAGCAGAGAGAAGGACAGTGTTTATCTTTGTTTAGTCTGCTCCAAACAAGGTTCCAAAAACTGAAAGCCTACAATTCTAAAGCCACTGATGAATGTAGACAGGAAAAAAAAAATCTTGAGACCAAATGACTATAGTTTAATATGAAGAGGATGATTCAAAATCTGATAGTTGTATATTAAAACAAAATAAAAGCATTTATAAAGCCCTGGGAAATATTTATTATTTTTTTAAGTTTATTTATTTATTTTGAGAGAGAGCAAGCACGAGCAGGGGAGGGACAGAGAGAGGGAGGGAGAGAATCCCAAGCAGCCTCCACACTCAGCATGGAGCCTGATCCGGGGCTTGATCCTACAATGAGATCATGACCTGAGCCAACGTCAAGAGTCAGGTGCTTAACTGACTGAGCCACCCAGGCACCGCTAAGCCTTGGAAATTATTTAAGATTAACAATAAGTAATCAGAGGGGTGTCTGGGTGGCTTGGTCAGTTAAGCGTCCGACTTTGGCTCAGGTCATGATCTCACACTCCATGAGTTTGAGCCCCACATAGGGCTCTGTGCTGACACCTTCCGATTCTGTATGTGTGTGTGTCTCTCTCTGCCCCTCTCCTGCTCATACTTTATCTCTCTCTGTCTCTCAAGGATAAATGTATGTTAAATGAAATGAAATGAAATGAAATGAAATAAAAAACTAGTAAACAGAATATTAAAAAAAAATTTTAATGTTTATTTTGAAGGAGAGAGAGACAACGTGTGAGCAGGGGAGGGGCAGAGAGAGAGGGAGACAGAGAATAAGTGGGCTCCAGGCTCTGAGCTGTCAGTACAGAGCCCGATGTGGGGCTTGAACTCACAAGCCATGAGATCATGACCTGAGCTGGTCAGATGCTTAACCGATTGAGCCATCCAGGTGCCCCTAAACATAATATTAATGCACAGATTATAATATTAGTATATCAGGAATCTTGCCAGAGCTGTGAAGGGAGGGTCTGTAAGGTTGGTCGGGAGCTCAGAAATCATTCTACTGGTACGACCACACCCAACACCATATGTAGACAATCCACCAGCAAAAAGTTCCAACTGAATGAATCACATGTTCATTTTTATTAATGTGAGTTGCCATAACAGGTATATCATAAAGGAAGTTTGGGTTGCAAAACACAGAAAACTTCACTAACAAAGACACTTATTCCGTCATATAACAAAAGGCCAGATGTGGTGCTCAGGGTAGGTTAATTTATCAACAACCCTGGATCTTTCCCATCTCTCTTCTCTGCCACCTTCAACATGTTGACTTGTCCTCTCTGCTTGGCTCCATTCATGGTCACAAAATGGCTGCCTGAAAGCTACCTGTCACAGGTAATGTTTAGAGCAGAAATAAATTCTCATCTAAGTAGACAGTAAGTGCATATAAAGGTTTTATTTAAATCATAAATGAAGGAACTGGTAAAGAATACAAAAAGTGGAGGTGCCTGGGTGGCTCAGTCGGTTGGGCGTCTGACTTCAGCTCTGGTCATGGTCTCACAGTTCATGGGTTTGAGCCCCGCTTCGCGGTCTGTGCTGACAGCTCAGAGCCTGGAGACTGCTTTGAATTCTGTGTCTCCCTCTCTCTCTGCCCCTCCCCCGTTCGTGCTCTGTCTCTGTCTCTCAAAAATAAATAAACATTAAAAAAAAATTTTTTTAAAAGAATACAAAAAGTTGGGGCGCCTGGGTGGCTCAGCTGGTTAAGTGTTCAACTTCAGCTCAGGCATGATCGTGGTTCGTGGGTTCAAGCCCCAAATCTGCTGTCAGCACAGAGCCCACTTCAGATCCTCTGTCCCCCCATCTCTGTCCCTCCCCCACTCTCACAACCGCAAGCTCGCTCTCTCTCTCTCTCTCTCTCTCTCTCTCGCAAAAATGAGTAAACATTTAAAAAAATGTTTTAAATACAAAAAGTTGGTTCCCTGCTTTCAAGGAAGAAATATGTATATCAATAAATGAACAAAATTATTAGGTTAGGTACAAACCAATGGATGTTCCACAGGCAAAAAAAATAACGCCTTTGTGGTTAGTGTTTCTTCAAGGCTATGTAAGAACAACACCGTATCAATTTCCACAGGTTAATGGTACAAAACTGTAAACTGTACTTTTATCAGCAGTGGATTGTTAGCCAAATATACTATAACAACAGCTATATTTCCAAGAGTGCCAGATGAAGGTCAAGCAGGCTTATTAGAAAAACTCTATCATTTTAGTTTTAAAACAACAATCATCATTTTGTCTTTTTTAAGGTTTAGGACCAACTTTTCTTTCAGGTACAAATTGTATCGTATGCCTTAACCAAGGTGAATGAGGGCAGTTTAATCGGCTTAGAGCAGTAGGGCTTTCTTTTCTTTCCTTTTTTTTTTTTTTTTTTTTTTTGGCAGGGATTTTTTTTATTTGAACTAAAGTTTGCAATCCATTAATGGGATGGTGGGATGGAAATAATACAGTATGGCAACCAGCATTTAAAAAAAATGAAATAGAATATCAGAGTGCATCAAACATAAACATAATGACGTCAACTATCAGTTTTGGCCTCTGTTGTGTGTGTGTGTGTGTGTTGAGTATCAATGTAGTTATAAAATGGGTATAAAATGAGGGTGCCTGGGTGGCTCAATCGGTTAAGCATCTCACTCTTGATTTCGGCTCAGGTCATGATCTTGTAGTTCCTGAGTTTGAGCTCCGCTTCAGGCTCTGCGCTGGCAGTGCAGAACCTGCTTGGGATTCTCTGCCTGTCTCTGTCTCTCTCTCTCTCTGTCCCTCCCCTGATTGCTCTCTTTCTCAAAATAAATGAACTTAAAAAAATTTTTTTAATGGGTATAACATATGAGTAGCGGTTAGAAAGTTTGAAAAACACTGACCTAGGCCTTTTAAGACTCATCCTGGTGGCTGCAAAGGGATCCATGTAAAACACGACTGCTTGGAAAAGGGTGATTAAAATCATGGTTTTGTCCTCAAGGAGGGAGCTGGGGAAAGGCTGTTGGGTAGACAATCAACAGAGTGGGCTACAGCAGCAGAGTGGCCAAGTACTGCTCAATCCCATTGTTCTCATCTTCAAACCCCATGAGCTAAGAAGCCTTCTACAATCTTGGCTGCTATGCTACATTAAGTGACCCAGCACCTTCTTTCCTACTTCAAACTCAAGATGGTCCACATACCACAAAATTTATCCTTCATCTCCCCTTGTGACACTGGCTTTCTCCCAAATATCTGTTTTCTTTCACTGATAAAATAACTGAAATTTTATCCGGGCACATGGCTATCCAGCTAAGGACTACATTTCCCAGCTAGGGAATGAGCATGACGGAGATCATGTGACTATCCGAAGTGCACAGAAGTGATGTATGCAAACTCAGGGTCATGCCCTTAAGTTGTAGGGAGCGCTCTCCTTTTCTTCCCCCTCACTCTGCTGCCTGGAGCAAGGACTCATTTGGGACCATATGGACAAAGGCAACAGTTTAGGATGGTGGGTGTCCAAGCCCTGGATTATTACACAAACGAGAAATTAAGCTTCTTTCTCATTGGTGCCACTGTTTTTGAGTCTCTGTCATGGCAGCTTTGCCTGAATCCTATCTAATACTTTCTTCTTATGTATTATTAGTAGCAAATGGCAGAAGCTTGAAGGGCAGAGGTACATAGACATTGGACACATCTGTGTTTAAGGTGTGTGGACTTTAAACCATACTCTCAGACAGTAACTGTTTGCTTTCATGTCTGGGGTCAAAATCCCAGCAGGCTGAGGATTAGATAGAAGGTCAGAGAAACACAATTCTTGCCCATGGTAGATGCTGCTTAGATTAGAGTAAATCATATGGAAACATTTTAAGTTAAAAAAAATAGTCAAATATTAGCAATTTTGTAAGTTTCAATCTAACAGAACTGATGGTGGATTTCACAGATACGGCGTTCTGGAGTTCACAAATGGCAGGTTCTTCAACAACTGTTCTTTCTTAGGGACCTACGTCAAAAGCTGGACCCCCATGGCAGAGGGCCCTCACATGCACACCTGCATCAAGAGCCTCCACAATGTCATCAGCCTGACATCAGGTTGTGATCAGAGATTCTGACAAAGCCTTGAGAAATACCCTCAATCTACTGGGATGACTCATAACTATCTTAAAACAGACAAAATGAAATCAATGAAATAATAGCAGTTAGCCATAGTTTTATCGGGGTCTAGATTTTGGGAGGAGGCAAAAGACTTAGGTCATGATACGACTTAAGCCCAAATGTGTGAGCCACAAGATTAACCTCTTTTTATGGAGCTCACTGTGTCCCATGCAGATAACAGAGGATTGCAGATAGCAATCTCCTCTCCCGTCCCCCAGTCAGTATGACAGATGGCCATCCTATAGCTTATATATTATGAATACTGATTCTCTTGGCCTCAATTCCAAATTCTTGGGAAAGAATCTGATTGGCCGTATAGCCAAATACAGCAGATGCTCCTGGTGCCCCGGGCCACATTTGCTTGGTCCATCTATGACTTCAGCTACTGCTGGGGACAGTTCCTATAAGCCTGACTGGCTTCCCACCTCAAAACCCAGCCTCACCATTTCTGCCCCCGGGGCAAAGCCTCCATAGCTCAGTCAGCTCACACACAGGTGCAGATTGGCTGTGCCAAGTGGGTGTGGGAGAGTTATCACCCCCAGCAACAATCCCCAACTTATGGCAGACAGGAGTCCGCCCAGCCTTCTGTCCTTTAGAAAGACAATTCTGAGGGGCATTCTATATCCCAGTGGAACTGAGCTCCTATTACCACAGTGGTAATCAGCTCAATAACATTCTTTTTCTTTTTAATGTTTATTTATTTTTGAGAGAGAGACTGTGTGTGAGTAGGGGAGGGGCAGAGAGAGAGGAGAGAGAGAGAATCCAAAGCAGGCTCCGTACTGCCAGTGCAGAGTCTGACGTGGGTCTTGAACCCATGAACCGTGAGATCATGAGTCACTGAGCCACCCAGGCACCCCTCAGTAACATTCCTTTTTTTTTTTTTAACATTTATTCATTTTTGAGAGACAGAGAGAGACAGAGAGTGAGGGAGGGGCAGAGAGAGAGAGGGAGACAGGACAGAATCTGAAGCAACCTCCAGGCTCTGAGCTGTCACCAGAGCCCAACACGGGGCTCGAACTCACAGACCCCCAGATCATGACCTGAGCCAAAGTTGGATGCTCAACCGACTGAGTCACCCAGGTGCCCCTCAATAACATTCTCTATTGGTTTTCTTTCCTTCCTTGTCTCCGTCTCCTACTTTGGCTGGGATTACCTCCCACATGAACCACCTGCACCCAGATCCTTATCTCAGGCTATGCTTTTGGGGCAACACAAGCCTAGATACCTAGTATGTGTCAGATGATTACCCCCAGACCAATCATCGTTGGGAGGGCAGAAACATGGTTGTCCTGAGCCACCCCAGGGTGTGAGGGTGGGTTGAGGGAAGCAACAGCCAGAATTTCCCTGAAGGAATGGCCAAAGTGTACCCCATACACTAACCCCATTTGGCTGAGCTTTTGCATAGAGGTAAGTCAAGGTGTTTCCTGCAGATAAGGTTGGGATTTTTCTTAAAATGTTTTTTTTTTAATTTTTTTTTTTCAACATTTATTTATTTTTGGGACAGAGAGAGACAGAGCATGAACGGGGGAGGGGCAGAGAGAGAGGGAGACACAGAATCGGAAACTGGCTCCAGGCTCCAAGCCATCAGCCCAGAGCCTGACGTGGGGCTCGAACTCCCGGACCGCGAGATCGTGACCTGGCTGAAGTCGGACGCTTAACCGACTGCGCCACCCAGGCGCCCCAAAATGTTTTTTTCTAAGTACTTCATAATTGCTCTGGGAAAACAGAATTCCCCCCTTTCATTTTATCCTTTCAGTGATATATTGGAAAGTTACTTTTATTTTTTTGAGAGAAAGAGAAAGACTGTGCACATGTGCGAGTAGGGGAGGAGCAAAGAGAAGGAAAGGGAGAGTATTCCACGCAGGCTCCACACTATAAGCACTGAGCCCAACGCGGGGCTCAAACCTATGAACCTTAAGCTCATGACCTGAGCCGAAGTTGGACACTTAACTAAGCCAACCATGCACCCCAGAAAGTTTACTTATTTTAAAATATCTATCTCATACCTAAACTCCTTACTGAACTCTAATTCTAAACACTGCCCCCACTCCAGTTCAAGCCATCATCATCTCTTGCTTGGATTATAGCAGCTGGTATCCTATCTGGTCTCCCTTCTTCCGATCTCCTAGTTCCTCTGATCTGTTCTCCACTCCGAAGCCAGGGTGATCTTCCCCAAATACAAACCTGATCATGTTCCTCCCCTACTTAAAGCTATCTGTAGTCTCTTGTTATATTTGTGTTGAAGTTCTCAATACTACTGTGGCCTCCACTATCTGAGCTAATGTGACCCCTGCTAGCTCTCCAGCTTCCCCTCCACACTGCTTTTTATACCCTAAGATCCAGATGCCCCAAGCTTTTTTAAAGTTGATGTAAAGACCTCGTTCCCTCTCTTATCTCCGGGTCTTTGTCCCTGCTGATTCCTCTGCCTGGGATACCATCTCCTTCCACTCTACTCCTCTCTCCCTTAGCCTTCACTTAGCTATCATGCACTCAATCCTTCAGGTTTTGACTTAAAAAGATACTTGTCCACCCCAGACTGGGGGTTCCTGAAATGTATATATTTGCCCAGTATGACATGTCTTTGCATATATCATCCAGTTGCTTCTTCATGTGTTTTGATTAAGCTTTTTAAATTTTTTATTTCATTTTAAAAAATATTTTTTGGGGCGCCTGGGTGGCGCAGTCGGTTAGGCGTCCGACTTCAGCCAGGTCACGATCTCGCGGTCCTTGAGTTCAAGCCCCGCGTCAGGCTCTGGGCTGATGGCTCGGAGCCTGGAGCCTGTTTCCGATTCTGTGTCTCCCTCTCTCTCTGCCCCTCCCCCGTTCATGCTCTGTCTCTCTCTGTCCCAAAAATAAATAAAAAACGTTGAAAAAAAATATATAAAAAAAAAAATATTTTTTAATGTTTATTTATTTCTGAAAGAGAGACAGAATGCGAGCAGGGGAGGGGCGGGGAGAGAGAGGGAGACACAGAATCCGAAGCAGGCTCCAGGCTCAGAGCCGTCAGCACAGAGCCCAATGTGGGGCTCTAACTCACAAACTGAGAGATCATGACCTGAGCTAAGTCAGACGCTTAACTGCCTGAGCCACCCAGGTGCCCCTATTAAGCTTTTTTTTTTTTTAAGTTTATTTTATTTTTATTTTCAGAGAGAGTGAGCTGGGTAGGAGCAGAGGGGGAGGGGAGAGAGAGAGAGAAAGAGAGAAAGAGAATCCCAAGCAGACTCTGCACTGTCAGCACAGAGCTTGACTCGGGGCTTGATCTCACCAACCCGTGAGATCATGACCTGAGCCGGAATCAAGATCGAATCAAGCATCCGAAATCGGATGCTTAACTGACTGAGCCCCCCAGGCGCCCATATGTTTTTTATTAATAAGCTCCCAGGGGCGCCTCAGCAGCTGAGGGGCTGGTACCTACCTGTGAGAACAGAGGAGACCATGACAGCCTGACACAACTTACTTCATTCTTACAGCAAAACAACTTTACTTCTTTTTTTTTTAAATTTTTTTTTTAATGTTTATTTATTTTTGAGACAGAGAGAGACAGAGCATGAACGGGGGAGGGTCAGAGAGAGGGAGACACAGAATCTGAAACAGGCTCCAGGCTCTGAGCTGTCAGCACAGAGCCCGACGCGGGGCTCGAACTCACGGACCGCGACATCGTGACCTGAGCCGAAGTCGGCCGCTCAACCGACTGAGCCACCCAGGAGCCCCAAAACAACTTTACTTCTAAAAACAATTTTTGAAATACTATCAAACCCACATAAACAAAACCACACAATTCTAGGCACTGCGCTGGGTGCTAGGAACCCAGAACTAGGGAGACGTGGTCCCTGATTTTCCAGTACATTTATGTGCGCCTGTGTGACCAGCTGATTACAATAAGGTGATGTGGGTGCTAGCACAGAACCAGGGAGATCACAGAGCAGGTACTGGGGAGGGTCAGGGAAGTCTTACGGAAAGGGCATCAGAGCTAAACCTGGAGGAAGGATCCGCAGATCCGGAGAAAATTCTGCACTTCGAGGAAATATGGGAATCTTCAGCTCGTGGACAGGAAGTGCAGCCGTGGCAGCGGACGAAAGGGCGAGGGGGAAAGTGTGAGAGCGAGAAGCGGGCAAGGGACCCAACTGTAAAAGACCCCAAGCTACCCCAGCCCGCCTTCCCCAAGATATCTACCCTCGTCCTCGCCGGTCCTTTCGCTCTTCTGGGAGCAAAACCGGCGCGCAAGATCCCCGCGCCGCGCGCGGCCACGCCCTCGCCTCACCCAGCAGGGAAGGGCGGAGCTCTCCTCTGCAAGGGCGCTCCTCCCGCCGCCCGGAGACTGCGCGGGACGTGCCCGCCCTGCGCGATGACGTCAGTGCGCCCGCGCGCGCCGGGGGAGGAGTGGGACCCCGCTGGTCGGGAAGGGCTCAGGCTCCGGTAACTCGGGCTGGGCGGGGGAGAGGAAAGGGCGGGGCTGGGAGCCCCCCAGAGTGCGGGGTCGTGGCCTGGACCCGGCGCGGGAGCCCTAGACACGATCAGCGCCGCTTCTTCGGCCAGCCGGCCCCGCCCGGTCCAGCGATGGAGTTTCCGGACCTCGGGGCTCACTGTTCCGAGCCGAGCTGTCAGCGCTTGGGTGAGGGGCGGAGCGCGCGGGGGGCGGGGCCGGGCCCGCGGGGCTTGGAGCTGAAGGTGGGGCGAAGGGTGGGCTCCGGGGCTGGAAGTGTCAGAGGAGGGCGGGGATCGAAGTTGGGGGCGGTGGCTAAGGGGGCGTGGCTAAGGAGATGGAGCCTAGGAACGGGTATAGTTTGCTGCAAACCCGGTGGCCGTTTTTCCTTACCGAGTGGAAGGCTTGAGTGAGTGGGAACGACGTCGAGGTCCCGCTGGGCCTGCAATCCGACCCACTTCTTGCAGATTTTCTGCCGCTGAAGTGCGACGCCTGCTCGGGCATCTTCTGCGCAGACCATGTGGCCTACGCCCAGCATCACTGTGGGTCTGCTTACCAAAAGGTGAGGGGGCGGTCTGAGGGTGAGAGGGGGCGGGTGGAGAAAGCATGCAGCATCTCCGGAATCCCTCTGCCTCTCTTTTCCTCTGCTTTATTGCTTTGAGGCTCAGCGGTGCAAACATTGTTTCCTTGTGCGTTATAGGGGGCATATCCAGGTTCTTTCAGGGAGGCTGTTTCAGGACCAGATATTTGGTTGGACTGGGAGCGGGCCACAGACTGAACCCTGCTCCTTAACTCTAGGATATCCAGGTACCTGTATGCCCACTCTGTAATGTGCCTGTACCTGTGGCCAGAGGGGAGCCCCCTGACCGTGCTGTGGGGGAGCATATTGACCGAGACTGTCGCTCAGATCCAGCACAGCAAAAACGTAAGGTAAGCATTGGAGGGGTTAGCCATGACCTAGCTGGGACCATGGATGCTTGCAAACTGGAACAGCTGTTATGATGGGGTTTGAGAAGTGGGGGTCAGAGTCTCAGCAGAGGCAAACCTTCCCACTCCACCTCAGATCTTCACCAATAAGTGTGAACGCTCTGGCTGCCGGCAGCGAGAAATGATGAAACTGACCTGTGAACGCTGTGGCCGAAACTTCTGCATCAAGCACCGTCACCCACTGGACCATGATTGCTCTGGGGAGGGTCACCCAACCAGCCGGGCAGGGTAATTGCAACCAAGTCCAGTACTTGTGCCTTTAGGATCTCCCCATCCTTTTGGAACTTACTCAGCCTCTTTCATTACAAGTTGGGGAGCTTCAAACCTGTTGCCTTTGGCTAGGGGAGTCTTTTAGCTTCGTTTTCAAGTGCCTATTTTTCTAGACTGTTTGGAGGAACTCCCCTCCTGACTTCCTGGGTAAGGCCTGGGAGGAGCCTGCAAGCTATCCTTGGAAGCATGCCAAGAGTGTCTCTTCTCTACAGACTTGCTGCTATCTCCAGAGCACAAGCTTCTTCTACAAGCACCATCCCCAGCCCGAGTCGGACATTGCCTTCATCTACCTCTCCCAGCAGGTAGGCCTGCCTGTTTCTCCTCTCCCTTTTTCCCCTTTGCATCTCTGACCTCAGCCTCTTGAATGTCTGCCGTAGAGCCACAACCCAGTCTCCATCCCGGACAGCCCCTCCGGTGATTGCTCTGCAGAATGGCTTGGTGAGTTGGGTGGAGGTTGGATGGACAGAAGGAAACCCACACGGAGAATAAAGTCCAAGGCAACTGGTCTCTCTCCTTTTTACAGAGTGAGGATGAGGCTCTGCAACGAGCCCTAGAACTGTCCCTGGCAGAGACCAAACCCCAGGTCCCAAGGTACCTACTCTGGTGAAAGACGATGGGATGCGGGCAAAAGCTCAGATTGGAGGGAGGTACGTGGGACCACTCCAACCCCATGTAGGATGATGGTTAGGCACTTGGGTTCAAAATGAAGCTTATTAACTATATGATCTCTGACAAGTTCTTTTAACCTATAAGGTTATAAGGTTCTTAGTTTCCTCTAAAATGGAACAGTACTAGTACCTACCTACTTATAGGGTTGTGTGGAGATTGAGATAATACTCAGAAGTGCTTAGCACGGCGATGCCTAACAGATAAGACACTCATGTTTCAGATATTATTGTCGTCTAGTTTAAGCTGTTCCTCCCTCTCAGTTCTCAGGAGGAAGAAGACTTAGCTTTAGCACAAGCACTATCAGCAAGTGAGGCAGAATACCAACGGCAGCAGGTATGAGGACTGGGTGGGGGGAGTTGAGGTCCTGCGTTGGGAGTTTGGGGGGCTTTCTTCAAGTGGTAGAGAGTGTGGAATGGTGGTTATCCTTTTGTTTTTGGTGTGACTCTAGCCCACGCTGGGCTCTGAAGTGAGGACTGTCCCTCATTTCCTTGACGCACCCTGTCTTCCTTCCCTTCCTTCCCTTCCTTCCCCCTTCCTTGCTCCAGGCGCAAAGTCGCACCTTGAAGCCGTCCAACTGCAGCCTGTGCTAGGGCCTTGGGCTTGGGGAGGGAGGCTCGGCTGAGGAGGACTGTGGCCCTCACACCTCTAGGGTACAGAGGGAGAGGAGGCTGGGAGCAGCCTGGAAGACTGAGGAGAAGGAGAAGAAACGGAGGCCCCCTCCAGGGAGCGTCAGGAAGAACAGCTGTGGAGCCCAGCCCACAGAAGGCCCCGCTGACCTCTCCAGCTGCATAGGAGAGAGCAGCTAGAACCATCCGGGGGCTGGGCCTCGGGGAATGCTGGCCAGGCCCCGTTCAGCTCCCTGCATCATGTAATCCCCCTTACACTGGGGCTGCCTCATGCCGAAGGGACAAGGAGGGGCCTGCAAAGAATAAAGGATCTTGGCAGTCAATAAGACCTCCAAGTGCTGTGTTTCTTTCTCCTCTACAACCGAAACCAGGGGGGTCCTGTCAAGAATGCTCTCCTGACTTAAGTGTAGAGGCCCACGGCAGTACCCCACATCAAAGTCACAAGGATCCTGGCATAGTCCACACTTTTATTTCCCCAAAAAGTGCTTTTCTGAAAGGTTCTTTGCTCTCACTATAGCTAGCACCATACCCCAACCCCAGCATGAAATATACTGGGAAAAGGGATACATCTTATTCCCTTCTGAGTTTTCCTCTTGGAGGGAAGTGGCCACAACTCTTGTCACTGTGTCTCAGTCTGGGATTTGGTGTCTTCAGAGACTTCTTCCTGTCCCCGCTGCTGCAGCTGCCACATCTCCGCATACACCCCACCTCGGGACAACAGAGCCTCGTGCCTGGGGCAAAGTGGAAAGTGTAGGTCCCAGCTATCAGTTCAACCCCAAGAGTCCTCACCAGCAGCCCACAGAGATGAGTGCGATTGGCAAGGGAGATCCCTTTCAGAAACTCCTGGGATTTCACCTTTTCCTGGGGCCCCCAATTCAGAGGCCCTGCCTTATTCATCCTGCTGTGTTCCTTACCGTCCTCTCTCCACAATGCAGCCATCCTTGAAGACGAGGATCTGGTCGGCATCAACCACAGTTGAGAGCCTGAGAAATCAGAACTGGGTTATGCACCACACAACACGAGTGGGCCCCCCGCCGCCTGCTGCCCCGGTCCTGTACCTGTGTGCTACTACGATGGTGGTGCGGTTGGCACAGACTTTGGCCAGAGAAGCCTGGATGGCCCTCTCATTAGACGTATCCAGCGCCGATGTTGCCTACAGAGAGGATCTGTGTAAACCTGCCCCTGCCACCCCAAATCCCCATGGAAGGAGGATGCCAGCTGCTAGCTGAGGGAGGCCTCGGGAATCAAAAAGAATCTGTCTGCACTTGAGAACCGTAAGGTGTTTTGATGAAGCCAGGATTCGTGATATCTATCCGTGAGGGAAAACTGCCCACCAGGAATGGCCTGGCCACAGGCAAAGGAGGAAGGAGGAGACTGGGCTGCCCAGGGTTCTCACCTCGTCCAGCAGAATGATGTCTGGAGCCTTGAGAATGGTGCGAGCAATGGCCACACGCTGCTTCTCCCCACCACTCAGCTTCAGTCCCCGCTCGCCCACCTGCGTCTCGTATCCTGTGAATATCGCCCACCTCCCTCAAGTCACACATAATAACCTTGGTTTCTGTGACCAGAGAGGCAGGAAGGGATGGAACAGAGGTCGGGGGATGGTGGGGACAGCAGGACTCAATCAGGCAGGGCACGGACTCTGCAGGGAAGCTCACCTTCAGGGAAAGCCAGAATGGTGTCATGGATGCCCGCAGCCTGAGCAGCAGCCACCACCTCCTCGTCCCCGGCTGTGATGCAGCCATAGCGGATATTGTTGGCGACGGTGTCATTGAAGAGGACGGTGTCCTGGGGCACGACTCCAATGTGAGACCGGAGGGAGATCTGGGTCACCTGGGGCCAAGAGACCATATGCCTCAGCCTGTGAGACTGCCCCAGGCCCGGGAGATAGGACGGACTGGAGGGAAGCACATGGGATGAGGTACAGGAACCCTGTCACCAGCCCCCCAAATAATTCTAGCTGTGGGGGCAAATCACTCGACCTTCCCGAGTCTGTTTCCCTGTCTACAAAGAGAAAATACGCTTTTTATGCTCATGACTACTTCACTTGGATAGGCCACGGAATGCCAAGAAGGCTGAGGTCTCTTGCTGCAGCTTTCTGCAGGGGTGACATCTCCTTCTCTCCCTGGAGAGTGGCCAGCACTTCACAGAACACTATTCTTTCACACACAGGCCCCTAAATCACAAACTCCTCCCGAGCAACCTTACCTGGGAAATGTCCTGCCCATCTATTCGGATGCAGCCAGAGCTGAGGTCATAGAAGCGGAACAGCAGGCGTAATACTGTGCTCTTCCCTGCTCCAGATGGGCCCACCTGTTGCATTGGAAACAGAAGGAAAATATTTTCAGGCCCACTGGCTTTTAAGGCTTGCTCTCCAAGAAGCCACCAATATCCGTGGAGGCTGCTACATTCAATCTTGTGGCCCACTGTGACAGGATTCTAACTCCACAGCCTGGGTCACAAATTTCCATGAGCACCGCAATAGGGAAACTCAAGGAGTCTGGGCCAAGGGGCTGGGTCTCCTCTCACCAGGGCCAGTGTCTGTCCAGGCATGACAGTGAAGGACACATCCTGTAGGGTTTCTCGCCTGCAAGGAAGGGTGGGCATGGTCAGCAGGCCTGCTGCACTCCCAGTGCCCCCTTCCATCAGCAGAGCTGCTACCGGGCCCTGCCCCTCCCCTGCTCAGGCTCTCTTTCTAGGCAGTGGTGGGCTGAGAAGCAGGGATGGCGTGGGGGTGGGGATGGGGAGGGTGGGGAATGGGGGCAAGATTGCATATGGACGGTGGGAAAGGGGGCTGTGAGATGGCAAAAGGGGGGCTCACCCACTGGTATAGCTGAAGTGCACATTCTCAAATTCTATCTGGCCCTTCTGGAAACGCAGGGGCCCTGCTCCAGGAAGGTCCTTCACCTGGGAGAGTGGGACCCAGGCATGTTGCCATTACAGGTCTGGTACTCTCCAGACACCAGGAACACCATGTGGGCTCCCACTTCCCCACACACACACCCCAACCCCCTCGCTTCACTCACTTCTGCCTTCTCTTTCAGCAGGTCGAACATGTTCTCCATGTCGATGAAGTTTGTCTGGATCATCCTGCAAAAACAGTGCTGGCTGGGGCTCCTCTGAGGAGTTGGGGAAAGAACTGTGCATCCTCGACAGGTGAGGGTGGGAGATCAGTTACCTGTAGTAGGTGCCAAACCAGTTGAGGGGCATGTACAGCTGGATGATGTAGGTGCCAAACAGCACAAAGTCCCCAACCTTGTGAAGATCCACAGAGAAGTGCAGAGTCACAGAAGGCCTTCAGGCTGTCACCTTCCCGCTTCCCACCCAGGAAGCTGGGGGCCCAGACATAGGCCCTCTGCCCTGTCCCCAGCACAATTCTCTGACCTGTAGCTTCTGCTCACTGACAAAGTACGCGCAAAGCAGGGAGCCAGCAAGGAGCCCAAGTCCAATCACCAGATTCTGGGTCTGATTTAGTAAAACCAGTGAAGCATTTGACTTCCACTCCAAATCCTGGGGCAATAATACGGGGCAGGGGTTAGCGGGGTGGGGGAGGATGTCACATATACACTCTCACCAAATCCAAACCTGGGCCCAGGCATCTTCAACCTCAAATTTTCAGCCAGAACCGTACTCCTCTTGGCCCTGGCAATTCCGCAAGGCTAGGCCATTGCTCTTGGCAGGCCTCAAACTAGCATCCTCACCTGATAGTTGATAATGGCCTCTTGATAGCGGTCCACTTCGTAACCTTCCGCATTATAATACTTCACCTGATGAATTCAAACCACGGTTGTAAGACGTGGCTGCAGCATTTACACCTGGGTTATTTCCTCCAGGTCCCCAATCCCCCCTCCCTCATTTTAAACAGCACCCCCCCCCCCCCAGCTCCCTAGCAGCCCCGCCGGTCCCAGACACGCTGCTCCACCAGCCACTGTGCCTCACGCTACTGCCACCGAGGCCTTCGTTACCGTCTCAAAGTTTAGTAAAGAGTCCACGGCTCGTGCCCGGGTGGCATTTTCCTGTAGGTTCATAGCACGTCGAAACTTTGTTCTCCACTCAGTGACCACAATGGTCAGGACTGCGAGGGACAGGAGGAGGAGGGAGAAGTGATCAAGACATCACCCCAAACCAGAGACCACAAGAGGATGTCTGCTATCTGCCACATACACGTGAACCCTGTACTACAGGCCAGGGACCCAGATTCCCAAAGGGAAAGAGCACTAAGCTCCCTGAGGGAAGGGGCTGTGACAGAGACACCTTTGGAGCCTGTGCAAAGCCTTGCGTGTGAAAATGCTTCATTGGTGGCCAAGTGAAGCCAAGCTGCATCTGGTTACACAAATGAGGTTTCTCCTTGCCCTGTACCCACAGCAGGCCCCTAATGTGACCAGGATGCCCTTCCCTGGCCCTCCATCCAGGCTGAGCTAAGGTTCCCCTGGCAGAGGAGGAGGCCAACCCATCATGTTGGGGAGCAGCAGGAGCTTATTCAAGTCCACTGATCTACAACCTCCCCGTGGTGGGCCACCTGAGTGGGGGCGGGACTCATGCCCAAGGGAGTCCCTGGCATAGTTCCGGGAGACGCCTTCACCAAGCAGCACTCACTGAGGTAAAGACTCATGCACAGGAACACAATGAGGCCAAACCAGGCGTTGAAGAACATGCTGAAGTAGATGATGCCAATGGTGATGTCAGCCAGGGTGGGGAGGACGTTGAACACCAGGTAGCTAGGAGGGCAAATCAAGTGACAAAGAAAGGTTTAGGGGCTTAGAGCCAGCAACTCTGCCTCCAGGAATTTCAGCGTGGTGTTTTCTTTTTCTTTTTTCTTTTAAACGTTTATTTATCTTCAAGACAGAGAGAGAGAGAGAGAGAGTGCACGCGCGCACATTCGTGCATGAGTCGGGACGGGGCAGAGGGAGAGGGAGACAGAGAATTCAAAGCAGGCTTCGCACTATCAGTGCAAAGTCTGACGTGGGGCTCAAACTCACGAACCGAGTTATCATGACCCGACCAAAGTCAGATGCTCAACCAACCGAGCCACCCAGGCACCCTAGTGTTTTGTTTTTCAATAGCAACAGACCAGAATCAAGCTAACTAACCCTCAAGAGGTGGGTGGCTAAGTAAACTGTACCTGCCCCAAGCACAGAATGCCGTGTCAATTAGAATGAATGAGAGGGAGCTTCATGCATAGTAAGAATATATCTCCCTAATGTCTTATTAATAAAGCAACTCTAAGAATGACACCTATGTCATGATACTGCTTGTTTTATGAGAACCCTCCCCAATATCATATTAGTGCTGTGAGTCTCCACATATACGTGCGAACACGTAAAAGCAGAACTCAACATAATAGATGGAGTGGGAACCTTTGGAGAAGTAAAATTTATAAGATATTACATAAGATATTTGCTCCATTTTATTTGTCTTATTATGAGAGCAGGTGCATGCTAATCTTGATGTTAAAAAAAGAAAAAGGATGGAGAGGCAGCTGAAGCTGGGTGCTTTCTCTGGACAGCCCCTTCATTCCTGTGTCTCCAGCCCCACCCTCCCACACTCCATTTCCACTGGCCTGGCACCTGAGCAGCCCTGTGACGCTGGACGTGCCCCGGTCTACAATCCGTAGCACTTCCCCCGTTCGGCGCCCCAGGTGCCAGCGCAGCGAGAGCTCATGCAGGTGGGAGAAGAGGCGCAGCTGCACCTGCCGCGATGTGAACTGCTGCACCCGGATCCACAGGAACGTGCGCAAGTTGCTCACAAAGCCTGGGGGGAGCCAGGGGAGGCCTCAGTAGAGCTTAGGGGCCAAATGACATCGGCCCAGTACCCAGACATGAAAAGTCTGAGAACCCCAAGGGGCCAGGGGAGGGATGCTTGGGGGAGGAAGGCAGGGAGGGACCAATGCCAGCCAGGGGGATAGCAGAATCCCTCATACCTGTGCTGCCAGTGCCACCGCCCTGGAGGAACTTGAGGAAGACATAGGTGATAACAGTCCAGGCCAGGGAACTCCAAGGTGCCTTCTCAGTCAACAAGTTCACTATGGTGGAGAAAATAGGTCAGAGACCACTTATGGCCCCCAGGACACTCTTCAGAAGAAACTGATCCGGGCACCAGCCACAGCCTCTTTCTGATTATCCAGCTCCTAACACTGTCCCACCTTCCTAGGTTTGGGCCCCCACCCCTCACCAGGCCGAATAAAGGACCAGAAAGAGCTGAGCTGGCACTCCTTCCCCCCTCACCTATGTTCCTGTAGAAGATGGGGACCAATACGTTCAGCCCCCGTTCCAATCCCATGAGTCCCAGGCAGATGAGCACAACAAGCTGCAGAGCTGGACTCCCTCGGGGCCACAGGTAGCCACTCAGTAGGCGGAGCTTCCTGCCAAGGTCTCGCCAGGTAGAGCCTGGTGCTTCCTCTGTTGACTGAACCTAGGAATGTAAAACACATAGGGGAGGAGAGCTCAGAAATCAGAGAGAAGTGCCCTAGAGGCACCTGAGTGGCTCAGTCGGTTAAGTGACTAGATTCTTGATTTCGGCTCAGGTCATGATCTCACAGTTCATAAGATCAAACCCCACATTGGGCTCTGTACTCACAGCACAGAGCCTGGAGCCTGCTTAGGATTCTCTCTCTCTCTCTCTCTCTCTCTCTCTCTCTCTCTCTGCTCCTTCCCCATTCGCACACACACTCTCTCAAAATAAATAAGTCAACATTAATAAAAAAAAAAAAAAAAAAAAAAAAAAAAGGAAGTGCCCTAGCCAAACCCCTCTAGGGAAAATGTATGGGACTTCAGCTTCCAGTTATCTTAGACCCCAAATGACTCCTGATGAGGTCAGAAAGCCTCGTGTGGCATAAACTGAGATTTGAGAAAGAAGTATTATGGTGGCAAAAAAGGATGACAGGCAATGAAATTAAGACAGGCCCTAAGGTTCAGAAATTCAGGTGTACCTGGGACCTCTCTACATCTTGATCTTCTTCATTAACCTTCAAGGCGTAGGACTGGGGACGAAGTCCAGGGGCCCAGAGTCCCAGGATAAAAAGCCCTCCAGAGACCACATACCGCAGCACCCATAGGCTAAATTGGACCTAGAATGAAACGCGTAGGGAGAGCATCAAGGAAGGCCAAAATGCCATTGTTACCACTTAGAACAGGGCTAGGGAATGGGGCAGGGCACACACCCAGCTCAGGGGCCCAGCATCAAACAGCCTTTAAAAAAATGTAGAGTGACTCAGCACAGACACACCCCACCAGCTGGCTATCAGCAACCTGCCAAGCAGGCCTCCTCCTTTTTCCCTTAGAGGCATCCCAAAGTGCGGAGCCAGTGTGACTAGACATTCTGTCTTTCTCCCCAGCCCTTGCCACTCATGATTCTCCATTCCCCACAAAGTCCCTTACCTTCTGGCTCAAGTCTGCCCTTGCCCACCACCACTGTGGGCTGTTCCAAGACACAAGGGCCAAGTTCTCAGCTGCAAACGCCACAGTCCAGAGGAGCAGGAGACCCAAGCTGTGCCTGAACTCGATCCAGATGCCCATTGCTAGCCTTTGCCAGGCCTGATTGCGTTCCACCACCAGCAGCCCCAGGCCACAGGCGCTGGCCAGAGTCCCAAATATGGAAGCCAGCAGTAGGTAGCCTGGCAGCGGGGCTCCCCCAGTAGTGCCCACCCGGCCAACGAGGGTAGCTAGGGGCAGCGTCACCTGGAGTGTAGCCAGAAGTAGCTGCAGCCCATAAGGAAGGACAAGGGGGCCGGCGCTCCAAGACAGCTCACGGGAGCCAGCTGGCCACTCCCGACGCTTGCAGGTAAGGGCTAGCACCAAGGCCAGAGCCCCCAGGGCCATCAGTATCGAGGGCACAACCGTGAAGAAGAAGCAGGGACTAAGGCCACCCTTCTCCCAGATCGGACCCACGGGCCCTTCGGCCTCGCAGTAATTGCCCACAGTCACCATGGTAATGCGTGGCCGCCGGCCGAGGCTTTGGGGACTGCGGGAAGGGAGAACGGGACCGGTTGCTCAGGGCGGGACGCGAATGCCAGGGTGTCTCGGGTCATGGAGACAAGGGGCGCCAAGCCGCGGGCCTCTCGGGCAGGGACACACGTGGGTCCGGCCACACTACCCACTCTCTTCGCGCACGCGCCGCCGACACGCACTCACGCAGGGCACGTACGCCGTCTTCGGCAGTCCGTCCGCCCCTCGCTCGCTCGCAGCCCAGGCAGGACCCTCCTGCCAAGTCCGGGCCCAAAGGAATGTTGAGCATCTGACTGGAGCCGCTCTGGCGCAGCAGCCCTGCCCACCGGGGGGCGGCCTCAGCCCCTACCTAGGGTCCCCATTGGCCAAGCTCCCTGAAGGGGCCGGGAGTTAAGGTGCACGCGGGAAAGGCAAAATACAGGGGGCGGAGTCGGGCTGGTCACGTGCGCAGGGCGCGAAATCTGACCACACGTCCAGCGGGAGACCTTGACCTCCGCGGAACCATGGCTAGGAAATGGCACTTTTGCTAGCACGCTGGCTCGGTTTAGCTGAGTGACGACATAGGCCCGCTTTCCTATAGGGCCCCAGCCACCTGGGGGATGAGACGCAACCCACTCGTTCTCAGAATCCTAGCTGCGCGAGAAAACAAGCCAAGACCTGGTCAAAGTCCCTTTTTTTTTTATTAAGGGTTATCAAGCTGTACACAGTTCCTACTCCTTCCGCTGCGAGCTCAGGCAGCGCGGTTCACCACACCCGCAGCGGACCAGACCTGGGCGAGGCGCGGGGCGGAGAGTAGGAGCTGAATCCCAGCATGCAACGCGGCAGCTCAAAGCCTAGGGCGAAGGCCTCCTGTCGCGCCTCCAACCCCCTCTAGGGGTCAGCGGGAGCCAGGCCAGAGCTCTCTTGCTGGGAGGTAGACAGCCAAGGGCACACTCCAGCCCAGTCCGTCCCAAGTGCAGGCGGTAAAGGGGTACAATAAGCAGCAATGGGGGCCAGGATGGCCTCAGTCTCCCAGGGGCCCATCCTAAAAGTGGGAGAGGGCAGCAAATAATTTCTATCCTGCTCCTGCAATTTAGAAACCTTCCTTCTTAGTGTCAAAAGATAGCATGAGGGGAGATGGGAGCTAGGGCCTCCACACCAGTGCAAAGCAAAAGCTGAACAGAACGGGAGCAAGCGAACAGAACGGGAGCAAGCGGCATACACGCCAGTAATGTGCGGGAAGCAGGAGAGAAGTGAGCAGGCTGCAGCACTGAGAGAGAAGTGGGGGTGAGGTAAGGGCCACAGCCTGAGCTGCTCATCTGTTCAGGGTGGAGGGAGGGAGGCTGCAGACGTTGAGGGTCCAGACCCAACCTCCCCACTCCACAGTTGGCACAGGTGCTCCCTGCTTGGCAGCTTCTGTGATGGGCAGTCCTCTGGAGACTTGCAGGGGCAGGTGCGAAGGTGGCAGTACTGGGGCTGGGCTGGGGACCAGTTTCTAGCACCACACTCTGAGCCAAGGGGGGGGGGGTCCTGGGAATGAGGCTAGAGTCCTGTGTGCCTTGGTTCCTAGGCCCCCAATTTCTCTCCTGGGGCTGTGGCAAGCCCAGCGTTGGCACCTCCCTTGGCCGGGCACGGACACACAAACACCACACACGTGGAGCCGGGCGACACTCAGAGAAGCCCTCCGTGGCGGGAGGATGGGATGGCAGGGCAACAGTGGCCTCCATCCTGGGACATAGGGACCTTCCTCAGCCTTGCCTACACCTGTGGAGAGAAAAGGGTTAGTAGTGGATATAGTCTTTAGCTAGCTGCTGACCCAAATAAAGCCTAGAGATAAAGGAAAAGGAAAGCTTGATTCCTTCAGAAATTGATTTCAGAGTAGGTGAGGGAAGAAAACGGGAGTGTATGTTGGAGGGGAGAAGCAGCATCTCTGTACAGGAGGGCTGCCTTCTCTCACATGGGACTTGGACCTCAGCCTGGAAGTTACTACTTCTGGTAGTTGTTCTCGGGTCCTGGAGCCCTTACCTTGTGCACCTGTGGGGGAAGCTCGTCCTCCGAGCCCTCCTCGGGCACAGGCTCTGGGTGCCTTGATGCTGACTGTCCATCTTCAGCCCACCCTCCAAGGGGCAGCCGAGAGAAGTGAGAGGGAGCCCGGGGTACTGTGCCAGGATCTAGAGACAAAAGTAAACACACCCTTAGAATTAACCCAAACAGAAATGTGGAGAAAGGTTCTATGCGGGGTGAAGGTGAGGGTTAGTCTCTTTGGGCCTGATTGCTCTGACCTCTTTCCTCCCCAAGAGGCTTCGGAAAGAGCCACCCTTCCCCCAAGGCTCTGTGTCCTCCTGAACCGCCATTGGATACCTGTGATGCCCCCGTAACGCCTCTGGAAGCCCCCCTGCAGGGCGGTGGTCTCAGGTGCTCCAGGCCGGGGTGTAGCACAGGGATAGCTGGCAGAGCGGGGGATAGGCTGGGGGGCCCGGGAGCCCTCTCCCCCCTCTTCAGGGGCACTCTCCCCACTCTCATCGCTCTCCCGGCGGTGCCACACGTGCCGCTCGGGTTCGGCCTGGGCCTGCTGCTTGTGGAGCTGAAAAGTGGGGGGGCTCATTAGTTGGGGACAGGATGTCTGAAACAGCTGCCCCCCACCATGGTATCCCCCAGTTCCCGTTTTTACCACCTCACCCAGAATCACTAACCCAGAGTAACCTCATGTTAACAGTGTGTTAACACACATATGACATCTTACAGGTTAAATTCTCCGCAGGTCCCTGGAACAAATCTGTGTGTAATGTAAGAGCTGTAATGACCCTCACTTTGTGTAGTCATGTAAGTCAAGAACAGATGGGTTGCGCATCTAAGTGCCAGGCACTTTTTTAGGTGCTGGGACTACAGCGGTGAACAAAATAGACAAAAATCCCAGCCCTGTATGGCTTATATACTGGGGAATGGGGTGGGGTTATAGACAACAAAATAAAGAGGGGGAAAAATACAATATGTCAGATAGAAGCTATGGAGAAAAACAGAGCAGGAAGATTTAGGAGGGTGGCCAAGGGAGGCTTTTAGTCAGGGTGGCCAGAGATGGTCTCACAGAGGAGGTAAGAACAGATACGTGAATAAAGAGGACGGGGGAGCCATATGCACATCTCAGGGAAGTGGATTCTTGGCAAGGGAAACAAACGGGTAAAGGCGCTGGATGAAAGTAAGCTTGGCTAAAAAGGAGAGTAAAAGGGTATATGTGGGAATGGAGATTACAGAGTGGGTAAAAGGCAGAGAAGGGTTCTGAGCCCAGGTCTTGCTTTTCCACACCCCAAACCCTCTCTTTTTCAGCGGCCACCTGGATCCCATGGCTCGGCCCCTTCCTGCCCACTCACCTGGTGCATATAGAGGGCATGCAGGCTCATCTCGGTGGACGCATATTCCGACAGCACCAGGCTCTGCAGCTGTCCTTCCCACACGCTGCTCCCGGAGCTGGCTGTCCTGGCATCCACCCTGTCCCTCCCAGCACAGACAGACAGCAGCCGTCAACATTTCTGACCCACAGAAGTTGCTGGCGTCTATTCCCAAGTCCTCCCATCGCGGCCCACCTCTACTCACCCAGAGCCTGTCATGGTGCTGGGGGCTCGGCCCGTGGGGACCTGACCCGGGTGCAGAGGGGAGAAGGAGCGCAGGGCAGAGGCGACCTCAGCCCTGTGCCTGGAGCCTTGAAGGTCTCTGGGCAGCGGGGGGCCCCGGCAGGAGGAGCCGGCTACCACATTTGCAATAAGGCTCAGTGGCTGTGAAAGAAAACGGGTGGGTAGACTTCCCAGGGCAGGAGGGAGGCTGCGGGGTCCCCCAGTATCCTGGGTGTCAGGACTCAGTGGAATAGACTTAACAGACAGAAGGAAACCGATAGGGTAGGTACGCCCTTCCACCCCACGTCCAGTCCTCAACTCCCAGCACCTGGAGCACACGCTGCCCGTCACCGCCCAGGCCCCAGGAACACACCTCAGACTCAGATTGTAAGGACTGGATGGACGTAAAGAGAGCATTTTCAGGGAGCAGACCCCCTTGGGCAAGGCCAGCCGCTGCTCCGTCCCGCTGAACCTGCTCTTTGAGGAAGCCGAGGAAGGCCGTGCTCTCACGTGGTGGCTGCCAGCCGGGGTTGGTGATGGCAAAGTGCATGAGGGACAACTCTGTCTTCCCATCCTCAGCTTGCTGGTACACTGAGGCCTCTGTCTGCCCGCCGGACAGCCACTGCACAAGGGAGGCTACAGTGAGCAGGACTGTCCTCTGGCGGGAACCCTTTTTGTACCTTTCCTGCTAGAGGGGAGGCTGTGCCCCTGGAGGACGGACCACAACGCGCTGCTGTATCTTGTCCAGGGGCCCCGGTGCCCCACCCCAGGAGTAGTCGCGTGCTGGACTAGTTGCTCGGTCTGTGCCTTTCTCAAGGGAACGTGGCCAAAGGTGCAAGTTGAAGGCTAAAATCCAGCCCTAGCTCCGGTTTACCAAGCAGTGTGCGCCCTGGCACGTGGCTGCCCAGAGGCAGGGCTGCCTTTTTGCGGTGATTTGTTGGCTCAGTTTGCCCAAAGACAATGCCGGCATCGCCTCTGGCCACCTGCCCGTCCTCTCCCGGTACCTGGGGATGCCCATGCTGGCGAACATCCATCTGAGCAAAGGAGCAGGTATCTCCAACACCAACGACCTCTACGGTGAAATTGCGGAAGAAGTCTATAATCTCCAGGGCCCGTGGACGCAGGCAGAAGATGAGGATCAGGGGTGTGACAATGGGGCTCAGTAATTCCTCCAAGATGAACACCTAAAAGGGAGGGGACCCAGATCATAAGAGAGGAGGAGGGATCCCAGCCCTTACCACCGAGCTATTAGCCAGTCTCTAGCAGGCCCTAACTCCAACTCCACTCACTGCCTTGTACTGGAAGAGCTGGGCAAACTCGTCCCGGGTCTGCGAGCGGTGGGCATTACCCTGCCAGTGGTCAGGCATGTAGTGGATGTGAGCGAGGATCACGCGGAGCAGCTGCTCAGGGCAGAACACCATGTGCTGGTCCGGGATAAAGGACCTAGGGGGATCAGGGTCCCCGTGAGAGGCAAGCCTTTCCCAGGAAGGCTAGCCTGCTTGCTCCCGCCTGCTGCCCCTGGCCCACCTGCACACGGTCACGGTGACCCCCAGGAGTGTGACGGTGGTGAGGACGTGTTCCACAGCCAGCACATCTTCGTCGTAGATGGTGAGGGCAATAAGCACGGCCAGGATGGAGCCAGCGAAGAAGGCGCCGTTCTTGGCCAGCAGCGTCAGCAGAGGTGACAAGAAGCAATTCATGTACTTGGAGGCGGGCTTGTAGCCTCGGTTGAGGCGGGACTGCAGCTCGTGCTCCAACTCGTTGAAGTGGCGGAGGTAGCAGCGGCCGTAGAGTGACCAGCAACGTGCTCCCAGGGCCCCGGGCTCCCGCTTCAGCACCTCGGCGTAGCTGAAGAAGGCGTACAGAATCTGCCAGATGAGGATAAGGGGGCACAGCAGGAAGTTGGCGATGCCGATCCACAGGATGCGGTTGCTGAGGCGCTGGGCCAGCTCTAGCCGTTGCCCCCCACGTTTGTACTCAGCCTTGAGGCTCCATTCATTGAGAAACAGAGAGCCGGGTCCCCAGAAGAGGATCAGCTCGAAGTTGTACTTGAGGCCACGGGTGAAGAAGACGGCCTCCCCAAGGCCGGGCAGGCGGAAGCGCAGAGGCAGGAGGGATTTGTTAACCAGCGCGACCATGTAGTTCTGGAAACGGAGGATGCGATGGTAGATGTCCAGCTCTGTCAGCTCGCGCTTGTGGATGCAGATCTGGTGCTCTTTCTGGGTCTGCACGATTCGGGCCTGCACTTCCTGCCACGTGCAGTATGGAAGGGCAGACTGTAGGGTGGGAGAGAGACAAGGCAGGGAAGGTGGGCTGTTGCCCCGACTCCTTCCCCGCATTAGCCGTGAGGTCCTATGCTTAGCTGCGCGGAGCTTTTAAGCAGACACTCCCTGACCTACCAGTGACGATGAGGATGCCCGAGGCCCAGGAATACACCCCACCCTTCCCTAGCCACAGAAGCTATCTTGGGCTGTGGTGCTAACCGCTCAACTTCCCAGTCTCACCATGGGGATACGCAGAGCATGCAGATAGAAGGAGTGGATCTCCCAGTAGCAGCAAATGTTATAGATGAACTTGATAAGCCGATGGATCCAGAATACAGCAGCGATGACCAGGATGGTGATAAGGGAGCCATTTTCCTGAATCCTAGTGGGGAGGAAAAAGGAAGGAAGGAGGGGTGGCCCTTGCGGAGTCTTGGGAGACACGATGCTATCCTGAAGGATGTGGCGAGGCCGAGTCTGTGTTCTAGGGGATGTGTGACTACCTCACATTCCATTCCATTCCCCACCTGTTAGCAGAACTCTGCAGCCCTTACCTTGCACTACAGACCTGGGCAGGCAAAAAGGCATCTGGCAGAGTGACCTTGACAGGCTCGGTAGGGTGAAGACTATGGTTCACCATCTTGTTGGCAAATAGGATGTCATAATCCACACAGCTAACCAGGAAGGTGGTGAAGGCAACCACAAAGAGGAACTGCCTGGGGAGTTGGGAAGAGGGGCCACAGTCCAGGAGTCAGAGAAGCACCAGTGAAACAGTGTGGGGAAAGAGAAGAGTCTGGAAGCAGCAGAAGGAGATTACAGACAACAGCCTCTAGGGACACGCAGGCACTGGAGAACTCCCAGGGGGCTCTCCTTACTGCTCAGCCCCAGGGACCTTCTAAGACCCAAACCAGCTACTACTTTTTCCTTTTAGCCTCAGGGCGTCACACAATCAGCCGGTTTTTCTCACCAGTAGTAATCTCTGCCACCACTTACTAGACTCTCAAAGATCTTCTGATTGTGGTTTCTTCTTCCCAATCCCTGATTTCCTTTTGAGATAGTATTTAGAAGCCCTTAGGGGGTTTACAGTCTTTTCTTATGGAAGGAAGGTTTCCCAATCCCATTCCCTTTGGCAAAACCATATGGCCCCTCCCTTTTAGAAAGCTCTTTGCCTTCTAAAGCTGTTAACCAAAGCATAACAACAGACTTTTCTTAAGTGGCAGGCATCTCTAAGACCTCCAGACTGAACTATGCCCATTCCATTGGAGCTCTAATGAAATGATCAAGTCTGAGTTCTCTTCATGGAAGAGATAGGACTTGGAAAGCATTCCTTATAGGGGAGATTTAAAAAAAAATGAGATTGGAAATTTTGGTGCCACACCCAGTCCCTGAATTCTGAGAGTCTGCAGAGTTTTGAGCCTAGGACTGAGCCGCCTTGGCAGGAATGGCTAGGGCTGAGCTCAAGGAAAGACTGACATGTAGTCCTTCACCACATCACCATCCCTTCTTAGACTTACATGAGCTCAAAGATCTCCCCGATGAGCATGCAAGTGAAGCCATTCTTCTGGTGTAGATTATAAACGTAGAATTGTCAAGAAAAATGTGGTTGATAGAGACAGCAGTTAAGAGCACAGACTTTGGTGTCACATACCTGAACTTAACTCCTGGCTCCGTGACTTTCAAGCTGTGTGACTTTGGCCAAAATTATTTACCCTCTCTAAACTTTTGTCTACGGTGGTACCTGTCTCATAGATAATAGCACCTGTCTTATAGCACCTGTCTCATAGAACTATTAGATATGAAACAGTATGCGTAAAGTATTTAACACAGAGCTGACACAGAGTAAGTCAAAAGATATTATTATAGTTATTAGCGTCCCATCAAAAAGAAAGATCACCTTTAAAGAGGTTCCTTATAAACTGACACCACAAAGTGAAAGGCACGTAGTTCTTGGTAAACCTGGGGTATCATTATCTATAACAATCGTTATTTCCTCAGCCTCTTTCAGTGTTAAGAAAACTTCCACCTCTCTTCCAGAGACTAGAATCAGACCCACCCCAACTTCCCATGAGGGGCCTGGCTTAGGGAGGGGATAAAGTTCCCAGAGCTCCAACACAGAGACACAAAGGATATTCGAGAGAAGAAGAGGTCAAGGTTTTCGATGTGGTGCCAAGGTGCTGTAGGCATAGGAGCAGAGATGTCAGAGCCCCGAAGGAACATGAGCCCCTTGTTCCCTCCGTGTTCCTCCACCAACTCTCTCCCCATGCCCTGGTGCCCTCGTTGTTTCCAAGCACTCACATTTACTCCCCTCAGGGACGTGCACCAATAGGTCCTCCTCCCCAGGGGGCGAATCACTGTAGGAGGCCTCAAGGCGCTGGTATTCAGTGTCAAACTGCGCCATCACCACCGCCCCCTGTCCACTTTGTCCACCTGCCGGTAATGAAAAGAGATCCAGGTTCAGACTTTGGTGCTGCTTGTCTCCTGTCCTGCCTAGTAGACCGGAAAGAGTGAGAAAGAATCCTTGGGCTTGGTCTCCACTACCAGTCTTCTTGGCTTAAAGGCAGAGGAGTAGTTACCAAAGGAGAGCAGCAAGCTCAGGGCCTGGGAGGTCAGTCATTCCCAGAGCCTCTACTGAGTGTCTACTGAGGTCTTGCCGGTCTGAAGCCAGGCTCTGCCCCTTTGCTGGAGGGCAGGGGCTGTTTCATCTTCTATTCAGTGGAGATAAGGGGACTTCCCTCTGCCCTCCAGGAGAAACCCGGGTCTCCCAAGAGACTAGAAGTTCGGAAGCATTTTGTAAACAAAGGTTGAGATAAGCACATGGCCCTACCAGCTCCATGGACAGCGTCTGCTCCAATCCAGCCCTTGATGCCCTGGCTCTGCAGCTGCTGGAGGAGAAGGTGTCAGGCCCCAGAGAGTGGGGATTGGGGACAGAAAGAAACCCAACCCCCCTGCCCACCCACCTTCAACTAAGAGGAGGCCAAGCATGGGGCAGGGAGGCTGCAGTGGGGAAGAGGCACTACGGCTATGTGCCCTTCCTCTGGTTGTACTATACAGGGCCACTCATCCAACTCATCCCAAGAAGTGGCTTGTTGAACCTGTAAAGACTGGATCAGTACAGACCTGAGGTCAGGCAGCCTCTCCAGACTGTTTTTCCATCGCCCCACCTCGGCCTCAGAATATTCTACAGGCCTCTCAGGGTCCTCAAAGCCCCAAATCCAAAACCCAAGAACAGGGTCTTTCTGAACAGGACCTTTCTGATCACCCCCTTCCCCTGGTTCCCTAGCAGCACCCAGCAGACAGGCATAGTTCCTGGAGAGGAAATCCTGACTGGGTCACTGTAGACACAGATCCTGGGCAAAGTGTGGGTTCCCTAGGTCCCTGGAGCCAGGCATGTTTAGATAGCACTCACCCAGTCGGTGCAGACCCTGGGGCCCTGGAACACGGCCCAGCCTGGCCCCAGTGGGATTCCCTGGGTTAGTGAGAGCCCTGGGTCAGAAGGAGCTGACCAAGCCCTCAGGGAACTCACCACTGACCAGGTCAGTGTGGACCCAGGGTCATGGAGCCCCGGCTGGCCGGGCCTGGGCTCAGAGGTTCCTGCGGATGTTGGAAGAATCGAGCCAGTCCGACAGCAGATCGCCCCAGTGGGCAGGGTTGCCTCCCCACACCCAGCCGCCAAGACCCGAGCCCAGTGCGCCCCAGGGTCGCCCGGCGCCAGGCCAAGGGCTCGGCTCCCAACAGCGGACAACCTCGCGCGCGGCCCCGCCGCCCGCGCGCGCCCCCGTCCGCGCGCCCCCGCCATCAAAACATTCCGGCTGCGCGCCTCCGCCCCGCCCGCGGAGCCCCTTCCCCCCGTTACCCGCTATGAGCTCACTTAGGGCTCCGCAGGCACCCTCGGTCAGGCCCAACCCGGGCCCCGAGATTCCAGTAACCGATCTCGCGTTTCACTTCAGGAACCGTGACCCGAGTGATTCCAGGGGCTCGGTCGGCTCCGCTGGGCTCCTCCGGACCCGGAGCTCTAGGCCCGGCACCTGTCACTCACTGTCACCCGCAGCCAATATGACCAATGAGCGTGGGGGGCGGAGGCATGACGGCCAATTCTCGGCTTCGCAGGCGGGACTAAAGGATCGAGGTGGGTCTTGGACAGTACAAAGACCAATAGTGCGCCCTATGTGGGGCGGGGCTGAGTTGCGGGCGACGCCATTTGTCCCCTTCGCTGCTCCGTAGTGACGAGATTGTTGTGATGTTGCAGAAATCCGGGCTTGGAATTGAAGACGAACATGCGGCTCGGTTCCCAGGACCTTTGGTGCAGCTGCTGAGGGCGGGGGCGAGTACACGCGGTTTAGTCATTGCTGGAGTTCATTGCACGGGTAACGAGGAGCGGTCGATTAGGGATTGTAGCTCTATTGGACTCGATTTGGGAGCTGCATGCTCCCCTTTCACTCTGTGTGGTTCGGGACTGGGGGGTTGAGAAAACGGGTTGGGGTCACGTATTAACCTGCAGAGCGGACTGCTGGTACCAGAGTGAGGCCCGAAGTGCCTTGCGGCGTTGGGGAGACCAAGTCAGGTAGGCAGGAGACGGGGCGGTAGGATCTCTCTCTCTCTCTCTGGGGAGCTCTGTTTCTGTTCCCCGCTTTCTGCTCCAAGAGCCGCTCCTAAATCATTTCTGCTCAGCTATGTCGCCAGTTTCAGCTGCAGCCCAGGTTCCTACGTTGGTCTCCCTGTTTGACCTCAACGCGGATGCTCCGGTCCTTCAGGGCCTGAACTTGGTGAGCCACCCTTCTGGGGAGGCTCTGGCCCAAGCTCTGCAGACTTCCTGTCCAGGTATCTGGGAAGGTTTGGGGAGGACCCATGAGGAACGTGACACGCTCTTTAGAGCTTATTGCTCCTCCAGGGAACACGTTCTTATTGATATTCCCCAGTTTAAGAGCCCTTGTTGACGTCTTTCTATGGATAAAATTTATCTTAGATTCACTCAATCTCTGGGTTGTTTCCAACACAGACGCCTGGATTGTCTCCAAACCAACCTCTTGCCATTGTTTGTATCAGGTCACGTTTACAAGCACTGCCTGCAAAATCACTTCAGAATTCCTAGATAGAGTTCAAATTTAACTGGATCCCAATTAAATTACTCGTTCTTGTTGAATATAGAGCAAAAAATTTTTAAATGTTTATTTCTGAGAGAGAGAGTGAATGGGGGAAGGGCAGAGAGATTGGGAGACAGAGACCCCCAAGCAGAGGTGGGGCTGGAAGCGCAGAGCCCAAGGCAGGGCTGCAACTCACCAACCTTGAGATCATGACCTGAGCCAAAATCAGGAGTCGGATTTTAACTGACTGAGCCACCCAGGCGCCCCAATGTAAAACTTTTTTTTTTTTTTTTTTTTTACAACATTAGTTTGTCTTTGGCTGTTTTTTCTTGAGCATGTTTTTTAAAAACCGGACTGTAATTGGAAACGTAAAGCTATTTAAAGGGCATTTGAGAAGTGGTTTTTGCAAACATGATTTTAATGTTGCCAAAAATTATTTTCTGCAGGATTCCTCTAGGTAATCCCTTTAGTTAATTTAGTGTTTGATATATATTCACCTTACATACTTCTTTTCAGAAACGTATTGTATCAGGTGATTACTGTGCCATTTATTTCATTATTACTAGATTATAAATTCTTTGGAGGAAAAGATGCTTTTCTTTTGTATCCCCCTTTGTATATTAGACAGTGAATGTGATTCCAGGTGCAGATTTGGGCTCCCTTTCCACCTCTAATTGCCCTCCCCTTATTTAGGTTCAGGGGAGAGCGCAAGCCCAGAAAGAAAACTCCAGGGTCTGCTGGATATTTCAGAAAAGTTATTTTGTTCAACTTGTGACCAGACCTTCCACAACCACCAGGAACAGGTAAGGCCAGGTGCAGAGGTAAATGGTGGAAGCAAAAGTATAATGGTGGGTGAGGAGAGGTAGACGTATGATTTATCTTTAATCAAGGTTTACGTTTTGAGTAAGGCTGTTGGTGTTATCCAACACACTTCCTGGAGTTCTGTTACTGGTGATGGGTACCATAAAGGGCCAGAGGGGGGCATATTTCCACATTCAGCCTCCCCCTTTGCTTCCTACCAGAGGGAACATTATAAGCTTGACTGGCATCGGTTTAACCTAAAGCAACGTCTCAAGGACAAGCCTCTCCTGTCTGCCCTGGACTTTGAAAAGCAGAGTTCCACAGGTGATGGCTGGTAGACCTGGGTTGAGTAGGACGTGGGGGTGGAGGAGGGCTCTAGTTTAGGAGCCTGTGGAAAGGTCAAAGATGGAACGCCAAACTTGTGCACCTCATGTTTTCAGGAGATCTTTCCAGCATCTCAGGATCAGAAGACTCAGACTCAGCCAGTGAAGAGGGCTTGCAGATTCTGGATGAGGAGAGGGCAGAGTATGAGAAGCCCACCAGAGCCCAAGGCTTCCGCCCCCATCGGGTTCTTTTCCAGAATGCCCGGGGCCAGTTCCTTGATGCCTACCGCTGTGTCCTGGGCCCTCGCCAGGCAAGTGGCAGCGCAGGTTGTGTGGTCAACTGCAGCCTTTTGGACACTCAGCCTAGATTTCCCCTGAACCCAGTCCATTTCTTACTTTTTTCTCTTTCTTCCTGTTGCATGTGGGGTCACAATTGACAGCACAGTCTTGGATTGAATTGGCCTGAATCTGGGGTCGGGTGTAAAGGAGTTAAGTTTGGAAACAGACCAATCTAGGTTTGAATTGTCATTCTGCCACTTGATCTTGACTACCTCTACAAGCTTCATATTTCCTGACTTGTAAAATGGAGACAAGCCTCAGGATGGTTATATGAAATGAGATAGTGCAGGTGAAACACTTAGCTCTGGCACTTAGTTTCTTACTCTCAGTGAATGCAACAGATAGGTTTGTGCTGTCCCTCTGTCATCCAGGTGTCCCCAGAAGAACCAGAACTGCTGCTACAGAACCTGCAAAACGGAGGTCCCGGATACTGTGTGGTGCTCATGGCTGCGGCTGGGCACTTTGCTGGTGCCATTTTTCAGGGGTGAGAGGGTGCTGCGTGGGTGTAAGGATGGAATGGACCCGGTTAGCCTGGGAGTACGGGCTAGTTTCCAGTACTGAGTCCGTGTTGTCTACAGAAGAGACGTGGTGACACACAAGACCTTTCACCGCTACACGGTGCGGGCCAAGCGGGGCACGGCCCAGGGAGTTCGGGATGCCCGGGGTGCGGCTTCTCGTTCTGCCGGAGCCAACCTGAGGCGCTATAATGAAGCCACGTTATATAAGGTGAGTTAGGCGTCCCAGATCTGGTGGTCCGCTGATCTACTGTTTAGCCCTCTCAACTTGGCAGATACTCCAAGGGACGGACTCCCGTATCCTCCCAGTCTTCGTTATTTCTGAGTAGGCGAGGGTAGACTAGGGATGGATCCCCAAGAACCTTAGCCTTCTCATTCTTCCTTACCCTGTGTTACCTTCTACTTCCCATCCCTTACACGTCATCTGTGGGCCATTTTTTGGTGGGAGATTTGAAAACAGCAAGTGAAGATACACTGGCCTGACTTACTCTTTTTTCTAGGATGTTCGTGACCTGCTGGCAGGGCCGGGCTGGGCTAAAGCACTGGGGGAGGCTGGGACAATACTGCTACGTGCCCCCCGCTCTGGCCGGTCCTTGTTCTTCGGAGGCCCTGGCGCACCCCTGCAACGGGGGGATCCCCGGCTTTGGGATATCCCCCTCGCTACCCGCAGACCCACCTTCCGGGAGCTACAGCGTGTGCTCCATAAGCTGACCACCTTGCATGTCCACGGTGAGCCTTTTTTCTAGATCCCCAGACTCCCTAGATCTTCCTGTACTTTCCAGCCCAAGCTTTGGTTCTCATTTGTACATCCAGACAGCATCTTCATTGAGAGAAACCTGGAATGGCTTCTCTTCAGCTAAACTTGAGTAACATCTTTTGTTTTATGGCAGAAGAAGACCCCCGGGAGACAGTCAGGTTGGACTCACCTCGGACACACTGGAAGACCATGAGAGAGAAGAAGGCTATCGAGGCAGAAAGAAAGGTCTCCAGTGATGAAAATGAGGCACTTGGGCAGGACGAGGAGTCTCCCAAACAGGGTTTGAGCACCATCTGGCAACTGTCCAATCTCTATCTGGGTGTCTATCCTGGAAATGCAGTCAGATCTCCTACTGTCACTTCCTTCTTTTTTTTTTTAAGTAGGCTCCGCGCCCAGTACAGAGCCCGATGCAGGGCTTGAACTCACCACCCTGAGATTAAGACCTGAGCTGATATCAAGAGTCGGATGCTTAACCGACTGAACAACCCAGGCGCCCCACTTCCTTCTTTGTAGATGAGCCCTTACACAACACACACACCGTTATACACACACACAAGTCTGTTATGATAAGGGGTATGTGGTAGCAGTTACAGAGACGTGTTTTGTGACCTTTCCAAATTTCCTGTTCTCTTTTGTTCATGGATGTATCCTCAGTACTTAGAAAACACGAAATAGTACATGAAATAGACGCTTGTGTTGCATAAACCTTACATAATTGACCTGTCTTACCGGATGGTGTGGTTTGGAGCTAAGGCCTGCTTTCCCGGCTGCAGACTCTTAGTCTGTGTGGCTGTCACTGCTCCCATGCTCTACTCTGTTATGTACCATCCTAAGGCTGCTCAAGGGGAGAGTCTAAGGACACTTGTTCCTGCATAGCTCCTGCTGGGTCTGTTCTTGTCTGAGCTGAGAGTTCCATTTCTGCATGTGATACTAACGGATTCAGCTTTTGATGTGCTACTTGGTCTTGGCTGACAAACTACAAATACTTAATTTAATTTCAAGATCATCTGAATTACCTTTTTATGTACACTTATAGCATCTGGGCCAGCCCACATACTTCCACCCTCTGTATCATCTCTTTGGACGGACCTCACATGTCATATTTTTCCCCAGGTTCAGGGTCGGAGGGAGAGGACAGCTTCCAGGTGGAGTTGGAGCTAGTAGAGTTGGCAGTGGGGACCCTGGATCTTCGGGAGTTTGAGGTATTGCCAAAGCGGAGGAGGAGGAAAAGGAATAAAAAGAAGGAGAGAAGCCGAGACCTGGAGGCTCTTCCTCAGCAAACTCAAGGAGATGAGGCCTTCTCACAGTCCACCCAGGGACGGGCAGCCCCTGTGGGGCCTTCTCTGGATGAGGCCAAGACCCCCGATCAGTCAGAGCTCTGGGACATGCTTCTAGCTGCTTGCCGAGCCGGAGATGTTGGGATGTTGAAACTCCAGCTAGCTGCCGGCCCCATAGACCCTGGAGTTCTGTCTCTGCTCAGTGCCCCCTTGGGCTCCAGCGGCTTCACGCTCCTGCATGCGGCAGCTGCAGCTGGGAGAGGCTCAGTGGTTCGCCTGCTGCTGGAGGCGGGTGCTGACCCTACTGTGCAGTAAGTAAGGGTCCCCAAGCCGAGCCCTTTAGGGTATAGAGAGGATCATCTGGAGGCTAATGGTGGTACTGGCTACTTCACAGTATCCCCTTCATCTGTCTGGGTGAGGTTGGGAGATGTAAGAAGCGAGCTGAACCCATTTTTTTTGTGGGGGCGGTTTGCACCTAGGGACTCCAGGGCCCGGCCGCCATATACAGTCGCAGCTGACAAGTCAACACGTAATGAGTTCCGAAGGTTCATGGAGAAGAATCCAGATGCTTATGATTACAGCAAGGCTCAGGTGAGCTGGAAAAGAAGCAGCAGCAGAGTAGGAAGCCATCACAGACCCTGGCTAGATCTTTTCCACGTTCTTCTAGTTTCCCCAAAGATAGCGTGTATGGGTCTTACCTTACCCCTCCCTGGAAATTCTCCAGGTGCCAGGGCCCCTGACGCCAGAAATGGAGGCACAGCAGGCTCTGCGGAAAAGGGAGCAGAAGGCTGCCCGGCGGCAACGGGAAAAACAGCAGCTGCAGCAGCGGGAGCAGGAGGCGCGGGAGCAAGAAGAGCGGCGGCGCTTTGCCGCCCTCAGCGATCGGGAGAAGGTGAGGCTGGTGGTTCTCTCTTCCACAGCTGAGACCTCCTGAGAGTTCCGACCCCTTCCCAGTGTGCCGCTGTCACTTCTGGAGCATCCCATCCACCACTGGGGCCTTGTCCTTAACAAGACTTCTCTTCCCCGCAGAGAGCCCTGGCTGCAGAGCGCAGGCTGGCTGCCCAGCTGGGAGCCCCCACCCCTCAGGCCCCAGGCTCTGCAGTCATCAGTGCTCAGTAAGTGCTCAGCCTGCAGGGGCAGGCGTGATGGGTGGGCTGTGTTGGGGCACGCAGAATGCGTGCTTGCAGAGAACTCAGGCTGTTGAGGGGACTTGAGATGTTCTGGGAACCCTCTGGAGCCAAACCAGAAATGGCAGGAGGGAATGGGGAGAGCTTGGATCGGAAAGTTTCTGGGGTACCTGGTCAGCCCTTTGTGTTCTTCTTGTCCAGACGCTGCTGGAGTTGTGGGACATCCCTCCAAGGCCTCATTCCCTTTCACTATCTCGACTTCTCTTTCTGCTCCACACGCTGCCTCCGGGATCATCGCTGCCAGGCTGGAAAGCCCTCTTCCTGATCTCTTAGGGCTGTGCCTGGGGCTGACTCTGGGCCTTGAGAGGGTGCATTCATGCTAGCCTTAGGCTTCTTCTTTCCCATGAAACCAGAGTGTTTGGAAGATTAGGGAGGACACTCAGGAACCAGGGCAAAGACAGGGCCACAGAGGTGTGTGGAGCTGGTACTGTCTCTGGAACTTTAATCATAATAAAGTCTGGCAAGGAAACTGCACTTGTACTCGCATTCAGGCCTTGTGACCTTTGGTTCCACGTGGTCACCGGGGCCAGCACCAAGGGATCCTACCCACTCCGTGTCCCAGGCCTAAGGGTTACCTTTCTTTCAGTGCCCACTTAACTCCATTGGTTCAGAGGGACTTTGTGTATCAGCTGAGAGGGAATAGATGTATGTCTTATGCAAGGTGCTATTGAGGATAGGCCTATCCAGAAACTGGATTTGGGGCTCAGAAGGCACGTTTTCTAGCTCTAGCAATGTGATTTTGTTGAGGGCTCCCCTAGAAAACAGCAGGGGTCTTGGCACGTAGAGGGTCTGTTGTGGCCCCTGCCTTGTCCAGTACCGGCCCAAGTTAAACCCATTGATCCAGACTTGGCCCTGGCAAAGAGAGAAGAAAATAAAGGGTCAGCTATCAAGGGCGTAGAATCATGCCCTTTGGGGTTTCTAATCAGAGGAATTTCTGCTGCCCCTTCTTCCATGATTTTCCTCTCATCACCTTGACCCCAACCCCACTGTCAGCAATACCTTGGTCCATCCAGGTAGAAAGAGGAAAGTGTCCCCGCCTTCTCCTAAAATTGAAAATGTTGTGGAGTAGAAGGTGGGGCCAGAGGGAGCTTGAGGGTGTGAACTTCTCAGCAACGGGAGGGGAAACCACCACTTTACAAGTTTATCAACTTTCAGAGGGAACATCAGCCACTGGGTAAGGGCTGTTTGTCCCAGAACTGGTGGCTCTAATAGGCCCTGTGAAGAAGACAAATGAAAATTCATCATTCGTTAAGCTCTTAAGGCCAAACTGTCCCTAATCAAGCCCTGGGATATAACTGTTGGCCATGTCTAGAGCCCCACAAGTGACTACTTTGCTGCCTAACTCCTAAGCACATGGCTCTTGTCTATCTTTCATTAGGCCCCTATCTTTCCAAGGGACTTTGGTCAGTAAGAGTATGGAGGAGAAGGGGGTGGGCAAAGCTAGCTCACCTTGAAGTCACTGCTGTTGGACCCAAAACTGAGCCTCCCCATGTTCTCCAGCAGGATGTCCAGTTTGGCCCCCATTTTCCCCATCAAAAATAGTTGGTGTTTCATGTTTCGTTCCAAGACACCCTGAAACACCTGTGGATAAAAAGATCTGTGAGCGGAAGGGCTCCACATCTAGCTCGTGGCCGTGACACAGGAAGCTACGTTAGCACCTGTATCTGGGGAGCAAAGAGAATGTGGCCTGTCAGTTACCCATCCATTCTGGAACCTTAGCCTCAGCCAAATTCTTCCTCATCCCAGCTTATCCCTGGGCCCCCTGCAAATGTGGGCAGACAAGGGGAAAAGGTAGATAAGGGGACCTTAAGGCTAAAGGTGCTGGGAAGGAGAGAGGAGATGGGCTCACAAGTTTCTTACCCCATCTACCATCACATAGGCACGGTCATGGACTCCATTGTTAGGCACCCACAACTGTGTTGGCTCAGAAACAGTATGGGTCAGATAGGTCCGGTACAACATAAAGCCGTGGTCCTGGGTGTGGAAGAGTTAAGTACTTAAGTACTTAAGATGAACTGAGAGGTAAGAGGGGACACTGTGGGGAAGATGTGCAGCTCAGAGAACCTTTGGCTACAGCTGTTGAGGAAGGTTGCCATTCCTACTAGATGTGGGATTATGCCTTACCTGTTTGACAGCCTCAAAGGTCATGGGCAAGATTGAACGGATGGGCCCGTGGGGACAAAGGATGTCCAGGAAAGACAGCAGATACCCATCCTATTAGAAAAAGGGAAAGGTATTAGAACAAAGGGGAAGTTTCAGAATAGAGGGCAGGATAGGCTAGGCCATTTATAGAGAATAAAGAGGTAGGATCAGAGAAAAGATGGGGAAGAGCTTACCAGGTGCAGGGTCAAAGGTCCGAGCATCATCTTAGGGCTGGGGGGAGGTAAAGGTCCCAAGGGAATTTCCTGGAACTGAGCCCAAATTCTCTCAGGAGCCATAGGAAAACCACACAACCCCTATTCCAAAACCCCGCACAGGGATCTTAACCTGGGGTCCAGGGAAGGGCTTCATGGGGTCATGAAGATCCTGTAATTTTGCACACACTTGTGTGTATCTTCCCAAATAGTCCCCATTTGGGTGGGTGGGAAATGCTTCTGTGAGGCTATGTGGCCCAGACAACAACCAGTGATTTATGGGATCCCATTACAAACAATTTAAGTACTCCCTTTCCCCAAATTAATAAAAGCCTTTGGCACTTAATGAAGTGGCAGGGCACCTTGCTGATGACATTTCGAAGAGCAAAAAGCTTAGGTGTAGGGTCCCCGGCTTCAGATATTGGTGCATCATAGTCATAGCTGGTAGTAATTGGAAGAAAGCGTCCCTTCTCATCAGCACCTGGGGTCAAATCAATTTCATTAATTCAATATCTCTCAAATAATAGGCACTAAGCAACGAAATTCATGCCGAGAAGTTTGCCATCAGAGGGGACAGGGGTGGCCATATCCAGCTTCTAGACCTCATAATCTAATTCCTTGATACGTCCCTGCTTCTACCCCAGGGACCATCTGGACTCACCATTCCAGTATCCGAAGTTGGTACCTCCATGGAACATGTACCTGAAGAGGGGGGGAAGGTGGGGGAAAGGCAAAAGCTGACCCACTGAATCTTCATTTTCATCCCCAATACCCAGTTACAGCTTCATGTTGGCCCGTGTCTCCAGTTACATGTTCACGCTGGCTCCCAACTTCAGCATGTTCTCTAGACCTTTGGTTACAGCTGAAATGGATCGTGTGGAGTGATTCTGGCCCCAGTAATCCAGCCAGCCTGTGTAGTATTCAGAGTTCACCTAGAAGGTGAAGTGGAAGATACCATAAATGAAATGGGAAACTGAGCTTGACCCATTCCAAACCCTGACTCTTGTTTTGACTGTCATCCCCTCCAGCTCCTCACCAATGGCCCATGGGGTTCGTATTTCCGAAGCAGGGCAAAGATTTCGGTCATGTTGTCAGCTGCAGAGAGGAGGCAAAAGGTGAACGATAAACACAGAAGAGGTGCCCCTTCCCCAGACTCCACTCCTAACCCTTGCTCAGGAGACCTGGGCCAAAATCTACAGTGGTATAGAGTCCCTGGAGGGAGCCACATTTGAGTCCTTCAGGCCCATCTGTGGTGAAGAGCAAGATCCTGTCTCCTAGCAGCGCACGGAAGAGCCCAGCCAAGTGTCTCATGTAGGTGAAGTCACAGGCTTTGTAGCTACCATATTCATTCTCCACCTGCCAAGGAAAAGGAAAAGTGGAACTTGGCCATGCGGTGAGGGTTAGGACCCCTGGCTCCTCCTTCCCCTTACCCAGACAGTTTGTACCCAGTCACTTGTACCTGAATGCTAATGATGTTGCCCCCATTGTGGTAGAGCCATGGATATAACTTGGGCAGCAAGACCTTGAACCAGGAGTCCACTGCGGCAAGAAAGTCTAAAGGAAGGAGCAGTGCTCTGCTCATTAGGACACCACCGCCTCCATAGCCCCCACCCTTAGTATCTATGCCAGCAACTTCAGTGATGCCCGAACCCTGGGCAGTTGGCATCCCACTTGTCTGCAAATAAATCTGAGAAGCAGTGAGTCTGAAACCCTCTTATGTACTTGTATGGCAAGGACATCTGGGCATAGGAACCCCTGAAGCAGTGTTTCTTGTAAATTTAGTTTTTAAACGTAAGAAAAATGTTAAATGCATCATATGGATGCAAGTGTATACTTGCGAGGGCTGTGAAGTAGCATGGGAATTCACAGAAATGCAGACTCTCTGACCTGCACCCTAATGTAACTGACGATCCAAGTGATTTGAGTCATTAATTGAAACATCGCTGTATTAGGTATCACGCCTTAGGTATCATCCTCAACTCCTGTTTGTGATTTTTGTTGATTCACCCTCAGGGTCTTCACTTCACTCTGCCTGACACTTTCTCCCCACCGTCCTTTATCCAGCTAACTCCAATGCAAGCTTAAGATCTTAACTTATTTCACTTCCTCAGGAAAACCTCGGATATCCCAGATGAGGGCAGATGTCTGTTACACACTCTCAGATCACCTCATACTTCTTTTTCAAGCATGTAACAAATTATAATTAAGCATTTACTTCTATAATTGTTTCCCGACAGTCTCTCTCCCCCACAGTGAGCAGGAACCTAGTCTGTCAGGTTCATTTGCTGCATCCTATCGCTGGGGACAATGCCTAGCAGGTAGCAGACTCTCAAAGGTGGAGTCAACAAAAGATGTGTTGGAGGATATTTTTGCATTAAGACACTGAACCCCTTTACATTTTGTTTCCTGTATAAAGGGTGCCCAGGTTTGACTGCCTCCTTTAATCCAAGCGTATATTAAATCTCATCCAACAAGTATTTATGGGTGCTTACCATACGCCAAATAATGCTCTAGGTGTTAGGGATACAGAGTACAACAAAATAGACCAAAATCTCTGCCCTTGTCGAATTTCCTTTCCAGTGAGGAAGGCAGACAATAAATAAATAGCCAAAATGTATAGTGTGTTAGTGCCAACAACAAAAAATATATATGGAAGAAGGATATATATGGAAGAAGGAAGAAAAATATATATGGAAGAAGGGGAGCTTAAATTTTAGAGCGTAGCCCAGGGAAGGCATCACGGAGAAGGTGATTCTGCAGGAAGACTGAGGGAGCACCAAGTGCAAAGGCCTCAAGGCAGGAATGTGCCTGGTGAGTCTGAAAAACAGCCAGTGAAGCCAGTGTGAACAATAAGGGAAAGAGTAGATGTCAGGTAGGTGACTGGGCCAATTAGGTAGGACCTAATAGGCCATTTTAAGGAGTCCATGGTTCATATTCTGAATGAGATGAGAACGTATTAGATTTAAGTAGAGAAATGACATGATCTGAGATATATGTTTAAACTTATATTTGCATTGAGAACAGACTATAAGGGGTGAGGGCAAAGAAGGGGAAGCAATAAGGAACCTATTCAAGTAGTCCAGGTGGGAGAGGCAGCTTGGACCAGTGGGGGTGATGAAAAGTAGTTGAAGTCAGTATATTCAATATATTTGCAGGACTTTCTGATAGGTTGAATATGAGAAAAAGGTGTAACAAATACCATGGTGTTTAGCCTGATCAGTTGCAAAATGGAGTTGTTATGAACTGAGGCGAGATGGTAGGAACAGCTCGTTGGAGAGGCCATACCGGAAGCTTAATTGTATCATTATGCCTTAGATCTCCAAACATGCAACCAGATATATGTTTTCAGAGGCCAAGGGAGAGTCCTGGAACTGGAGATACATATTTCAGAGTCATTAACTATTAGTTGGGATCAAAAGCCATGAGAATGGATGAGATTGTCTAAGGAAACACACAAAAGAGAAGCATCCCAGGACTGAGCCCTGAAACACCCCAGCATTTAGAGGAAACAGAAAGGGAGAAGAACCAGCAAGAGACTAAGAAGGAAGGGTCAGCAAGGCTGGGATGTGGGGGGAAGGGGGGGGGACCAGATAAAGGTGGTATTTTGGAAGCTGAGAGAAGAATGCATTTCAAAGAACGGAGGCCTAGAGAGGGACCGTGGATTCAGCAGTGAAGAGGTTGCTAGCTTTCTTGAGAACAATGGACATTGCATGTTGGTGTCCCATCACTACTTTGCCATTTCAAATGCATTTCATAGTCAGCTGAAGTCAGAGGAATTGCTAGAAGGGGCGTAAATCTCTTCAGCACCCTATGAAGTGAAGTGCCTGGAAGGTCCCCAGCAGATACGAAGCAATTTTACCAGAGTGATCCTTTTTTTTTTAATGTTTATTTTTGAGAGAGGGGGAGAGAGGGAGAGCATGAGCAGGGAAGGGGCAGAGAGAGGGAGACACAGAACCTGAAGAAGGCTCCAGGCTCTGAGCTGTTAGCACAGAGCCCGACACGGAGCTCAAACTCATGAACTCTGAGCCGAAGTCAGAAGCTTAACCAACTGAACCACTCGTGCTCCCAGAGTGATCTTTTTAAAAGATATAAATCAGATAAAATCACTCCCTTGCTCTGATGATGGAATTCCTATTTACACCTGAAAATCCAAACTCCTTGAAATAGTGGGCATTTCAGAGTTGATCATGAGTTCTTGTCTCTCCCTATGCTCTTTCCCCAGGCAATGGCCCAGTATCTGTGGATCTAAGTGCCATCTTTAGACTGGTGAATCCCAAATTTACCTCTAGCTCAGACCTCCTCATGAGCTCCACACTCACGCAGCCCGTGGCTTAACATCCTCACTTGAGTGTGATATGATAAAAATTTAACATGATCAGAAGAACTGCTTTTCCTCCAAAAAGGTGGTCCTTTGCCACCCCTAGTCTCTTCCATCTTTCCTATGTCAGTAATGGCACCGCCATCTTGACTAGCCAGAAAGCTGGATTCCTTTCTTTCCAGACCCTACCCCCTGCCCCTACTCTTCCCCTTCCCAACAAAATCTATCAATCAGTCCTGGTGATTTTCATCCCCAACTTGTATCTCAATTCTGCCCTCTTCCCATCTCCGCCACGGTCACCTGAGTCCAGGAGCCAACGCCTGCCTCCTCAACTACAGCCAGAGTCTCCCAATTAGTTTTTCCACCTCTATCCTTGTTCCCCTCCCTCCATTCTCCACACTCAGGCTCAAGTAATCTGAAAACAAATCAATATGTCTCTTTAAGAAGCTCTTTCAATGGTTTATGTCTCGTTAAGCTCTTTCAGTGGCTTTCTACTCTGCTTAGGATACAATGCAAACCCCTTACAATGGCCTACAAGGTCCTTTATTAACATTCCCTATCTATCTCCAATTTCACAGCACATTCCTCTCTCCCTATGCCCCAGCCAAGCTGGCCTCAACCATGCCATGTTCTTTCCCATCTCTGTGCATTTGAATATACTGTTTCTTCTACCTGGTCATTCTCACCTCACTCTTTATATGACCAGAGCTTTCCCTTCCCTGGAGTCAAGTGAAATGTCATCATTTCAGAAGAGCCTTCAGAACTTCAGACTTCCCTACCAAAAACAGGTGTTCTCGGTTTTTAATTTTTTTTTAATGTTTACTTTTGAGAGAGAGAGAAAGAGCATGAGCAGGGGAGGGGCAGAGAGAGAGAGAGGGAGACACAGAATCTGAAGCAGGTTCCAGGCTCTGAACTGTCAGCACAGAGCCTGACACGGGGCTTGAACTCACAAACTGTGAGATCATGACCTGAGCCGAAGTCGAAGTTTAACCAACTGAGCCCCCCAGGTGCCCCAACAGGCCTTCTCTGTTATTCACGATCGCAATTCCTTGTCTGTTTTCTTGTGTAGTATTTATACAGCTTGCAATAATCTTACAGGTTTTGGTTTTTTAACAATCTGTTTCTTTCACCATAAGCTCCATTGCACAGGGACTGGGTCTGTCTGGTTCCCCAGTTTCTAGCATCTTGTTGGGCATGAAGGGAACACTCAAATATCTGCATGAATGATCTCCAGTTTGGGGATGGTCTCTTCTGTTTTGGGCACCCAACGACCCGTTTTGTTGCTGTTGTTTGCTGTTTTCTGTGCTAAAAATCTTGTCTCAACTCACCTGGATCTGAGGTTCTCAGTTGGATTTCAGGCTTTCGAAGCAACCAGGCTGGGAGACCCCCCTGAGACAAACATAAAGACACCAGGTTTTGTTGTTTGGGAGTGAAGTAGCGGAGGTAAGAAGGGAGGATGTTGTGTATAGCGCCGCAGTGCGGGCAGATGGGAGGAGTCCGGGAAGAGCACGAGTGGCCCTTCTAACTCACCATCTCCCACTCTGCACAGATGTAAGGTCCTGGTCTGAGTATGACCAACAGGTCTGCTATAGATGCCTCATTCAGAAATGCAGTGAGGTCCCGGCTGCCATTAAAGTTATAGACCCCAGGCTCTGGCTCATGGTAGTTCCAGGGCACATAACTGAGAAAGAAAGAGGTTAACAGGGCCCGAGGCAGGGCGGTGCTGGAGAGGCTTAAGGGATCGGGCCTTGCACGGACTCTCCAGGAAGCGGTTGGTAGGAGGTCCTGGCCCACCCTTTCCCACCCTAGGCCTGGAAGCCCTGGAGCTCTCATACCCAGCCAGTCTATCTGTCCCAACACCCTTCTTAAGTGGGTGGTAGGAAGAATAAAATCCCACCCTCCATGGCTCTCCTGAGCACTTCTTACAACTGTACAGCGTTGAGGCCACTCATTCGCATCTTCAAGAGCCGGTCTGCCCAAAGCACCCGTGGTACCCGAAAGTAGTGCAGGCTGCCGGACACGTAGCGGAATGGGGCCCCATCCAGGAGGAATCTGTCATTTTCCCGATCCACTATGAACGACCGAGTGTCTGCCTGCAAAGGGAGAGATTATGCTCAGCAGAGGTCTGGAGTTGGCAGGGGGATCGGTGTCTGCGTTGGAGATGGAACTAGCCCTGCCCATTGTTGGGTTACTTTTCACTTTCTTTCTCTCCTGGGCTAGATCTGATCCCGTTTCACCGCACCCAGCCTGATTCAATCCTGTCATTCTACCTGGGGCAGCAGCACCCAGCCTGCTGATTCAATTCTGTCATTTTACCTGGGGCAGCAGCAGCGTCAGAAGTGGCAACAGCAGGGAAGGAAGGCAGGGCGGCTTCTTGGGAGCCATGGCGCTAACACGGCTCCTCTAGTCAGAGAGGGCGGTCCGACTGTCACGTGGCGGATTCCTGGGAGGGAACCTCAGCGAGCAAGGGGGCGGAGACCACCTCTAGTTGCCAGGCGATCAGCCTGGCCTTGTCCACCCGCTACTCTACTAGTTTGTAAAATCCTCTACATCTTGAATCAGCTTCATCAGCGTCACCTGGGAGCTTGTTAGAAATGCAGAGTCTCAGGTCCTACCTCAGACCTACAGAATCAGAATTTGTACTTTAACAAGATTCCCAGGCGATTCTAAAGACATCCAAGATTGAGAAGCACTGTTCTACTAAACTGAGCTCCCTGAGGGTGAAGAGTACCTTGTCCACCTTGAATCCTCAGCTTCTAGTACAAGGCCTGGCACATAGCAGGTTAAATCTAGATGAATGAATGTCAGAACCAGGGGGCAAAAACAGGTTCAGAACCAAGAGAAACCAGATCTTCCCAGTGGTGTGAAAGTGGGGAACAGGTTATAAGAGGGATCTTTTTTCCTGGTGGCCCCGTTTCAGTAAGAGACCATCTCGGTCATCCCGTCTTCTTTGGATGTGCACTGCTCTCCAATTTATCCCTGCCTGCCTGTGCAAGAGATGCCAAGGACAACTTGGGGCCAAGACTTGGGGATTTGTGAATTTCCAAGACTCCTGCCTTCACAGTCCCAAGCCTGGGATGTAAGGACCAGGATAAAATAAATAAAATGATAATAAAAATAATAGTAATTTCTGTTTACTGACACTAAGGGCTGTGTGTCAGATATTGTGCTCAGCACTTTACATCTCATTTAATCTTCAAAAAACTCTGCGCAGTAGATAAGTCTCATTTCCATTTTACAGATGAAGAAATTGAGAGAAAATTTAAATAGCCTGTTTAAGGTCACATAACTAGTTTAGCAGAGATGGGATTTGAACTAGGCATTCTGGCCCCACAGTACGTGCACTTAACTTTGGGTGCTATTATACCTTGTTACCATTTAGGGAAACCGAGGCTCTGAGAGGTTAAGTAAGTCGTCCGAGGTCACACAGCTAATAACTAAGCTGTTAAGACAAGATTTAGAACCTAGTCTGGTTCAAAAGCCCGAGCTCTTAACCACTGAAATTAGAGTGGTGGGATACAGGCCAGAGCCCCAAGGTTGTACTGATCAGAGACGTAGAGGTCCAGGCCGCCAGCACCCACCCCAGAACCGCCCCTCGCGGCTGGACTGTAGTCAGCCTCCTACCTCCGGCATTGGGAGATGGAAGTCCTGGGGGCCTCGGGCCGAGCCCGGCTTTGCTCCCGTTTGGCGTAAGTGCCTGCGTCTTGACCACTACTGAAGGCCAGGTGTGGAACCTTCACCCGGGTCCTGGGACCCGTCCTACCCCAGGCTTAGCCCGCCCCCGGCCTCTCTGCTTCTGGCCCCCACATCATCCATACGCCCAGCGGTTGCTAGGCTACCGCGGGCCGTTACGCCGGCGCGGAATGATGACGTACTCACTTCTTCCGGTCTCCCGCGTCTCTCTCCAGCCCGAGCCAGGTCAGTGGGGATCCGGGGCTGACTCTCCCCGGGCTCTGGGCGCCGAGGCCGGGGGTGGGCCCTTCTGGAGGTGGGCTGGGCCCTCGCACCCCCCGGAACTACCCTCTGCCCTGCCCTGGCGGCCCGATGGCTGTGGGAGCGGGGGCCTCTCCAAGGTGGGCTGGGGTTGGAAGAGGCGGCCTGGTAGTCGCTGTGTGGCCGGAGGCTTTAAGGCACCTGACTCCAACCTTCTTGGAGTTGGCGTCGCCAGGACCCGTTTTCTCTACGTTCCGGGACCTGGGCCCCAGCTCTCCTGGTACTTCAGGGGTCGTCTGGATTGTCCCTGACCCACAACTCTGCCGTTTTTTTCCTTCCAGCATGATCCGCTGGGCCCCCAGCGCATCCCCTGGAAGAGCCCACTCAACCTGGACGAAGCCTTCGGCAGCCTCAGACCGCCCTTGAGGAGGATGACTGAGACACTATGGGCCACGCGCTGTGTGTCTGCTCTCGGGGAACTGTCATCATTGACAATAAGCGCTACCTCTTCATCCAGAAACTGGGGGAGGGGTGAGTGTTTGGAAATCACTTAGCTAGTAGTCCCCAGCGTTATGGCGATTGAAGGACAGCAGTCTGCACAAGATAGGGGCATAGAAGTATCCTCTTAACATATCCTTTAGGTCACCTGTCAGAGCCTAGCGACACGATAGTCAAAACTGGATTCTGGAGCCAGGCCTCCTGGATCCGCCTTGTGTGACCTTGAAAACCCATGGTTTCTTCATCTGCGTAATGGAGATAATTTTTTTGTTTTTTTGGTCACTGATGGAGTTGTAAGAATTAAATGAGATGATGCATATAAAACATCTCACCCAGTGACTGGTTCACAGCACTTGATAAATGTTGAGTGTTACTCATTTAATATTTATGGAGCGTTTGTCATGTGCAGAGCACTGCCTTATGATCAAAGCACCTCAGAGATTACTGTGTTCCTGCTCTTGAGCCCAAAGTGTAAAATCATCACACTCCTCTTGAAGCCACATCTTGGGAGGGTTTTTGCCAACTGGGAAAGATACCCCCCCCCCACCTCTTCCCTCCAGGGAATCCCTAGCAGTATGGGAGATGACCGTGGTCCTTCACTGACCCCTTTGGCCCACAGTGGGTTCAGCTATGTGGACCTAGTGGAGGGGTTACATGATGGACACTTCTACGCCCTGAAGCGGATCCTGTGTCACGAGCAGCAGGATCGGGAGGAGGCCCAACGAGAAGCAGACATGCATCGCCTCTTCCATCACCCCAACATCCTTCGCCTTGTGGCTTATTGTCTGAGAGAGCGGGGCACCAAACATGAAGCCTGGCTGCTGCTACCCTTCTTCAAGGTCAGAAAGTCTCCTGGCAATGGAGGGGCTTGCAACAAAGCCATCTACCAAGGGCTGTGTGAGTAGTCAAGCATGTTAGGAAGCAGACGTCATGTCCTGGGTTTGACCACTTCAGATTTGGGGTTTAGGGGAACCCAGGTGGGAATGTGAGGTGTATAGTGCGTGCAGTGAAAGAGTTGATAGGCTGTGACACAGGGAAGGGATCAGGGTCCGGGATCAGAGGCTCAGAAAATATCTCCAACTGTGGGAAAACTTGTGTTGCAGAGGGGTACGCTGTGGAATGAGATAGAAAGGCTGAAGGACAAAGGCAACTTCTTGACTGAAGATCAAATCCTTCAGCTGCTGCTCGGTATCTGCAGAGGCCTTGAGGCCATTCATGCCAGAGGTTATGCCCACAGGTCAGTGGGAGGGCCGTGCGTATTTACGGGGCAGAAAGGAAGAGCCTCCCCAAGAGGATCAAGAGGTCTCTGCTCTCCTCCCAAGGAACAATCCCCATGATTCTTTTGCCCTCAGGGATTCCAGCCTCCCTGTCCAGGGATGCTCATGGGCCATTTCTACTTCCCTACAGGGACCTGAAGCCTACCAATATCTTGCTTGGAGATGAGGGGCAACCGGTTTTAATGGACTTGGGCTCCATGAATCAAGCTTGCATCCATGTGGAGGGCTCCCGCCAGGCTCTGGCCCTGCAGGTAACAGAGCGTGCGGCTCCTTTGCCCTCCTGTTCCCCATCCGCAACTTCTTCCGGTGTGTGCCCCAATTTGGTCACATGACTATGACCTGTGCCCCACTTTTGAGTTGTGGGGCCACTGTTCCAGGACTGGGCAGCCCAGAGATGCACCATCTCCTACCGGGCCCCGGAGCTCTTCTCTGTGCAGAGCCACTGTGTCATCGATGAGCGGACCGATGTCTGGGTGAGGAACATGTGGGCGGGAGTATGGCGGGGAGAGGAATGCTACTCTGTACCTGCTGTCACGTAGAGAGGCAGGTCTTTGTTTTCGAGTGCATGGGGCCCCAGGAACTGTATGTGTCCCCATCCCCCTCGACTTCCTTCCTGGGAGCTGTCACTGACACCGTACTCAGTTGCTCAGGAAGTGGTATAATCCCGCTCTTTGAACAGAGTGAGTACAGCTAAATGTCAGGCCTGAAGGCAGTGGCTAAACGAGGGGTACAGAAGCCTCCAGCTACCTGGTGATTTCTCTGGACCCTGGTTTGGTGTCATGTGGCTGAGGTCAGCATAATCTTTTTAGCTTATGCAGTCACATTTCACTACAGAATTAAGAGGAGAGGTATCCCTCCCATTGGTCCCCTGTCAAAGAATAACCACGTTGTGCTCAGTCCCTAGGCTGTGTGCTATATGCCATGATGTTTGGGGAGGGCCCATATGACATGGTGTTCCAGAAGGGTGACAGTGTGGCCCTTGCCGTGCAGAACCAACTAAGCATCCCACACAGTCCCAGGTAAGCAATAAAAGGGCCACCAAACATTTCAGACTGCTCCCAGACATTAGTGGAGTTGGAACCTTCGCACAGGGAACGAGGACTGTCTGGTCACCCTGTCCGCCTCCTTCCACAGGCATTCTTCAGCACTGCGGCAGCTCTTGGCCTCCATGATGACTGTAGACCCCCAGCAGCGTCCTCGCATTCATCTCCTTCTCAGTCAGCTGGAGGCACTGCAACCCCCGGCTTTGGGCCAGCACACCACCCAAATCTGAACAAACCAGTGGCCATGTTGAGGTGGCCCCCGGGCCTTGGAAGGAGGATCCCATCCCCTTATTAGAATCTCCACGTGTTCTCTCCAGGACTGCTGTCTTGCAGTTGGGGGCAGGTGGGTGGGGACAGTCAACTCAGTCTTCTGTCTCTGCTTCTGCTCGCTTATCTCAAAGAGCAACAACTGAACAGGGGGACAGACTGAGTTGCGGTGGACAGGGTTGGGGAGTGGGGAAAGGGAAACTGATAGAATCGAGACAGGTTCTGAGCAGGACTGCTGAGCTTACATCATGGTCTGCCTCCACATCTGGGAGCAAGAGAATGTATAAAAAGAAGAATAAAGTGAAAGCAGCTTGGTGTGGATCTTAGTCTCATTGTTCCTGGAGTGAGAAGAGGTGCCAGGGGCCCAAGGTCTGGCTGCCGTTTCCAAGGGAACAGACTGGGAAGAGACACTGGTGTAGCGAAGGGTGGTGGGACTTCGTCATTCCACGTGAGGAGGCAGGTATCCTTACCTTACATCTGGCTAGCCAGGAGCGGGCAGTTCTCTGAGCTTGCCTTGGTCAAACACTTAAACCTGTTCTGGATTGAGCTGGCCTCTGTGCTAAGAACTGGGACCAGGGCTCCCTAGAAGCACACTCAATTCTTTCCTTCATTCCCAGGAGTGGGTAGCTGAGTCAAAGCAGCCCAGCCGGTTTGCCAGGCAAGGGCTCCTGGGTGGAGACACCTGAGGAAGCTTTGGGACAACAACATAACAGGTCTCCCAGCCTCAGCCTGGGGGCAAGGGGAGTGGAGGTGGCAGCCTTGTGGCCCACAGTTTCTCCCAGATGGTTCTAGCTCACACATGGTTAATGATTAATGAGGCCACTTGGTGTGGCAGTATCCAGCTGCCACTTCCTGTCTACTCTGCTGAGTAAACAGGGGCCCTGCCTTTGCTAGGCTGAACTGTTCCCTAGGGAAGGGCACTGCGTCCCTGAATCACCAGGGAGGGGAAGGCAAGGGCAGGGCTGGCATCTCCTGCTCCTGAGATTGAAGCTTCTTTTCTCCCTCCCCCCCATGCTCACCCCCATGTGCTGACGTCGATGTGGGTCCTGGGGTGCCTATTAGCAATGCTGGAATTTTCTCCAGGCCCTGGCAGGAGGCTCCCCCCAGCTAGCATAGAGGCTGAGGCCAGAAAGAGAGCACAAACAGAGAAGAGATGACCTGACTTTTAATGGCACAGCCCTAGGCCCCAGCAATGCAGCAAGAGAGACACTCAGCTGTGCAAAGCTGCTCGGAGGTGCAGTGACACAACTCAAGGAGATCGCCCTTGTCCCCTCCCATCCCCCAAGCTTATGACTAGGCTCCGTGCCCAGGAATTGTGGGCCAGCCCAGCCCCGCTCCCAAGCCCTCATCACGCACAGAGGTGCCCGGGCCAAGCTTCCAGAGTCAGTGAATGCAGAAGCAGCAGGAAGAATAGGGTAGCAGTCTAACTCAAATACAGAAACTGCTGGACTTAAACTTCTACTTGGAAAGGAAGTGAGAACTCGTATCTTTTCAACAGCTTGTGGCTGGACAGACAGGTCCGGGATTCAGTCCTCCTTTCCTCTCTACTCTCCTGGGCGCCCCTGGGATCTTACATCAAGGTCCCTGAGGTCACGTTTCCTGGGCCTGGCAAGGACCCCTTGGCAGATCTCACCTTCAGCCATGGAAGGGAAAGGGGTCATGGGCAGCAAAGAATGAGGGCGGCAGCAGAAGCAGTGAAGCAGTGGCAGTGGCAGCAGCAGCAGCACAGAGAGGAAGGCAGCAGAAGCTCAAGCACTCACAGAGGGGACAAGAAACCGTGCAAGGAGACTGTTTATTTCGAAAGGATTTTGCAATAAACATAGTGAATGGGCTCCAGGCAGCTGTTCTATTCTTCTCCCTCATCCTCGTCCTCATAGGAGTCGATGCCCACCTCCTCGTAATCCTTCTCCAGGGCAGCCATATCCTCCCGGGCCTCAGAGAACTCCCCCTCCTCCATGCCCTCGCCCACGTACCAGTGCACAAAGGCCCTCTTGGCATACATCAGGTCGAACTTGTGGTCCAGGCGGGCCCAGGCCTCGGCGATGGCGGTCGTGTTGCTCAGCATGCACACGGCGCGCTGCACCTTGGCCAGGTCACCCCCGGGCACCACGGTGGGTGGCTGGTAGTTGATACCAACCTTGAAGCCCGTGGGGCACCAGTCCACGAACTGAATGCTGCGCTTGGTCTTGATGGCGGCGATGGCGGCGTTGACGTCCTTGGGCACCACGTCTCCGCGGTACAGCAGGCAGCAGGCCATGTACTTGCCGTGACGGGGATCGCACTTCACCATCTGGTTGGCAGGCTCGAAGCAGGCATTGGTGATCTCTGCCACGGACAGCTGCTCGTGGTAGGCCTTCTCTGCAGAGATGACCGGCGCATAGGTGGCCAGGGGGAAGTGGATGCGAGGGTAGGGCACCAGGTTGGTCTGGAACTCCGTCAGGTCCACGTTGAGGGCCCCGTCGAAGCGCAGGGAAGCCGTGATGGACGAGACGATCTGGCTGATGAGCCGGTTGAGGTTGGTGTAGGTGGGGCGCTCGATGTCCAGGTTGCGGCGGCAGATGTCATAGATGGCCTCGTTGTCCACCATGAAGGCACAGTCCGAGTGCTCCAGGGTGGTGTGGGTGGTCAGGATGGAGTTGTAGGGCTCCACCACGGCCGTGGACACCTGGGGGGCGGGGTAGATGGAGAACTCCAGCTTGGATTTCTTGCCGTAGTCAACCGAGAGCCGCTCCATCAGGAGTGAGGTGAAGCCCGAGCCGGTGCCCCCTCCGAAGCTGTGGAACACCAGGAAGCCCTGAAGTCCTGTGCACTGGTCAGACTGAAAGGCAGGAAAGAGAAACAGCAATGTAGGTGGGCGAGGGGCCTGAGAAACTCTACCTTCTGGCTCCACAAAAGCCTAAAATCTCTCAGGAGTCAGGGCAGAGACCCAGAGTCTGGAACATGCTCTGGAACACACACAATTAGAGACGACCCCCTGAAATGGATCCTGAAAAAAGACGTTCCTGACCATTAGCATCGTCTGAAAGCTCCCTCCCTTCCATCCCAAATTCTCACCAGCTTGCGGATCCGGTCCAGTACGGGGTCAATGATCTCCTTGCCAATGGTATAGTGACCACGGGCATAGTTGTTGGCGGCATCCTCCTTCCCAGTGATGAGCTGCTCTGGGTGGAAGAGCTGCCGGTATGGGCCATTTCGGATCTCATCTGGAAGGGCACAAACACATCGTTAGGGCACAAACCACAAGGCTGTGCTCAGCAGGGACCTCCCTCCCCCAGTGTGGTAGCTGCGGTCAGATGTATGGAAAAGCTCATCCTTCTGTAAGCCTGTGATACCAGCCTGTGAGAGAAACCCACACCCACCACCCAGCCTGGCCTGCAATCAGCCCACCTTCAGCTTGAGAGATGGCACAAAGAGTTTGCAGGGCCAGGAAAGCCAGGCCTAGACACCATCTCGCCAGAGAGAAGCTTAGAGTCCCTCTCTGCTCCCCTCAATTCCACCCCATCTTCCTCTCACCAATCACAGTGGGCTCCAGATCCACAAACACTGCCCGTGGCACATGCTTTCCAGCACCGGTTTCACAGAAGAAGGTGGTAAAGGAGTCGTCCCCTCCACCGATGGTCTTGTCACTGGGCATCTGCCCATCAGGCTGAATCCCATGTTCCAGGCAGTAGAGCTCCCAACAGGCATTGCCCATCTGGACACCTGCTTGCCCCACATGAACTGAGATGCATTCACGCTGAGGTATAAAGAGAGGGAACACAGCATAAGCCCCACATCTACAGCCCTCACCTCATGAGCTTCTCTCCCACCCTATCACCTACCAGCCAGGATGCTTCGGTTGGCCAAAGTGGACGCCTGGGGCTGGGCAGAGGTGGGAAGAGGCTGGCAGCCTGCCCAGGCTGCCCCACATAGGACTTAACAACTGGAGGCACCCAGTAGGGCAAACCAATCCCTTCAGTCTACTTCCCTGTGAGGACCTTGTCAAGTAAGAGCTGTGGCTCCACATGACCCTGCCACACTCAGAAGACCCTCAGGGAGGACAGAGAGGGTAAGTGCACACGAAAAGCAGGCAGATACTGCAATGACTCTGAGACAAGGACAAGCGACTTTTCAGCCATTTTCAGATTTATACTCCCAAAGCTACCTTTCTCAAGAGCCTGAGAAAGGACAGGTTTTCCAGGGCCATGAGTTTATAGCTAGAAGCCCCCCAACTTGACTAATTCTTTGAGGATGAGCAGCTGGAATTTCATATAACCCTCTCCCCCTTTCTTTCCTGTGGGCTGCAGAGGTGTCTCAGCCCTCGAGTCTGGCATCAACTGACCACACTGACCATCAGGGTGTCCTCTCCAACACCTTTAAATCCCATCTGGCTCTGGAGATCAATCCCAGCTGGCTCCTCTCCCCACCTCCACCCCCACACTCTGGGTGTCTTCACCACCTTCACCCACCGCGCAGCCCTCACGGAAATAGCAGAGGGTGCAGATGGCAGGCGCGGGCAAAAAGGGTTGTGGGCACTGGGGCACCGGCTGCCTTAGGCTCATCCCTGTCAGTCTGAAATTAACCCCTAAAGAGCCAAAGTGGTGCGGCGCAGGGCCCGCGCAGCCTCCCTTCCCAACACCGAAATGGCGGGGTGACGGTTTCCAAACACCCAGAAAAGGAAGCGGAACCTGCGGTGAGGCCCCAGAGGTAACCCGCCTTGCCCTGCGCAGGGTGAGCGCCATCCTGCACCCCCGGTCCCGCAATCGCCCCCCCCTTCTAGATTCTTTCCAGTTACATCCCAGCCGAAAGCGAAGATTGGATTTCGGCCCCCGTTCCCGGGCTATAAATACCACCCCCCTACACACACCTCTTTCCCCTCCCCCCAACCTGGCCTGGGCCCGCGCTCTCGCTCAGCGCCAGCTGTCTCTGCCCGTCCGTTCACTGGGCTCGGGCAGGAGAGGGGCCGACTCGCCTCATGAGGCTGAACCCCATTCCTGCCACCCCTCCTGGCTCAGAAGCGGGGTGCTGAGTCACGGGGGGGGGGAGGGCTGTGGGTAGGAGGGATGCACACACAGTCGGAGGAAAAGGGGATGCTGAACCAAGTAATCTGACCCCCTACCACCTTCTTGTGCTAAGCACGTGTTCGCTCAGTTCCGGGGAGCGGGGGTCGCGGTGGGGGGAGGCCAGGGGCGGAGGGCAGCCCAGGGGGCCTCTCTCATCCGCGGAAAGGACGGGGAGCGGGACTGCGACTCCCCCCCAGGAGGGTTAGGGCACAAATGCTTGGTGGAGCAGGAGGCGATTTCCAGAAGGGCTCCTCTCAGCCTCTCGGCTAGCGAAGAATCCCACTCCACTCCACCCCTCTTCCCCAGCCTCCAAAAGTGGACAGCACGACTCGGTCAAAGTCACCAAGACAGTGGGGGTGGGGGAATGCACGAACCCTCGCACCTCCTCGAGCCCCGGAACGCCGGATGGAGGGTCCGGAGCATTCCGGGAGGGAGGGCCCCCAAGGAGGAGAAGGGCAATAAGGGGACTGGCGCGATCCCGGCGGGGCCGCACTCACCATGGTGAGTCCGGGCGGTGGGTCTCACGTAGAGTCCGGGTGACGGGTCTCGGTGAGAACTGCGCTAGCTGCAGTGCCGCACCGCTCTTATAGGCGGGGGGCGGGGCCCGCGCACTGCGCTCACCCACTAGGGCTGTGCGGCCCGGAGGCCACGCCCCCGAAGGGTAGGCGGCCTCGAGGGGTGGGGCCAGGGAGGGTCCCCTCCCCCTTCCCCGTCTTGGTCTCACCTGTCTCGCATGGGTTAGGAGTGGCGACCCGGGCTTTAACCCTTCGCTCCAGGTCTTGAGCCGACACTCTGGGCTCCGGATCTCCGCTGCAGGGACGCAGGGCATGGTGCCAGGGCGCATCTCGCCAGCACCTGAGTCATGCGGGCGCCCATCGCCCAGGTGTCCTGACTTAGGCCGGGTGCTGTACAGGCTGTCCTTGCGAGGTGGCTGCAGCCAGACTTCGCCCGTGCCCTCCCCGCCCCGCCTCCCCGGAGGCTCCGGCCAGTCCCGGGGGAACCCTTTGCAGCTGCACACGGCCTGCTGGTCCTCGGCCTGGACGGCTGGCCTTCGCCAACGCCCGTGGGCGGCCGAGGACCAAGAGCTGCACAGCCTGAGCCCCAGGGTGCGGATCCCTTAGAGTACCCCACGGAGCCAACCCCCGCAGCCTGCCTGCGAGGGCCGACCCCAGGAATCTGCCGCGGCTCGCCGGCTGGCCGCCGGTCTGTGGCCCCGTCATCAGCGCCGTCACTATTAGTGAGCCCTCGCCACCGCCACCTGCCCGCTTCCCTGCGGCCAGAACCGCCGGAGCTCTGGACTGAAGCCTTCAGGACGTGGATTCCTGTCCTGACTGCCCTGTGTGACCTTGGGCAGGTGACCTCACCTCACCGAGTCCTTGGCGTATTCATCGGCGAAAAGGAGACGCTGATTCCGCACTGACGGCGTTATTGTGAGGAATCAAAATGTTTGTTGACTCTGAAGAGGAAAAAAGAAAATGGAGATTTTGATATCGCGCCTGATTTCGACTTTCCCATCTTCTCCTGTTCCTAGGCCATGGCCAGGATCTGTGACTTGCGTCTTAACGCCTTTAACGCTCAGGCAGAGGCCTCCACGGAAGCTATTCCTTCTTCCCCCATTCCATCTCCATTTCTTGCGGGAAGGGGCTTTGCGATCTACTTCTGCTTTCCCTTACATGCCATACGTTCTCTAGCTGTCTCCCTTCACTGGGGAAATCATCAGGAAATGTCCCCTGTGCCCATTGGAATGTCCAGAAGGAACCTGCCTCTCAGGCTAGTCGTTTGGAAGAGGTTGCCCTGCCTCACCTACCACAGTGTTTCCTTAGGGCCAGAGCTGTCTGACGGGACAGCACAGCAGGATGAAAAACTAGCAATGGCAACTTCCTACCTACAAAATAGCTAATTGGCACCTTACTTAGGAAAAGCATGGACGGGAACACAGTGAAGTATGACCAGGTCTCTTTTCCCAATAGACTTGCCACCAAGACTCATTCATAAAAGTGAAAAGTGGCAAGGGCATATAGTGAGGCTGCTTTGAGAAACCGGCTCATTGTCTCTACGGAGACCCTTGGTGATTACAGAACGTATGGTCTCCTTCAGACCTTCCCTGACCCTCCTTTACTCTTTTGCACCCCCACCCCAGCAGAGTGAGTATTGTAAAAGACCTGAGCTCTCTTAGGCAACACCCTAAACTTCTTTGACCTTCACGTTCCGGTTCTTCCTTTGTGAAACAGGGATAACAACCTCAGATCGTGAGGACCGACCAGATGAATTTAGGGATGTGTACATACACAGCAAAGTGCAGTGGAAACAGCTGTCTGGATTCTTAGAGCATCTTATTCATTTACTTTAGTGCGCATAGCATATCGTGCTGCAGTTATTTGTGTACATGTCTTCCAGGTTGTAAACTCATTCCAGGTAAGGATTGTATCTTCTTTATTCATCTTTGTGTCCCTGGTGCCTAGGATGTCATGGGGGTAAGCATTTGTTAAATGTGTGTCAGAGGAGTTGCTTCACTTCAGAGATGGGAGTGAAACTAGGGTAGAATTCTTAAGAAGCCAGAAGTTTCAAACTGGCAGTCTGGAGGCCAAGTTCCCTCTCAGAATTGTTTTGTCTGGTCCTCACGGTGTTAATCCGCGCAGCATTTAGCATATGAGAAAAATCAGGAATTGTCTTTGTGTTGGAGCATCCCCAAGACCACCCCCATGTCAGAAGATTTACTAGAAGGACTCACAGGACTCAGGACATCAAGTTGTACTCCCAGCTAAGGTCAACGACAGTGATGTAGGAAGGCTACACAGCTGGATTAGGAGGGGAAAAGACACAAGTGGAATCTGAAGGAACCTATACCCTCTCCCTCCCAGGAGGGCTCACGCAGCATGCTTTTTCTCCAAGATGAAAACGGAGCAACATTTTCCTGCAGTGTTTCTGCCCAAGGAAGCCTGTTAGAGACTCAGCAATCAAGGTTTATGGTGAGGGCTGGTCACAGAGACGCCTCTGCTTTGCACGTACCCAAATTCCAGACTCCTAGAAGGAAAGCAGTTGTTCAGTATCAGCCATGTTCTTTACACACTGTCTAGGCTCAGCGAACCATCCTGATCAGTTCATCATCGACTGGGAGCACTCTAAAGAGCCAAGTTGCCAGACACCAGCCAAAGCCAAGTTTACAAGTTACTTATTTGTTTATTACTTACTTACTGGGGCGGGGAGTGTGCAGAGAGAGAGAGGGAAAGCAAGAATCCCAAGCAGGCTCCTTGCTGACGCAGGGCTCGAACTCATGAACCATGAAATCATGACCTGATGACCTGAGCCAAAATTGAGAGTAGGTGGCTTAACCCACTGAGCCACTCAGATGCCCCACAAGCAGACCTTGCTAAGGAGCAGTCTCAACCTGCTGTGTTAACTCTTTCTGCACAGTCATATAAAAATCCAGATGTCTAGCTTATCTTGAAAAAAATTGGAAGATCTGGCTGTATCAGGCCTGCATTCCTATATAGCAACTGAGATAGGCAGAATAATAGTCCCCCAAAGATGTCCACATTGTAATACCTGGAACCTGTGACTATATTACCTTATGTAGCAAAGGACTGCAAATGTGATGAAGGTAAAGATCTTGAGATTATTCTAGATTTTCTGGGTGGGCCCAATATAATCACAAAGATCTTAAAAAAATTTTTTTTAATGTTTATTCATTTTTGAGAGACAGAGAGAGGCAGAGAATGAGTGGGGGAGGGGCAGAGAGAGAGGGAGAGATAGAATCAGAGGCAGGCTCCAGAACTGAGCTGTCAGCACAGAGCCCCGTGCAGGGCTTGAACTCACAGACTGTGACATCATGACCTGAGCTGAAGTCAGACACTTAACCAACTGAGCCACCCAGACGCCCTGTCACAAAGCTCTTTATAAGTGGAAGAGGGGGGTCAGAGTCAGGGAAGGAGAGGTCAGGATCACAGGTCAAAGTGATGTGATTATTGGCTTTCAAGATGGAAGGAAGCCATGAGTCAAGGAATATGGGCAGCCTCTGGAACAAGGAAAAAGCAAGGAACAGATTCTCCTCTAGAATCTCTAGAAGGAGGGCAACTCTGCCAACACCTTTTTATACCTAAATAGGTTCTGGTATTAATTCCTGTGGGGGTGGGGATGGGGAGGGCTTCCCCATACAGCACCAAACAATTCTCAGACACCAGCAGGGTGCCTTAAGAATTCAACTCATTCTGGCACCATCTACCCAGAGATAGCATCTGATTCTACATGTAGAGGGTTTGGTCCTACACGACTGCACCTCCAATACCCTTGCTGTTAGCTGGGCTTCTGACCCACTGGCTATAAATTAGAGGTTTCCATGAGCTCCTCTTGGGTTCAATTAATTTTCTAGAATGGCTAACAGAGCTCAGAGAGACATTTCACTTACTGTATCATTCGTCTGTTATAAAAGGATATAAATCAGGAATGGCCAAATGAAGGAGATGCATAAGGCAAGGTATGGGGAAAAGACCAGGAGTTTCCATGCCCTTTCCAGGCATGCCACTCTCCCAGGACTTCCATGTGTTCACCAACCTGGAAGCTCTCCAAACCCCATCCCTTTGGATTTGTATGGAGGCTTCATTACATAAGCATGGTTGATGGAATCATTGACCATTGGTGTTTGCACTCAGTCTCCAGCCCCTCTCTCCTCTGGGGAGGTGGAAAGGGGACTGAAAGTTCCAACTCTTTAACAAGTGGTTGGATCCCTGGCAACCAGCCCCCAACCTTAGGTGCTTTCCCCCAAAGTCGTCTCATTAGCATAGCAAAAGACACCTTTATCCCTCTGAACACTTAAGAAATTCCAAGGGTTTTAGGAGCTGTGAGTCAGGAATCCTAGACAAAGACCAAACATACATGAGGAATATATTTTGGTCATCTGAATAACCAGATATATATTTTTATAAATCACAATATTGCAATCCCCATAAGACCTATTTTGGACTTCTGATCTCCAGAACTGTAAGATAATACATTTGTATTATGTTAAGCTACTAAGTTTGTAGCAATTTGTTACAACAGCAGTAGGAAACAAGTAGGGCAACAAATGGAGCTGGGCGGGGCCACCTTCTTAGGATGAACAGCAAGCTGCTTCAAATCACCCAGTCCACCGTTTCCCATCATATACTCAACTGTAGCATATTTATGTTATCCTGGCTCTTGTAGCAAGGAGTTTAAAACCCCTGAGTAGACCTTGTGGCAGGGAAAATGGAGAAGACAAGGCTGCCGGGAGAAATGTCCAAGGCATGTTAGTGGAATATAGATTCTGCTTCTGACTCTGTGTGTGTGTGTGTGTGTGTGTGTGTGTGTACACGTTCATGCACGTGTGCACCTGACTGTGAGTATGTATGTATCTCCTGAATTAGGGCCATAATGTCTGGGTGAGTGTACAGGTAATAATCCGTATTACTAGATTGAAAACTTAGACATTCACATACATGTACAGAATCCAACAGATGATACCAGGCACTTCATTTTTCCAGTTGAATCACCGCTTTGTCCATCTACCCTACAAAGGTGTCCAGCAGGCCACTCTCTCTTTGGATCTCTCTTCCTCTTCCCCTGCCCATTGTTAGGCCCATCTTTTCTAACCCCTTCCCAGAGTCTCACCTCCATCTTGGAGCAGTGCAGCAAGGTCCTCAAAGTTTAAAATATCTCTGCCAATTCCATCTGGAAAAGATGGAACTGAGCCTTAGTGCACATCCTTCCATTTTCTTCACACTGGAGCACCTATTGGCTGCCCACAGCACAATCTTTCCAAAGGGGATATCTCCATGTCTTCTCTCCTTTTCACTGTCCACTGGTTCACGTGCTTTACTGAGATGTTCTTGCCAAAATCCCTAGTAACTTCCAACTGACCAAAGCCAAAGGTCATGTTTCTACATCTTTCTCAGCCTCTCACCAGCGTTCAAGACCGTCGATCCTTCCTTTCTCCTTGAAGCACTTTCTTCTTGGCTTCAGTGACGTGCCCCTCTCCTGGTTTTTCCCTGGCCTGTCCTTCTTGATGGCCTCTGATGGCTTACCCCTAATGGGTGTTTCCCACAGCTCAGTCCCAGGCTGTCTCTTTTCTTCATTTGTTTTTCTTCCTGAAGGAGCAATTATTGAAGGTAGATGATGAGTATATGGGCTTTTATTATATTATCTCAACTTTCAGGTGTATTCGGGTGTCCTTAATAAAAAGTTACTGTAATATTTTAAGGCTATTGAAAAAGGAATAGAACTAGAGTATATACATTCCCAAACCATAGAGAAAGAATAGAATAGAAAAAATACCACCCATGAGCTGATAATTCTCAAATTTATACATTCATTTCAGACTCTAAATTTCAGACTCAGGTGCTTATTTTATTTATTTATTTATTTATTTATTTATTTATTTATTTTTTACATTACCACTTGAAAGCCTGTTAGACATCTCCAACGTAACTTACGTTGAATTTCAGACTCAGGTGCTTATTTGTTTTATTTTATTATTATTATTTTTTTTTTACATTACCACTTGAAAGCCTGTTAGACATCTCCAACGGAACACATTCAAAGTAGAACTCTCGATGTCCTACCCTCACCCTGCTCCCTGCCAAACCTGCTTCTGTCCTAGGTTTTCAAGTCTTCTACCCACATGCTTAAGTTAAAAACCTAAATACTTGTTGAAGAAATTAAGATAGGGATTGCTTCTCATTTTATAACTCAGATACCTTAGTATAATTACAAATCTCAGTCTCTTCAGTCTGTTGTACCTAAGACCCTTTTCCCCGGCCTACCTTTAGGACAGTTTTCTTTCCAGGGTTGGTGACACTTATGTTGACTCTTGAGATGCCCAACTTTGAAAGCCAGTTGGGAAGTTGAAGTGCTCGACAAGAGAATTTGGGGCCCAGTGGGCCCTCTGGGCCCCAAGTGCCTCCTTCTGGATAATAATTCCTGAGGTCTATGGCTTCATGGATCAACCCAGAGTAGGCAGAGCTTGCTTACATTTGCAGTGTTGGCCGGCTGCGTCTTCTCTCTGGGGAGCTCGGCCTATTAATTCCAGGTGGCAGAGAGAAGACTGCAGTCCACAGCCAAAACCAGAGTTAGCTATCTTGATATTGTGTCACTCCCTGGCATACGGTGGTGAGAAGGACTCTGAAAAAGCCCCCACCTCAAAATAACTCCCCCACCGTTTGCCACAGTGACTGAAATTTCACACTGGCAACTGCTTCGTGGATAAAGTTGCAAGATAAAATTCTTTAATTCGCGAAATCTGGCATTCCTATTCTTGGCCATGGTTGCTAATTGAAAGAAAGACTGCAGAAACACAGTGTGGTTTCCAGGCAGCATTAGAGTCCATTTGAGGTTAGTGGTCATACATTTGAAGTCTGGCTCTGGGTTTTTCTGCAGCCGCTGTTTAGCTGGGTCAGTACAGGCACAGAGTCGGTGAAGAACCAGGGTTGTGGTTTAGTCCAACGAGGATGCTGAAGCTGGGGGAGGTAAGGGAGCGCTCCTGCCTGACTGTGGAATTTAAGACGGAAAGGAAGGCAATAAAGACACAGGAGGGGGATGAGGGACAGTGAAAACTCTGCCTTGTGGAAAGGGAAGAAGCACTGAGCCTGAGTCACAGATGAATTTTAATTCCACCACTAATTAACCCCCATGTGACCTTGGGCAAGAGGGAAGAGGCTTCGATTTCCTTTTCTTCATCAGGGGAATGGCCCCCCCCCCTCCCTTACCTCGTAGAGCTGTGGAGGGACTCAAAGGAGATAAGGGGTGAAGCTACCTTAAGAGCCACAAAGCAGCATACAAAGGTGAGAGATTAGCATGTGTATTTCGTAAGTTCTGCCTGAGGCCATAGGGAGACTGGGGGGGGGGGGCGGAGTGGAAATGAGGCCAGGCAAGGCCTGCAGCAACTTGTCTGGAATAGGAAGAGAGCCTGACAAGTAGCCCTGAGCCCCTGCTCCTCCTTTTGCTTTCCCTGGGGAGAACAACAGCATTTCTAAACCAAGCACTTAAGAAAGTTTGTCTTGTTTCATCCTTACAACACTACCTCTCCCCATTCTACAGATGGGAAAACTGAGGCGGAAGAAGATGTTAAATGCTAGAGATGGCCCTAAGACTGAGCTCTCCTTCCCTATGTCCTAAAACATTCCAAGTTTCCACCAGAAGGCCCTGAGGCTTGACCTCTGGCCCTAGGACTCATTATTCCTGGTTCAGTGCACTCTTTTTAGCCCCACCCACATTCCACTTCCTGCCTTCACCCACCCCAGGGGTGGCAGTGCTGCTAGAGCTCAGGGGGGTTGATTTCCTTATCCTCTCCCACCTGTGCCAGCCAGCTGAGCCACCAGGAAATGGGATTGTGTGACTGAGCAGCAGTCTCTGTGTACCCAGGGGCCTGGGTACCTGTGTGGGGTGACCACCTGAACCCCTCCTCTGCTCACCCCCTCACCTTGCTGCCCTGTTTGAGCCCATGCCCAGCGCTTGGTAACCAAGTCAACAGACCTGCCCTCCTGGGGCCGTTTGTAACATACCCCCTGAGAGCCGACCAGAGACCATAAAGAAGCCGGTGCGTCTGGCAGTGGATCTCTCACAGACCCACGTCTGCTTCCTATCAAGCAGCAGACAGACAGACAACCCTAGCCAGCTCCCAGCCAGGCAGCATGGTGAGCAGGGGTAGGGGGCTGGGCATGCAAGTGAGGGTCCTAGTGGACCCAGGTGGGTGATGTGAGGTTCCCTTGGGAGTCTAAGTGTTTGCCTGGCCACAGTGTGGGGGCAGGTGAGGTGGAGAGAGGGAAAGAGACTTCCAGGTGTGAGTGTGGTCCCCCAGGTGTGTCGGTATGTGAGAGCACATGAAGGGTGGAGGACATGTCTCTAAGCCTCTCTTCAGGAGCTGGGCTGCTGCGGGGCCCCAAATTTAGGGGTAGGGAGTGTGAGGTAAGCAAGACTGGAGCAGAAAGTGTAGGCACTTTTCCAGAAACCTGAAGCATCACAGCAGATTCACTGTTGGCCTCTAATCCCACCTCGCAGCTCTTGGGACACATCCTCATGGCCCTGTTCATCTGATGCATCTGACCTGACCCCTCATTTCAGTAGAGAGAGTGAGGAGGAGGGGGGAAAGGGAGGGTGCTCCCACTTACGGAGAGCTGGCTGTACATGGGGCTTATTTGATATCTTTTGCCAGGGTCCCCAGCAGGAAGGGTAGAAGAAGAGTTAAGAGCATGGTTGGAGCCAAACTGTCCCCACTCTGAATGTTAGGGGTTTTGCTCATGACCTAGAGCTAGTCGCTTAACCTCCCTGAGAGTCAGTTTCCTTATGCGCAAAATGGCATAAAGATAGTACCTACCTACAGCGGTTGTTGTGCAAATTAAATGAGATAGTGTATGTTGAGCGCTTAGCACAGTGCCTGGCACATAATTAATGCTTAGCGTAGGGGGACTAAATGACATAATGAAAAGGCTGCCGGGTAAGAGGTCGTACTATTTTTACATTCAAGGAAAGGGCTTAGAGCAGCTGAAGAGAAGTAACTTGTCTGAGCTCATAGAGGGAAGGGGGTTTGACGCAAAGTCTATGGGATTCCAGGGATTGAGTTCTTTGTCCCAAACCTGTTGCCCCACAGTAAGGGGCGTCGTTCCCAGCATCTCAAGTAAAGGTCAGAGTTGCCTTGCGTGGGCCAGCAGTCAAGGGAGACAAGACGGTGTCTGACTTTGTAGACAGAGCCTGGGCAGGCTCAAAGTTGCAGCAGCCGGTGCTGGCCTTGCCAGGGGACTGGTAAACCCTGTCAGCACCCCCTCCTGGATGTGCGGATTTCTGTGAGTCCTGTGTCCCTAAATCCCTACATCCCAGCTTAATTCATTACCTTCTCAGGGATTGGAGGATGGGAGTTGGTAGGGGACCCAACATGTATGGCGCCCCCCCCCCCCGTATGTGTCATGCAATGAGCCAGCGACTTGTACGCACATTCTTTCATTTAATCCCCATAGTAATTCTAGGAGGGGGCTCTTATTACTGTCCCAATTCATGAGATAGGGGGACACCCACAGAGAGGTGAAGCTTCTTGCTCAAGGCAAGTAGAGAAGTAGTGATGATGTTTGGATTAATCCCAGTCATCTTAAAAATCATCAAAAGTTAAATCATATTTAAAAAGTCAGAGAACGGGCACCTGGGTGGCTCAGTCGGTTAAATGTCCGACTTCGGCTCAGGTCATGATCTCATAGTTTGTGAATTCAAGCCCCGCGTCAGGCTCTGTGCTGACAGCTCAGCGCCTGGAGCCTGCTTCAGATTCCGTGTCTCCCTCTCTCTCTGCCCCTCCCCTGCTCACGCTGTCTCTCTCAAAAATGAATTTCTTAAAAAAGTCAGAGAAGTATTAAATTTATGGATAAAGCATCCTCATTAAAAATTATGAAATATTCCAGATACTCAGGACGGTAGAAAAAATAATAAATACCTGTAACCCGGCCTAAGAAATAGAATCTCTCTCTAAACTGCATTCACCTCCCTCTTCTAGCAGAGAGAACCATTATTCCAAATTTAGTGTTAATATTTCCTCTTGCTTTCTTTATTTTTGTAATACACACACACTACGAGAATATACAGCAAAGTGTACACTTATCTGTAAATGATGCACGGTATTGTTTTACGCATTAAAGGTTTTTATCAATAGTATCCGCTTGTATGATTCTTCCTTACTTTGCTTTTCTTTTCCGGTAAGAAATTTTTTGATAAGATTCTTTCTCCAAATTTTTCTCCAAAAGAGATGTGGCACGTTAGGCTTCTACCAACAGTTTAAGGGTTCCCATTTCTCCACATCCTCCATATGGTTCGGCCTTAAAGCTTGGGTGAATCTGATGGATGTGCTCATTTTGTTTTTTGTTTTTGTTTGTTTGTTTGTTTGTTTTTTTTTTTTTTTTACAGAGAGAGACAGAGCATGAACGGGGGAGGGTCAGAGAGAGGGAGACACAGAATCTGAAACAGGCTCCAGGCTCCGAGCCGTCAGCACAGAGCCCGACGCAGGGCTCGAACTCACAGACCGCAAGATCATGACCTGAGCCGAAGTCGGCCGCCCAACCTACTGAGCCACCCAGGCACCCCCTCATTTTGTTTTTAAGGCCTGTGGTAATTACTTCTCAAGCAGAGCATGAAGGTATACTCTGGTATCCCACCTGCCACACTGTTATGTATCTGTTAGTGTATGAAACTCTCCCTTCCCTGGACAGTGGGCTACTGAGGGCCAGTGTATTAGATGCCATGCGTCTCCAGTGTCAGCCTAGCGTCAGGAACATACTAGAGGCCCAAATGTTTGATGGAGTGAGAGGGTCAAACCTTCTTGATTCTCATGAGGCTCCCCAGGAAGGGCAGTGACCTTTTGGATTTCTGGGACCAAGCACCTTATCCCAGTCCTGCTTTGGGGGCCAAGAGTTCTTTGACCACCAGCCTAGAATCATGTGGGAAAGAGCTTTTCCCCAGCCCCACTCCACTCCAGAACTGCGCACACCCAAGAGAGGAAAGGACAGCACACCCCCTTCCGTTTCAGGACCACTTTTCCCTTCCTTGCTGGCCTTTCTAGCTGTAACACGATTCTAGAGTTCTTCCTGCTTTCAACACCTCCCCCTGGCCTCTGATCCCTGAAACCTCTGATCTTGTTTCTCTCACCAAGGGTCCTTAATTTCTTTCTGAACATGGGTGGATTGACTATCATGCTCTGCCAGACTCATCTGACCCCCCTCAACACTCCTCACGATGCTTAGTCACTGAGCAAGAAAGACTATATAATCTTGGAACTGCCCACATCTGCTTCCTTTGTGGGTTTTGGCCCCCAGCCCCCTGAGCCACTGCCTGTTGATCCTCAAAGCCATCAGTAAAGGCTTAGACACGGGAGGTGGGGCAAGGAGAGCAGAGTCCAGGAACCTTTGTTCTCAGCCAGAGAACCACTCAAGAAAGGATTGCAGGTGGGAACTGTATCCAGGCATGGCAGGTTTCTCTCTGCTAAGAGTGTTCTCTGCCCTTTGCCCGTTCAGCATGAGTGCATTTCAGTCCATGTGGGGGCAGGCTGGCGTGCAGATTGGCAATGCCTGCTGGGAGCTCTACTGCCTGGAGCATGGGATCCAACCAGATGGGCAGACGCCCAGTGACAAGACCATCGGTGGAGGGGCTGACTCCTTCAACGCCTTCTTTAGTGAAACTGGGGCTGGAAAGCACGTGCCCCAGGGAAGTGTTCATGGATCTGGAGCCCACTGTGATTGGTGAGTGATGATCAGTCCCTGCCACATATGTCACCTTGTCCTGGGTACCACAGCGAGTCCTCCGAAACTGGAGCACTAGAATTTGTAGTTCCCAGCTGCGGCAGCCAATTAAACTACAGATCTGTTGCCACTCAGCTCCAGAGTCTCAAGGTCACTCCACATCCCTCACATCCCTTTCCTTTTTATTGAAGAATACTAAAAGTCAAGGGCAATAGCAGCAGCCTGAATGGGGCTCCTCTAGGGTAGGCCTTGGGGCCTAGTGACCCGGCCCCTTCTGGGAACTTTGGGGAGCCAGGTTGCAAGGGAAGGAGGGGTGTCTAAAACTCTGCCCATTACAGACGAGGTTCAGATGGGCACATACCGCCAGCTCTTCCATCCAGAGCAGCTCATCACCGGCAAGGAAAACGCTGCCAATAGCTATGCCCGAGGTCACTAACATCACTGGAAAAGAGCTCACTGACCTGGTACCGGACCGAATTCGGAAGCCAGTGAGTGAAGGGCTTAGGGCTGGATTTCTGTAGTGAAGGGATCTGAACACCAGACAGGAGAGGAGCTTCAGCCCTTGAGAGAGCTTCCTCCATGAGTTTTAAAGATGCAGGATCAGGACCAGTGAGGAGGGGCATTCCACTCTGATCAGGGGAAACAGGGTGTAGGCTCCAGACTAAAGCCAGATGTCCTCTTTACCTCCTATGGCAACTGGTCCAGGCTGGGCAGAGTGGCCACCAAAGGCAAACATGTCCACGGGCTGCCTGGCCAAGCTATGGAGGTCCACGGGCATTCCCAGAATATCACCTTGTATGGCAGGGATGTGGGCAGAAGGCCCTGTGAAAAACAGGGATCCAAATATTCCTGGCCCAAGGCTCTGAGAATGACTTTCGCCTCCACTGAGGATGGGGATCAGGTTCCTAGATTATTGATCTCAGTAAGGAAGCCCTCCAGAAACATGTGAAATTAAATCAGGGGTAAACAGGTATGAAGCTGGGCGGGGTTGGCAAGTTATGATCACAAAAGTGACTATGTCATGAGATTCAAGAGAGCTGTGTGCGGGCACCTCGGGAGGTTGTAGAAAGGAAGAAGAACAAGAGAGAGAGGGGGCCCTCCTTATGAGGATCTATTTTGTGCATTTGGAAAAGTCTTCCAAGGATTTAATGCATTTTGGGGGGGAATTTGAAACAGCATGACTTGGCTCTTTCCTTTCCATCAGCTTCCTGGCCCACATTTCTCTTCCCCTTCCCCTTTCAGTCTGACCAGTGCATAGGACTTCAGGGCTTCCTGGTGTTCCACAGCTTCGGAGGGGGCACCGGCTCAGGCTTCACCTCACTCCTGATGGAGCGGCTCTCGGTTGACTACGGCAAGAAATCCAAGCTGGAGTTCTCCATCTACCCCGCCCCCCAGGTGTCCACGGCCGTGGTGGAGCCCTACAACTCCATCCTGACCACCCACACCACCCTGGAGCACTCGGACTGTGCCTTCATGGTGGACAACGAGGCCATCTATGACATCTGCCGCCGCAACCTGGACATCGAGCGCCCCACCTACACCAACCTCAACCGGCTCATCAGCCAGATCGTCTCGTCCATCACGGCTTCCCTGCGCTTCGACGGGGCCCTCAACGTGGACCTGACGGAGTTCCAGACCAACCTGGTGCCCTACCCTCGCATCCACTTCCCCCTGGCCACCTATGCGCCGGTCATCTCTGCAGAGAAGGCCTACCACGAGCAGCTGTCCGTGGCAGAGATCACCAATGCCTGCTTCGAGCCTGCCAACCAGATGGTGAAGTACGATCCTCGTCACGGCAAGTACATGGCCTGCTGCCTGCTGTACCGTGGAGACGTGGTGCCCAAGGACGTCAACGCCGCCATCGCCGCCATCAAGACCAAGCGCAGCATTCAGTTCGTGGACTGGTGCCCCACGGGCTTCAAGGTTGGTATCAACTACCAGCCACCCACCGTGGTGCCCGGGGGTGACCTGGCCAAGGTGCAGCGCGCCGTGTGCATGCTGAGCAACACGACCGCCATCGCCGAGGCCTGGGCCCGCCTGGACCACAAGTTCGACCTGATGTATGCCAAGAGGGCCTTTGTGCACTGGTACGTGGGCGAGGGCATGGAGGAGGGGGAGTTCTCTGAGGCCCGGGAGGATATGGCTGCCCTGGAGAAGGATTACGTGGAGGTGGGCATGATAGTGTTGAAGGGGAGGGAGGGGAAGAGGGGCATGAATACTAGGGGATTCCTGTGTGTCTGCCGTAATTAAAGGACCGTGGGCTTACTGTCGCACAGGGTCTTTTTTCTCTCGGGGGAAAAAAGGGAGAGGTAAGAAGGCTGGGATCTCTGCCTGGGTTCCCCAGAAAGCAGACCTGATTCCAGATTTTATTAAAGAGGCAATTCCAGGAAGCAGATTGGGGGCCAAGGAGAATAAAGCAGAAAAGGGGGCAGAATTCATCCTAGAGAAGATGCAGCCGAATAAATGGCATCTCAGAATCATTCCTTGGGTGGGTGGGGGGGGGCAGGAGAGGGGGTGTAGGTGGGGAAATTCATGCACCTGCTCCCTTCCTCCATTGGTCAAGCCTTCACCCCATCAAGCATGAACTCCCCTGCACTTGTGAGGTTGCACACACTTGGTCTGTAGCATCACCAGGGAAACCCTGGTCAGGAGGTAATTGAAGTTGGTCCCAGGCACACAGGGCTGCAACCAGAGCCTGGTGAGACCAGGAGGGTCCGAAGTGGTGACTTAGAGGAGTCTGACACAGCTGGGGCTCACTAAGCCTCCCTGCATATTGAAGGTTTGCTCTTTCAGGCAGGAGGTTTGGGTTCAGAAGATCCAGAAGGTGGCATTAAGGCCGAACAGTGGCATGTTGGCAGCAACAGTGGGGAAATGATTGTGTGTGTGTGTGTGTGTGTGTGTGTGTGTGTGTTGGCGGGGGGCGGAGGGGCTGACCTCCCTGTAATCTCCGTCAATACTCACCACTTTTTGATAACGACAGGTGAACTTTATTTCAATCCCATGCCTCGTGCTAGGCAAGCCCGCACTTCCAACCAGATGGCTGGCTGTAAAATCTTTATATATGGATTTTCTGTAGCCTCTGCTGGGCTAGAGAAATGATTGAACCATTGGAGGGATTGAAACTAGGGCAATCCCCACCCCCCATCCCCACCCCCACCCCCAAGAGATTCACTGCTTAGCATTGCCCTCAGCTCTGTCCTTCCTGCAGCCTCCCTTTCCCAGGATTGGATGCTGGGAAGGCAACTGAAAGATCAGTAGCCCCAGGAAACTGCTAGCAATCCTAGGGCTGGAGGAGCCAGGGGATAAGATGATGGTGTCAGAGCCTTGGAGCTGGGATGCCAGGTGGGAGCTAGAGCCACGGCAGGGCTGCCCAGACGTGGCAGGAGGGACCAAGGAGGGAGGGACATTTGGACCAGAGCCATGGAGGAGACACAACCACTGCCTGGGGTGCCCCCTGATTTAGAGAGAGGGGGAGAAATACCCTGGCTTCTCCTTCCTCCCGCCCTCAATTTCTGGCTAGAAATCTCCCCCTGTCTGAAACTAGACAGGAGCTAGTTGGCAAGGGGGCCTGGGTCCAAGGGGGTACAGCCTGTGAGGTACAGAGGAGGGCCGGGAAGGTGGGGGAAGTGCATTTCAGAGAAGACAGGCAAACCATGCCCATACCCACCCCAGGTCCAGCATTCAGGGCCTGTGGTGGATTAAAATGGAGTGACTCCTGGCACCCCTCACCTGTCCTTGTCACTCTTGTCCCGATGACTGCTCTGTAGTGAGTGGAGGATGGAGTGAAAGCAACAGGGTGGGGAGGAGTTTAGAGAAGCCAAGGGGCATGCCCAGGGCAGCAGTGTTTTCCTTCCATTTTACGATGATTTGCCCAGGGAGAGCATGTATTCTCAATTCCTCTCTGAGGATTTAAGCATATAGGGGCAGCTCTGTCCTGGGAAGAAAGAGACCTAAAGGTGTGTGTGTGTGTGTGTGTGTGTTAGTCGTGGTGGGAGTAATTTAATTCAGTGGGAGCACTTAGAAGCCCATTTTGGCTGAGTAGCTCAGCTATACCCTCAAATCCACTTTCTTTTTCTTTTTCTTTAAGTCCACTTTTTTCCCTAAGAGGGCTGACTTCAAATCTCTACCTGACTCCCGTGTCTTTCCTTCTCTCAGCTGGTTTCAAACCTGGGAAGAGAAGAGGGGTTATTTCGGGAGCCCTTCAAATCCCAAGAAACATTTGTCAGTTATCGAGCACCTACCATGTACCAGACCCCGTACCCATATTACCTTGTTTAATACTGAGGTAAATACAGTTATATACACTGGACTGGATGCTTCATGAGAACAAGGCTTGTTCTATTCTCAGCATCCAGAATATTTCTGGGTCAACATATTAGGTGACATATGTGTTGAATTGACTTGCTAAGTGAATGTCTGTTTTACAGATGTGGAGACTGAGGCTCAGAGAGGTTATGGGACCTGCCCGAGGGTACTCAGCTGTAAATGGAGGAGTTGGGATTCGAATCCAGGTCAGCCTGGACAGAAGCTTATGCTGCTGTCCTCTCCTTCCTCGGGTGCCCTCCCCGCTCCTCTCCACAGGAGTTCCAGGCACCTCCCCAGAAGCCACCTCTTCTGGGCTTGCCAGGCCTCTAATGCCCAGACAGTGACTCAGGCACCTCAAAGGCAAGGAGGGGGTGACGCTTGACACTCCCTTGCCCAGGCGCTGTGGTGGAGGGCATGGGGGGGGGGGCGCGGCAGAGACACAGCTTCTGGGACTGAACAAGGGCAGAAGCAACTTCGGAGCCAGGTTTGGGGGCTGTCGGTGCCATCTGGAAAGGGCCCCTGCTTCCAACATTTCGTAGGGTGTGAGGTGAGGGCTTGGGAGAGGCCAGAAGGATGTGAGGTGTTCACCAGCCAGGATTGCTGGGCATCCAGAGAAGGGGCCAGGCGCCCCTCTTGTCTGCTGTAGCAGCCCGCCCGCCCTGGGCAGCTGTGTGGCCGTCTCCTCTCAAACCCTGCAAGGCCTCCCAGCTAGTAACTCTGCTGGCAGACACCGGCAGGCCTAGGTTGGACTGGGCGTGGGTGCGGGGAGGTGGCAACCCAGACCTCCATGGGGCAGCTGGGAGCGCCACCCAGGCTCCTGGGGACTCCCTCAGTACAGGGAATGCTTTCATCCCTGATGCTTCTAAAGGCAGGGTGCAATTACCTCCTGCAGGCAGACACAAAGACAGATTCCCAACTTGGATTCCACCCAACGCATTTATTCCTTCATCTCTGGTGTGTCAGGAATATGCCTGCCTCCAAAGCTGCTTTCTCACCATCCCCTCCTTTTGGAACGCCACCTCCCCCTGCTTGTCTCTGTGTTGCCATTCCTTCCAGCTTAGGTCACGGTCACCCAGAACCAGCCAGCCCTGGGAAGCTCCCCCTTGTCTAGATTCTCCCAGCACCTACTGTCTGTCTCTATCACTCATCTGGCACTTGGCATGGACTGCCTTGTATGGTGGCACCCAGCTTCTTGCCAATATCCTACTTCTCCTAGATTAAAAAGAAATATGTGTATATTTGAACGGTTATTATGTGACCATGCTTCTAAATTGAAAAGGTTCAAAAAAGATTTACAAACAGCAACAATAGGGGCACCTGGGCGGCCCCTCCCCTGCTCGTGCTCTCTCTGTCTCTCTCTCTCTCTTTCACTCAAGAATAAACATTAAAAAATAATAATAAACCAAACAAACAGCAAGAATAAGTCTCTAAGTGGAAATAAGTCCTCTTCTTTTGTCCCTCTTGACAGCCTCCACTATTAACTTTTTTGTTAGTGTTTCCTTCCAGAGACATCTCTCTCTCTCTCTCTATATATATATATATATATAGTTTATATTATATATATATATTATATATATATATTGTTTATATTATATATATATATTGTTTTTCATGTTTATTTATTTCTGAGAGAGAGAGTCAGAGTGAGTGGGGGAGGGCAGAGAGAGAGGGAGACACAGAATCTGAAGCAGGCTCCAGGCTCCGAGCTGTCAGCACAGAGCCCTATGCAAGGCTTGAACCCACGAACCATAAGGTCATGACTTAGCCAAAGTCGGACACTCAACGGATTGAGCCACCCAGTCACCCCTATTAATGTGTATATAGTAGCCCCCCTTTATCCATGGGGGACATGCTTAAGACCCCAACGGATGCCTGAAACCATGGATAGTACCAGACCCCATATATATTATGTCTTTTGCTCTACATGCATCCCTATGATAAAGTTTAATTTAGAAATTAGGCACAGGAAGAGATTAAAAATAATAATAAAATAAAACACGTATAACAATATACTCTAATGAAAGTTATGTGAATATGGTCTCTTTCAAAATATCTTGTACTTAGCCTCCTTGTGATGATGTGAGATGATAAAATGCCTACAGGATGAGATAAAGTGAGGTGAATAGCGTAGGTATTATAATGTAGTGTTGGCTAATTTTGACTTCTGATGATGTATCAGGAGGAGCATCTGCTTCCAGACTGCAGTTGACCGTGAGTAACTGAAACCACAGAAAGTGAAACCGTGGATAAGGGGGACTAATGTACGCACACTTAGACACGCTTTGTTTTACCCTTGTTTTTTCATTTAACAAAAAACCTGGAAGATGGCCCATTTCAGTACATACAGATATGCCTCATTCTTTTTGGTAACAACATAGTATTCACTGTAGAGTGTACCATTGCTTATTTTTATTATTATTATTATTTTTAATGTTTATTTATTTTTGAGACAGAGGGCGAGACAGAGTGCAAGCAGGGGGAGGGGCAGAGAGAGAGGGAGACACAGAATCTGAAGCAGGCTCCAGGCTCTGAGCTGTCAGTACAGAGCCCGACGCGGGGCTTGAACCCGTGAACCACGAGATCATAACCTGGGCCGAAGTCGGACACCTAACCGGCTGAGCCACCCAGGTGGCCCACCGTTGCTTATTTAACCAGTCTGCTATGGATGAGTATTTAGGTTGTTTCCAGTCCTTTGATTTGGAAACAAATGCTGGAACTCTTGAACATACTTCTTTGCATATATGTACAACCATAAATTCTTAGAATCAGAATTGCTGGGTCAAAAGCTATTCACCTTTAACTTTGATATGTGCCATATTGCTCTCCCACTACCATTGTACTAGCATGCCTATGCCCACAGCCTTGCCCATACAATGTACAACTTTTTGACCTTTGTCAATCATCTGAGAAGTGAAACAAAGTATTTTATTGCAGCTTTCCTTTATAACTCTCTTGTTATGAATGAGATTGAGCACCTTTTCATATGTTTAAAAGCCAGTATTTTCTCTTCTGTGATCTGTCTTATCTGTGCCTTTTGCCCATTCAAAAAACTGCATTGTCTTTTCTCTATGAACAAAGGAAATTAACCCTTTGTTTGCTAGATGTGTTCAACATAATTTCCCTCAGCTACCATTTGTCAATGTCCCAACCAGATTTTTATCTCGAGTACAAGGACTGCAACTCAAACCCCTTTGTATTCCTAATTCTTAATATAATATCACATACACAGTAGGTGCTAGACAAATGTCTGCTGAGATAAGAGAAGTAAGAAGAAAGATTTGGTTGGAAGACTTTGGAGTGATTCCTTCCACCTATACTAACTAAGGTCAGTCAGGGCTCTCCTTGTAAACAGCAGAAATTAGCTCTGGCAAATTAAAAACAAGAAAAATGACTCCTCCCTGCTTCCCTCCCACAAACATAAAATGGAGAGATGCTGGGTAGCACACAAAATTAATACTAGGGCTTCCAGATGAGACTCCACAAACACGTAGGCACCAAAGGGAAGCTGAGCAGCCAGCACCATAGTCAAGGTCATGGCACAGGACAGCCTGCCTACAAGACCCCTGTTCCCTACAGAACAGGGGCTGCAGCGAGGCTCCCTCTCACCCAGGCACTGAGACTGACATTTCCTCCTCCAGACACTAGAGGCCGCTGCTGGCTCCTCTGTCACAATCACTACGGAAATGAATTCTCAACTGCCCCTGCTTCTCTGTGACTTGCTCCACATTCAAAGTCCCAGTTGGAGCTTTCAATTGGCAGGGCTTATGTCTTTTGCTTGTACCCTTGGAGCCGAGAAGTCTGGGAGAGCAAGTGTCAGGGCTTTGTGACAGGTGGTGGCCTGCCTCCCATCCAGGCCTACAACAATGGGACTTTCCCAAATGCAGGCAGAAGGGTCAGACTGTGGGCAGCCAGGGAAAGTAGACAAATGCACACCACCTTCTTCTCTCATGTCTGGCTCAAGCCTTTCTCTTCAGTGAAGCATTTCTAGGTCATCCAGCCGAAAACACTCTTCTGAACTCACATAAGCCTTACTGCTTGGGCCAATCATGATGCCAGAGAGGATATGTACTAAGACCTAGGGATACTATGTACCACACCTCATCTGACTAACAAACAGCCCTAGGCGTTACCTGTACTCAGGTAGGAAAATTTGAGTCCTCAGAGGTTTTGCCAAGCCACACAAAAGTGCCAGGGTGCGAACCCAGGTCTGTCTGTTTTTAAGACCTTGAGGTTTCCTGGTGGGCTATATTGCTGGGCTGGTTATCTCATCATGTTGGAGCTCTGTGAAGCCAGGTATTGGGCCATATTCTTCTTTTTACAGCCTGGCCGCATCTACTATGTAGAAGATGTTCAGTTAACACTTGTGCATTGGCCTGGATATCAAGTAGCAGCCAATTCTGGAAAGTTCTCTAACTCTCCAGTGAGTCCTCAACCCAGGAATCATTGACAAGGTCTACATGAGATCACTCTAGGAGAAAAAAACAAAACAAAACCAAAAAAACAAAAAACAAAAAACAAAACCCAAAAACAAAAAAACAAATTTTGAGCCTGCAGAATTTCCTTTTCCTTTTTTTAAAAATTTGTTTTCCTTTTACCTTTTAACCCCAACTCCCCCAAATGTGTCAAAACTGTCAACAAGAGATTCCAATCTGTTCATTATTTAACCAAAGAATATTTTTGAACCCCACTACTGCTCCCATACTCTAGTGCAAAAAAAGACACAATTTCTGTCCCGTGGAATTTACATGCTAGTGGGGGAGGTGAAATGTCAATCAAAGAATCAAACAAGTAAGTGCTGACTTGTATCTCTGACGAGTGTGATGAAGGATGTCACGAGATGCTGACAGGCAGGTCTGACCTACTCAGAGAAGTAGGTGGGGCAGCCTGTTTTCAGGACCTGGGGCGGGAGGAGGGGGAGGATTCAGGCCCAGAGGGGGAGTCTGTGAGTCCTTGAGGTGGTGAGTAGCCTTCGATCATCGAGCCTGTTTACAGGAAAGCGACACAGGGACCACGGGCCGGGGAGCTTGTTTGCCGGCGAGTGCGTCACGCCTGGATGCAGCCGGCCGCCCGTCTCCCGGGTCCGGTCCAGGGATGACGTCGCCCGGGTGCAAGCCCAAAATAGCCGGCTCCGCCCCCATCTCCCGGCAGCCCCTGCAGCAGCCCCCCGCCTCCCCGCCCCCTGGGTGACAGGCCGAGCCGGCCTCCTCTGGGTCTCTAGTAGTTTCCGAGCCGCTGACGCATGCTTGCGCGCACAGCTGGGCCGGGCGCGTCCTACGCAGCAGCCGCGAGCCCGGCGGCCGGTGCCAGACGGTTCCGGCGGGGGGCAGGGGCGGGGCGCTGCAGGAGGCCAGGGACTCCCGGCGGAGGAGGTGCGGGCGGGGGGCCCGGGTCAGGCTGGGAGGCCCCGGTCCGGGCTGCTGGAGTCAGGGGGCTGCGATAGGGCTCCCGGGGCCTGGGCGCCGAGATAGCTCGTGGCACCGGCCTGCGGGGGGCCGATAAGGCAGCCCGAGGGAGCCTCGTCACCGGCCCCGAGCAGAACCCACTGGGCTCCGCTTCCCGGCTGGGAGCTCTTCCCGCTCCCTCGGGGGTCTCCAGCCCCAGGGAGGGGCCCTCGGTTCTTTCTGCCTGACTCCTCCTCCTCTCCTGCAGCCCCGAGGAGGAGAGGCCCATCTGACTACTGACGAGTTGCCATGGCATCCTACTACGATATCCTAGACGTGCCGCGAAGTGCGTCCGCTGATGACATCAAGAAGGCGTAAGTGCCTCCGCTGCGCATCAGAAAGTCTCTCACCGCCGCCCCCCCAAACCCCAACACCGCCATGGGGTCCTTCAGGAGCCTTGCCGCCAGGGAGCTAGGGCCTTAGAAAGGATTGGGGGAGGGTTCCCTCTATAGTGAGGAAGAAGACCCCTGGAAGAGTAGGGGAAAGCCCTTAGCAAGAAGTTCTGCTGGGAGCTGCATTGTGGGGCCCTCTCCAGTGCATCCCGCCTCCCCCCTCCCTCCTACCCCAATCCCGGCCCCTGGGGGTCGGCTTTGTCAGGATACCTGCAGGATACACAGGTCCAAGCCCTGTGACCAGGAGGGGCCCTGTATCCTCCATGGCAACACATATTTCTAACTTCTGCAGCCCTAGTGCACTCCAGGGAGGGGTTAGGACTGGGGCTTTCTCAGGCTTACATGATCATCTGCTGCTACTACAGCCCCTAGCACTGGCTGCAGAGGGGAGGGAGAGAGAGAGGGACTCCATTAAAACGTGGCAGCAGAGGCGGCCCGGCTGCCGGGGTGGACACTATCTGAGTGGGGAAAGGACCGTGGCGGACTAATGGGCAAAATAGGCCGTTCTGTTCCATGGTGGGAAGTGCTTGCTTTTGTCCTCTGACCCACCCCCTCTGAAACCACTTCCTGCAGGTATCGGAAGAAGGCTCTACAGTGGCACCCAGACAAGAACCCGGATAATAAAGAATTTGCTGAGAGGAAGTTCAAGGAGGTGGCCGAGGCATATGAAGTGCTGTCAGACAGTAAGGGCCAGGGGCAGGGCACCCCCATTTCACGCCCCATCCTGCTGCTTCCCAAAGCCATGCTGCCACCTCCTGTCTCCTCTGTGCCTTTTCCAACCTGGCATCTAAGTGCCCCCCCCCCCTCCCTGTGGGGACTCGGGGACTTTTTTCTTTTTTGCTTCAATTCAAGTGAGCACCTGCTATGTTCAAAGCACCCTTTTATTCTTTCCCTGATCCCCTGTGCTCAGTGTGTGCTCCCCAGGGTCTGATAGCTGCAGGATGGGTCTTGACAAAGGGAAGGGAGCAGGGCAGGTAACCTACATGTGCCGAACCTCCTTTGTGCCAAGCACCGGTGGGTGTGATCTCCAGGAGTCCTCACAGCCATCCTGTGAGGCAGGATCTATCACCCCCACTCTACAGGCAAGGAAACTGAGGCTGAGAGAGGTGAAGTAATTTACGCCAGGTCACACAGAGCTGGAATATGAATCCAGGTCTGTCTTTTATTTATTTCTTCATTCAAAAAATATTCATTGAGTGTTTATGGTGCTGGGTCCTTGCTGGGTACTGGGGGAACCATGGAGGACGAGCAGACACTGTTCTCGTCCTGATGGGTTTATTCCATTTTGGTCCAGAAGACCGACATTAACCAAGGCAGTACACAGACAAGAGTATTCTGAAGGAAAGTAGCAGGGTGATGTTGATAGGGATTAATGGGCACCATTTTTTGTTACAGTGGTCACAGAAGGTCTCTCTGAGGAGGTGACATTTAGGCTAAGCCCTGATTAATACCAACAGTAGTAATTATTAGCTAGCATTTATTGAACACTTACTGAGTTATCAGGCACTGTGCTAAGCAGTTTATGTGGATTATCTTATTTAATCCTTGCAATGACCCTGTGAGGTGGGTGCTGTTATTGTGTCCATTTTGCAGATGAGAAGGAGCCACTGTGTGAAGAGCAGGCACTGCTAAAACCTATAGCCCGCGTCCCCTGTGCACCCTGCTGCCTCCTTAGCATCAGTCACTGGGCAGACCTCACAGGGTCCCAGTCTGGAAGGGGAGGCCATCATCCCAGAGGGAGGGAGAAATGATCTGGTCTCTTTTTCCAGAGCATAAGCGGGAGATCTACGACCGTTATGGCCGGGAAGGGCTGACTGGGGCAGGTAGGTGGAGTGGGGGTGGGGAGGGATGAACGCGGCTCATGGAAGAGAGAGGGAGGGCAGGTTATTGCAGTGGATGGTCTCTTGAGGCCCCTGGTCATGCCTTCAGTGGGGTCCCCTGGCTCAGGGTGAGATGCTTGCCCTGAGCCCCCTCCCCATCTTGCCTCTCCTCCAGGAACCGGCCCATCTCGAGCGGAACCTGGTGGTGGTGGGCCCGGCTTCACCTTCACCTTCCGCAGCCCTGAGGAGGTCTTCCGGGAGTTCTTCGGGAGCGGAGACCCTTTTGCGGAGCTCTTCGGTGAGTGGGCTCGGGAGGCCTCTTACCAGCCCGGCTCCTGCTCTAGGCCTGTCGTCCATCAGCCGGGAGGCTCTGAGGCAGGAGGCTGAAGGGGAAGCAGAATTCCGCAGACAGAAGATTTTGTGGGGGTGGATCCAGTGACAGCTGGGACAGAACCTTACACAGGCCTGAACCCACAGAGACTCGCCTTATTAAATGATAGTAACAATAATACATTGTTAGGCTTGCACAATAACAACCGTGAAAGCAAGACTCAAAGCACCATGTGACAATAATAATGACATCACAAACAACAGATACCATTTTTTGAATGATTAACATGAACCCTGTGAGTTGGATCATTTTCTCTCCACTTACAGCTAAGAAAACAAAGGTACTTTCAGATAACTTGCTTGGAGTCACACAGCAAAGGGGACAGCCAGGACTCATAGCCAGGTCTGCCCGACTTCACACCATGCTTACCTGCCTATACGGAAGGAACTGGCTGTCCCCCCTTCCGCTTTCCCATCCCTCCTTCCTTCCTTTATTTTTTATTGTGGACAGAATTTGCCAGGGGTCTTTTCCATATATGATATTACAAAGAAATTTAATTTGTGAACAAGTCCAATCAAAAAAGAAAAACGATCAGAAAGCCTTATCAGGTTACATTTCTAGACTGACAGGGTTCACACAATTTGGGGGACAAGTCTCTTTGCCGATTAGTAATCTGCTTGCTCGTTGCAGATGACCTGGGCCCCTTCTCAGAGCTTCAGAGCCGGGGTTCCCGACACTCGGGCCCCTTCTTCACCTTCTCTTCCTCCTTCCCTGGGCACTCTGGTAAGTGCTTTCCCTTCCCTGTTTTGCAAGCTCTGGGCCCTGGAACCCCTCATCCCAGCTCCCAGCTCATGCGTGAGAGAGAGGCTCAAGCCTCTCTCCTGCGTGTCTGGAGCCCTGCCTTCTGTCAGTTCTGCGGGGAGACCCCACAAAGGCTCCTGGCGCATGGTGACTGCAGCATGCCAGCTCCGTCCTCCCTCTGACAACCTCTCCGCCTCCTCCTTTGTCTCCATACCAGATTTCTCCTCCTCATCTTTCTCCTTCAGTCCTGGGGCTGGTGCTTTTCGCTCTGTTTCTACGTCTACCACCTTTGTCCAAGGACACCGCATCACGACACGCAGGTGAGGGCTCCTTTGGGACCATACTGGGCGTAGGGGTGAGGGGGTGAGGGTTGGAGGGGGGGGCGGCATACAACTAGAATGTCAGCTTCTTGTGGGCAGAGTCTGTCCTGTCCACTGTGGCATCCCAGGGTGTGGAAGGCACCTGCGGGATTCATGCACGCTTGCTGACCGAACTGGGCCGTCTCCCACAGAATCATGGAGAACGGGCAGGAACGGGTGGAAGTGGAAGAAGACGGGCAGCTGAAGTCAGTCACAATCAATGGTGAGGAGCGGCTCCGCCACCCAGTCCCTGGCTGGAAGCCCCAGCCCCAGGCCCCAGATCCCCCTTCCCAAACTGCTCCTCTCCAAACTCCTTTGGGGCAGGGAAGGAATGGCGGCCACATTCCAGACTGGCAGAATCAGAGAGGGGGGTCCTGGGAAAGGGGCTGGGGCAGGGAACCGAGGAGTCTCAGAGGACCAGCTAATGACCATCGTCGTTAGTGGGTGCCTGGTGTTTGTGGAACATTTGACTATTTTTTTTTTAATTTTTTTTTTCAACGTTTATTTTTGGGACAGAGAGAGAGCATGAACGGGGGAGGGTCAGAGAGAGAGGGAGACACAGAATCGGAAACAGGCTCCAGGCTCTGAGCCATCAGCCCAGAGCCTGACGTGGGGCTCGAACTCACGGACAGTGAGATCGTGACCTGGCTGAAGTCGGACGCTTAACTGACTGCGCCACCCAGGCGCCCCGAACATTTGACTATTTTTAAAAAATGTTTATTTATTTTTGAGAGAGAGACAGAGAGAGACAAAGAGAGACAGAGGCAAGCAGATAGAGGATCTGAAGCGGGCTCTGCACTGACAGCAGAGAGCCTGATGTGGGGCTCAAGTTCACGAACTGTGAGACCACGACCTGAGTGGAAGTTGGACGCTTAACCAACCGAGCCACCCAGGCATCCCAGCATGTTTTTAAAGTTATTTATGTATTTTTTAATTTACTTATTTATTTAGAGAGAGCAAGTGGGGCAGGGACAGAAAGAGAGGGAGAGAGAGAATCCCAAACAGGCTCCACACTGTCCGTGCAGAGCCCAGTGTGGAGCCTGAACCCATGAACCATTTGATCATGACCTGAGCCGAAGTTGGACACTTAACCGACTGAGCCACCCAGGCGCCCCAACATTTGACAATTTTGAAAGGACTTGTGCACATAACATGACCTCTGTTGAAACAGCCAGGGGGAAAGCAGGGCTATTGGTACTCGCCCTGCTTTTCTTTATTTTGTTTTGTTTTCACCCTATTTTTCATGGAAGGAGACTGAACCTCAGCATGGTTCAATGACCCTACCTCCCAAATAGCCCCAAGCCCCAGGCTTTGTCCTACCTAGTAAGGGGTAAAGCCAGGCGTGACACTCAGAACCAGGATTCCTGGGGTGGAACTCTTCCCACAGGAATGGGTTGGTCACCACAGCTCCGCTTCCATAGCTCTGCGAGCCCCGTGTGCTAAGTATGCTTCAAGGGCTGTCTTATTTAGTCATCTGAACGATTTGACAATGCAGACAGTGTCATCATTTCCATTTTATAGATGAGGAAAGGGAGGTTTAGGGAGGTTGAGTAACTGGCCCCGGGCAAGGAGACTGTTCGGACCTGTTGGAGCTGAGTACCTGCCGGTGCGCATAATCACCATGCTAAGTGCCAAAACGCATGCGGGCCAGTTCCAAAGGAGGGGCTGGAAGTGGTCAGAGTTGCTGCTGCCCGAGGCAGCCTGGCAGGGTTCCCCTGGCCTGGGTCGCAAGCGGTTGTGATTCCTGCAGGTGTCCCAGACGACCTGGCACTGGGCTTGGAGCTGAGCCGGCGTGAGCAGCAACAGTCTGTCACCTCCAGGTCCGGGGGCACACAGGTCCGGCAGACCCCTGTCTCCCGCCCCTCTGACAGCGACCTCTCTGAGGATGATGAAGATCTGCAGCTCGCCATGGCCTACAGCCTGTCAGAGATGGAGGCAGCTGGGAAGAAACCGGCAGGTGGGCGGGGGGCACAGCGTCGACGGCAGGGGCGGCCCAAGGCTCAGGACCAAGATCCTGGCATGGGGGGGGCTCCTGAGGCTGCCAGGGGGGACACGACCAAACCCAGCCCGTCCCCGGAGGAGAAGGCCTCTCGCTGCCTCATCCTCTGATCACCAGTCCCAGACCGTCCTGATTCGGGGCCACCAGGGGTCCTGCTCACTGTTGGGAGCAGAGGGGCACGGCCTGGGTTGCCGGAGCCCTTCTCCAACTGCGTGCTCCCCCCGCAGGTCTCCCTCCCATGTCCACCCGCACTGCAGGGTGGACTCGGGATTTGTTCCGCTCAGCCTACAGCTGATAGGTCCCTGGCACAGCCCAGGGTGGGGGGGCCTCCGGGCAGTGGGAGGGCCTCCCAGGAGCCAGGATGCACTTATTCCTACTAGATGGGGAGTTTCTAAAGGGCATTAGTGGTGTGGGTCGGGCCTCTTGTGCCCAGGTCTTCTGCCACCTGTGTTGCTGATGACTTCAAGGAAGGAGGACTTGGCCTGGGGTTCTCTGAGCCGGAGTCGGCAGCTACACCGGGGAGTCTCCTGTGCTCCCTGTCCAGCTGCAGACACCCCACCCTGGTTTCTGTGCAGCGTTGAGCTCTGACGTCTCTGTTGCTTCCCTTCTGGTGCTGCTGCTCCTCCCTCGCTCTCTTCTCTCTGCACTTCCCCGCGGGCCGCATCGCTTGCTTTCATGCCATCTGGCTAGGACTCCCTTCTTCCTTCCCCGAGAAAGCCTCAGTGTGACCAGGAAGATGCTGTGGCCGGTAGGGCCATAAGGTCTTCTGGGGAGGCTAGCTGGGTGGGGCGGGAGCCTCTCGTCCAGATTCGGAACTGGAGCCCACTCCTCCTCCCTTCCTCTTGCTGCCTCAGCCTGCCCCAGGGCCTCGGGACTAGGCAGAGGTGAGGCCGCTATCCCTGGAGAGGTGGGATAAGGCCAGGGTGCCCCAGGAGGGAGGCCTAGGAGGGGACTGTGCCCCGTCCTGCTTCACCATGCATCAGGGCTCAGGGAGGAGCCACAGGGCTAGCCCAGGTTTGCATGCTTGGCCCCATCCTCCACGGCTTGCTGCTCACCATCTCTCCTGTCACCCCGCCCCCGCTCTCTCTTCAGATGTGTTCTGAGCTGGATGTCCCGGATCCAGAGCTGCTGCACAGTTCCAACAGGACAGCGCCCTCCCCTGTGCACTAGGAGGGGACCCTCCATTCCTCTCTCTCGCCCATGCTGAGCGTAGAGCTGGGCCTGGGTGGTGGGTGGGGGGCCGGGTGGGGAGGCATCCATAGTCTTAGCCTGTGAACTCTTCCCTGGGTGTTTGGTGCTGTCTTTGGGGGACTACAAGTCCCAGAATGCAATGCACCCTGCCTCATTTCTGATACATCATCTTGGGGGAAGCGGTGCGTGGTTGTGGAGCTGTGCATCTTGGGACATGTAGTTCTAGCCCAGGTCGGCTTGTCACTTGCTGTGAGATGGGGAGATCTTGTCATCTGATTTGACTCTGGCCGGGGTGGCAAGAATGTGGATGAAGGGGTAATGGACCAAGCTTCGGTTCCCCTGACACCTCTTGCTGGCACCGGGCTGACAGCGTACAAATCAAAGCGCTGCGGCATCTGGAAGAGGCTCTTTCCCTGTGGGCAGTCCTGGGTTCCAAGGAATAAGCCCCAAGCCCGGGTAGGATCAACAAGCGGGCCATGACCCCAGAAGGCTGATAGATGGGTGTGGGCAGGCAGAGAGCTTGGAAGGGAAGGAGTGTGAGTGAGTGGGTGTGTGTATGTGTGTGTGTGTGTGTGTGCACGCACACGCATGGCCAGGATTGGTGTGTAATGGGCGCTCTGGGCATGTTGCTGCTTGTATGGCTTCTTTGGCCTCTGACCCTGCTGCCCATCCTTTTTCTCCCAACACAAACGAGCTGCCTCTCCTCCTCCCTGCCTGGGGAGCCCAGGGGCCAGGGAGGGGAGCGGTGGAGCCAGAGTGCTAACCCTGTGACATTGTATCTCAGAGATCTATCAAAGCCAGCTGGGCTGAGCTCAGACAGAGGGAGAAACACTGGAAGTCAATAAAGCTGTTTTGAGAGCTCAGTGCTGTGCTGTGTTCCTGTGTTCTTTCTTTCCAGGGTGGCCCCAAAGGGACCCTAGGGACCAGAGGGTAACATGCCGCCCCCCCTCCCCCCACCAACCCGCCCCATTGCCCAAACACCTAGAGGTCACAAGCCTTCCTAGCTGACAGCAGAAGTCCCTCTTTGACCAGGCTGCCCTTCCCCCCGTACACTGTCGAATCTCCAGAAATGCTCACATTCTTCTGCCCTCGCACTTGTGGCCCTGTAAGTGGCTTTCCCCAGGCAGCTGTTGCTTCCCCTTAGCAGGGACCTGCCGCCCAATGTGCTGCAGCACAGCCAGGACCAGACTAAGCTATAGCTGCAAGTATGCGGATGGCAGAAAGTAGCGAAACACGTCGTGATAACTTTCAAAAACACTCCTGAGGCCCATAGACTGAGCCCTGCCGGGTTCCCTTACCTCAAGGCCAGTGGCCAGTCTCAAAGGCCTGCCTTTCCCGCATGGAGTGGCCCAAGTCCACCTCACCCAGAGTTCAGGCCCCCCAAACTCATCAGGGCCTAGGGAGGACAAAGCCAGGGATCTCCCCCTCCCTCCTCTCCAGACAACTTCGGAGATGCCCTTCCAGCCATGGCACAAGCAGCTTTCCCTTGTCACGCAGAGCAGTGTGGCTCCCCAGCGACCCTCTCTCATCCCAGGAAAAGTGCATTGCTTCATGTTCAGTTGCCAAAGGGCTTATGCTGTATTTTCCTCAAAGCAAGGAAGCCACCTGCCCTGAAGGAGGAATTTAAAACCCCTATCTTGAAAGAGCGAATCTGCTGGAAGTTTGACCAATAGCTGTTTTGCCCATTTCTATCTAGTCTTTGAGACTGGAGTTGAGCCTCAGCAGAGCGCAGGTGAGGTGTAGGGGGCGCTGCAGTCTGCCTGCTGGTCCCTTTGCTCACCGTGCAGGGCAGATATACGCCCCTGTTTTTCCTGTGAGGGGAGACAGCTTTGGCAAGGTTAAGAGGCCTTAATTCCCAAGTAGCTCCGGCCCCAGGCTCTTTTTGCCTCATTTCTATGTCCACCACCTTTGTCCAAGGATGCCTCCTGACATGCAGGTGAGGGGTCCTCTGGAACGTACAGAGAGAAGGGTTGGGGGCGGGTGGAGAAAGGGAGAAAGTGCTCCCTGCCCCCAGGTGAATGCCTGTAGTGATGTCTCATAAGCCTGGTCTACAAGCTGCTATCCAGAGTTCAGCTACTTTTGCTTAAGTTGTGCTGGCACTTTGCCCATACCACCTCGCCCAGTGCTAACCTCAGTCCTGCATGACGTACATCTTCCTGAGGCTGAGGGGAACAAAGCAGCTGTTCTAGAATTAAGAGAGGCAGTAAAGAGGTTAAGCATGCCCGGGTTCGACTCCAAACTCCACTATATACAATTTGCATTACCTTGGGAGAGTTTCCTTCAGGGCTAGTGATTGAAGATTCAACAAGCACAAGCTGGCGTATGTGAGCGCCTTGGAGAGAGGCTGCCAGCCACATGGGAAGCACAGCACAGGGAACTGCTTCCTTCCTGGCCACCATTCAGGACTTGAGAACCAGACTCTGCAGCCTGGCTCACCCATCACTATCTGCATCTCCTGCGAAATGCAGCAGGGCCCAGCTCCCCACTGAGGCCGGAGCCGGAGCCTGGAAGCAGAGCCTCCGGAAAAGCGTAGGAGTCCAGGTTGCAGCTGCACACACGACACACTAACTTTATTTCACGTTGATACAAAAGTAGATTTTTCTAGAAATGCTCTCTTGTGCCAGAGGGAGAGAGTTGAGTGGCACGTGGCAGGAGGGCGGGGGAGGAGGCCTGAGGGAAGCAGGGAGGGCGGGGGGCCAGAGCAGGGGCGTCACAGAGGTAGGGGAGCAGGCAGCAGGGGCTGGGAAAGCAGGAAGGGCTGGGGGTGGCAGCCCTTCGCCCGGTTCTGTCCACATAGACATAGTGGGAGCTTCCAGAACAGGAGACGGGGCCAGGGAACTCAGGCAGGAGAAGCCTCTGGGTGGAATTGCTACCCATGACTCTCCTCGGCTCCTGGCTGTCTGCCAGCTCCCCCCATGGGACATCTGGGCTCTGATGGGTGAGAGGCTGGGTGGGCCCGCCCCGCCCCCTCCCACTCCCCCTTCCTGACACTCCTCTTGGATGGCTGGCCATGCCCAAGAGGGACCAAGGTTGTGCGGCTGGGGAGTGAGGAGTGGGTACACAGACGGAGGCTCACACAGGCAAAGAGGGAGCAGAGGCTGGTTGCCCCCTGAGGGGCCCCAGGGGTCTCACTGGGGCAGCGCCTTGAGGATGGCGTTCACCTCCTCCGCCACAGCAGTCAGAGCAAATTCAAACTGGTCCTGGGGGAGGGCAGTGGGAGGATGGTGACGGGGAGCACCGACCTCTGCTTGTGCACCAGGGGCGCTTTTGGGAGGGGGTGCTGGGGAGGTCACTTGGGAGAAGGGGAATTCCTCCTGGGGAAGGCTGGCAGCTACGGTCAAGGCAAAGAGGAACAGTCACCTTAGAGCGGACGAGGCCGGGCCGTTGGTCACGGACATGCTCCAGGGTGGCAGCGATGTCAATCTCCTTTACTCCTGGAGGTCGGAGAGGAGGTTGTCCGGAGGAGGATAGGACCCAGAACGCCTGGAGCATCCTGGGTCGGGAGGCTTGGAGGACTGGGCAAAGCCTGGGGGTGTAACAACCTGTCCCTCCTAGAGCTCCTGTGAGCCTGGGTTCTGGAAAGTCTGATCAGGGGCTGGACTGCAGGTACTGTGGGGAAGGTCCTCACCTTTTGCCATGCGGTTCAGTACCATGTCAATGAGGATGTAAGTGCCAGTCCTCCCTGCACCGTCGCTGAAACAGGAGAGGATGACAGGCTCAGCTCAGGACCCGGCAGAAAAGGGGAAGGGGCAGAGGAGACGGGAGGCTTAAGGTGGCGAAGATACTGGTGGAGCCATTAGGGTTGGCTCGAGGAGGGCGTAAGTGAGCTAAGGAGGCAGCAGTCATAGCCCCTTGGCCCTGGGAACTGGGACTTGAGTGGGAGCCTGTGACCCATGGGGTGTCACTTGGGTAGTGGGCCAACCTAAGAGGAGATCCCCGGCTCAGTCTTAAGGTGAAGGCAGCAGGAGGGGATGGGACCGCCCCTTCCAGCCTCTGGCCAGGCTTTTGTTCAGCAAACGTTTTGTGTCAATGGCCAGAGGGTACACATTCTCCTTTGTGGGCCAAGTACAGTGTCTGTCATACATTCCTTTTTTTTTTTTTTTTTTTTTTCCTTCAACCATTTAAAAATGTGAACACCAGGGGCGCCTGGGTGGCTCAGTCGGTTAAGCGGCCGACTTCGGCTCAGGTCATGATCTCGTGGTCCGTGAGTTCGAGCCCCGCGTCGGGCTCTGTGCTGACAGCTCAGAGCCTGGAGCCTGTTTCAGATTCTGTGTCTCCCTCTCTCTGACCCTCCCCCGTTCATGCTCTGTCTCTCTCTGTCTCAAAAATAAATAAACGTTAAAAAAAAATTAAAAATGTGAACACAATAGTTAGCTCATGGGCCATTAAAACACACACACACACACACACACACACACACACACAGATAGTGGGACATCTGGGTGGCTCAGTCAATTAAGTGTCCAACTCTTGGTTTTGGCTCAGGTCATGATCTCATGGTTCATGAGATCAAGCCCCGCATCGGGATCTGTGCTGACAGCACAGAGCCTGCTTGGGATTCTCACTTTCTCTCTCTCTCTCTCTGCCCCTCCCCCTTCAAATACATACATACACACATACATAAAACTAAAAAAACCCCAAAAAACAAACAGATGGTATGCTGAACTTGGCCCACGGGCTTTAGTTTGCCAGCATCAAGGCAGGCAGCATGCACAGGAGATGTACCCGGGGACAGAGAGAGGGCAGGAATCATGAGTGCCCCGCCTCAGAGCCCTCTGGCCTGGGCTGTCCTGTCCCCTTTCATCCCCACCTCTGCCCACAGCCCCTCTTCACGCACCTGCAGTGCACAATGATGGGGCAGGAGCGGCCCCGGTAGCACTTGTTCACTTTCCTGCAACAAGAAATGGGCGTGAGGGTGAGGGGTACCAGCACCCACCTGTGGGCCTCTCTTTCTTCCTTTTCTCCCCACATGCCCAGGGCAGAGGAGGGAAGAGGGCTGGAGAAATGAGTCAGGGCTGGAGGCAAAGAACCAGAGATGGTGTGGGTGGCACTGGGCTTGCCCTGTCACTTCATGAGCTAGGTGCCCACGCTGTGCACCTGGAACAACAACTAATTTAACCTCTTTGAGCCTCAGGTTTCTTACCTGCGAAACGAGGGCGATAATAATAGTAACCTTCTTAGATTTCTCACCGTGATTACATGAGATAATTCGTGTACAGAATTAAGTGTAAGGTTTGACATGCAGTAGGTGCTCGATAAATGCAGTACCGTTAATGATAATACATATTAATAGTGACCTCTGCCAGAAGTCCAGGGAGAACAGGCTTTCTGGTGACTTCAAGGGTGGCAATCTTGTCACATTCCTGCTCTGCCCCTCCTTTACCACTGTCCAGGTTGTTCCCCTCTCCACTCAGGCTCCTTGGAGTCCTTACTAGCAGTGAGGTCAGGCAGACCTAGGCACAAAGCTCTTTTGGCCAGGGGAGGACCACTTCTCAGCTCTGAACATTGTGTTGCTGTCTGTCTCCCTGAATCAGCCTCATCTCAGCACAGGTGTTCTGTGGTTGGGTCGTATTCAGACTTGGGGTCCACTTGGACCCCAGACTCTTTTCTGCTACCCTGATTGCTGCCCTCTCAGGAGGGAACAGGGGGTTTGTCCCTTCCTCAGTGGTCCAGTCTAACCTGCCCTTGTCCCTTATGGCTTTTCTGCTTTGAGAGTCACCTGCGGAATCCTGATACCCCCAACAGGCCAGGGTTAGGGAGGACCTCCTTAGGGGTTATTAGATTGTTTCAGGGGAAACTTGGAACTTAATGGCCTTCCCGTCTGAGTCCCCCAGGCTTGTAAGGGCCAGGGGACTTCGAATGGTTTTACAGGAGTCCATATGGTTTTCTAGCAAATTGGCTCATGTGTTAGAGAGCTGGGGTTGAACAGAAGTTGCCGAAGTAGTTCCCAATCATTTAATAAGAATGACCATGAATTGCATCTAGAATTAATCGAGCCCTCGCTGTATGCCAGGCACCTAGATTTTTTTACAGACTTTATCCCATTGACTCTTGTAACAACTCCCTAAGTATGGGTCATCATCCTCATTTCACAGGTAAGGAAACAGGGAGACCAAGGAACTTGCTCAGGGTCACTTTTAGCACTTCAAAAAAATATATTTTGCCTTTCCTCTGGTGGACCTTCACTGAACCATACTGATTAAGCAGCAATTTGTTCTGGCTGTCTAATGCCAACTGAGTTTACATAATTCTGGCCTGAAGCAAAGAAATGTAACCTTGTAACTTACCTGTGCAGTCTTAAAAAAACGGTCCGTGCACATAAGGAGTTTTTAAATGTGGAAAACAGGAAATAGCTCTATTACCCCTGGCACTGCTTTTGAGACACCTGTGCCTCAGGCATCAGGGAGCCCAGGTAGAAACCATTATCCTGAGGCTCAGAAACTATCCTCAGCTTCCCACCCCTGCTCAGCACCTGCAGACCACAAGGGGGGGGGGGTGGGGGGGCAGCAGTGTGGGCGAGGCCCCACTAGGGGCAACAGACTCCTCAGCCACCTGTCTGGGGAGTGGAAGACTGACTGGATGCTGGAGGACTGGCCTAGTGGTGGTTTTGTTGTCAGAACTGGGTAAGTCCCCTAGTTAGCTTCCTGTCCCAGCCCCCACGGGCTCCACCGAGTCCCCAGGAATCCGGAGATCCTCTGCAAGGCCTTTGATGGTGTTTGTCTCCTCTGAGTCAACCCCCCCCCCCCCCCCCCGCCAGCCCCCAGCTCTCCCAGCAGGGGCCCACAAGTCCTGATCGGATTGTCCTGTCCATGCAGCGGCCACACCTGCCAATGATCACTTTTGTGACTATGCAACTGGAGAGCGAATACTAGCTGCAGATCACAAAAATGACACTGGCAGCTGTGAGAGGGAGAGAGACAGAGGAGGAGGGGGGAAGAAGGACAGAGTCGGGAGACAGACCGAAGGAGGGTGAGACAGAGATGGCGAGAGGCAGAGATGGCAGGGAGGTGGAGAAAGGGAACGGAGGACAGAACAGGGGAGAGGTGCAGGGAGAGAGATGTGGAGACAAAAAAGTGGGACAGACTCAGCCAGTGAGAGAGACCAAGAGATGAGGGGAGAGGCAGAGTGAGGAGACAGAGAAAGGAAAAGAAGGAAAGAGAGATGGGGAGAAAGAAAAATAGAAGCCAAGAAACAGCAAGTGATAAAGAAGGGGAGATGGGCAGGAGGGAGTGAGAGAGGAGAGGAGAGCGGACACACGGAATGTGCTGGAGCTCTGAAAGAGCAGCACAGGAGAGGCAAGGAGGCGGGCACCAAGTAGAGGGAGAGAGGGCGAGAGGGAGGGAGCTTGAACTAAGGTGAATCTGGGGGGAGGGGCGGGGGGGTAATGGAGAAGGAGCCAGACCTGGGGAGGTAGGGAGAGAAAGGGGCGAGGGGGACACAGCCAGCAGAACGAGAGTGAGCAGAAACGGAGCAGGACCACAGGGGTGGAGGGATGTGCACAGACAGAGCATCAGTCCGGGTTGGGGGGGTCTGGAAGGCGGCGGCTGGAGGTCAGAGGCGGAGGCTCCAGGTCAGGCTAGAGCGCCCCTCCCCCGCCCCCCGCCCCCAACCCCTTGCTCCCGTGCGGACGGCTCTCTCGCCGGCTCCTTGGAGCCTTTTGGGGCCGCGCCTCCGCGCAGGCTCAGGACGCTCACCTGCGGAAGTCCAGCAGCGGCCGGGTGGACGCCGGAGTGCCCTCTGCCGGCCAGCTGAGGAAGTGGAACTGCGTGAGCGTGCGCGTCTCCTGGGTCTGCACGTTCTTCAGGTAGAAACTGCGCACCAGGAAGTCCTCGCACCAGATGTGCTCCGACACCAGGTTCACCTGCCCGCGAGGGAACCCAGGCCTGAGCACGGCAGGGCCCCTCCAGGTCCTCCCGGCTTCCCAGGCCGGTTCAAATTCTAAATCCTCCAAGAAGCTTACCCGACTGCCTGCTCCAACTGTCCCAGCTGTCCCCAAGCCCCCTAGTCGTCTGCGTCTCTTATCTGTCGCTCAGGACAACTGGTGGTTTTTCCACCTAGACACAACTATTGCGGGCTTCTTGAGGTCAGAGCTTCTCCTTCCTCTTCCTCACAGAGTCTAGCAAAGTGTCTGTGCCACACACACCACAAAGCTTGATGGACTTCTATAGTTTTATTTTTTTCCTTTAACCATGAGCAACACCAATTTTTAAAAAGTTTAAAAAAGACTGCCGAGTGCTCATCTGATGATGGAATACCTACTCTCCGGGTTCAGGGCTCACCTGGTGATGAGAAGCTTCTAGTGTGCTCTTAGTGACTCTTGTTTTACAGGAGGGGCACCTTCCATGTGTCAGGAACCTGTTCCTCTTTCCTCGTCTGGCTTTGCCTCTACCCAGTTCCCCCCCTACCTCGCCTCTCTCCTAAGGAAAAAGTTTGTGTCTGCCTTCTATGGGCAACCTATGTGACTGATGGTATTTCTTTCTTGGCTTTGGCTTCCAGGAAACTCAGAGCTAAGTGAGGCTCAATTAAAGTAGGTCTTAATGTTGGTCTTTGGTTTTACTTATCTTCCCTGTCTCATATACTCTTGACTCTTAGTTGCTTACCTCAGTTTTGGTGGTTTTATGGGTTCATTTCTGTACCTTTCACCTTCGGTCCCTATAAATGCTTTCTGGCCCTAGACTGGACACATATGTATAGATGTACATGTATGTGTGAATGTGTGCGTGTGCATATGGATGTTTATATGCATATACATTCATACATGTATGACTGGTTCTCCACCTACTCTCTCCATTCCCACTGTCCCCTGGCTATAGGGGCCTTGCTGACCTCATATACGTGGTAGAGGGAGGACCCCTCATCTGGCCAGTAGCGGTCACACTGCTTGACACCATCCTCCACCAGTGGGGTCAGCATGACGATGACAGTGCAGCCACTCTCCCACACCATCTAGGGACAGAGACTCCGCTCTAATGTCTCTGGGACCCAGCTGGCCCCAGCTGCCCTCAAAGGCCACTGGTCCCTGGAGAAGCCCTCCTTCCAAGAACTTACCTGCCAGAAGTCTGCGATGGTATGGGACAGCGGGCCCTGTGTGGCTATGTAGGCTGGCATTCGAGGGTCGTGCTCAATCTGGGGCAGGGAAGATACATCATGAGCCAGAATGGGACATGCTCCTGGGGAGAGGCTTGGTCAAAGGGAGCAGGCCAGGATGTGGGTGAGCTTGAGAAACCCCCATTTCCATGCCAGGATACCCGGCCTCACAATTCCAGGGCCTCAGGTGGGGTGGATGGTGACCAGAAGGTAATGGAGTTCATGCAGGAAGGATAAAAATGGGGCAGAGGAGGGGGCTGGAGCTGGGGCCACTTACAATGGGGCTGGCGTTGATGTAATCACTCCGAGAAGGGCTGCTCTCCACCTTCAGCTTGATGCGAGCATGATCATCTGCACAGACCCCACGTCTCACCTCAGGTGCCCCTCGGTCATTGGGGTGCCGGTCCCTCTGCCACTTGGCCTGAGCCAGGCGGCCAGCCCCTCCCCCAAGCCCTCCAGAGTTCCCAGCAGAGAGAGGGCTGGGCCAGGCTGGCCAGCAGGACTGACTCACAGGGCAGAAAGTCAGGGTGGCGGTTCTTTTTGATGTTTCCCTCCCCCTGGGCGGTGGCACAGGTGTTGGGCTCTGCCTGGTAGGCACACAGGGCCTGCCACTCCTTGGCCAAGCGGTCCCGGTTCCGCAGATGGTCCTCCATGTACGCCTACGGGGATAGCACAGCCTGGCTCCGGCCCACACCCTCAGCCCTGCCTCTCCCACCATCCTGTCCCTTCACCGGCTCTGGGCCCGGGCCCAGTCCTGACCAGAATCATGTGCCCTGTGGAGATGTCCATGTTGGCCTGGGCGGGTTCCTCGCACCAGGATGGCGTGCTGCTGTGGGAGCTGGGGCTGGCCTGGGCCGCATCACTAAACTGGGAGGACACGCTGCTCACGCGAGAAGGTTCCGGCGGGCCCTCCGCCCGGTTGAACAGGGACTTTGTGGCCATGTGCTGGCGGCACAGGTCCTGCAGAAGAAAAATCAGGCAGGGTCCCAGGCCCCTTGAAGCCTTTTCAGCAGAGTCCTGGGTTCAATTCTAGGCTTATCCTTGATTGATTTTATAGGAAATCCTTCTCCTGTGGGGTAGGCTTTTCTACCCTGGACCTCATCCTTTTCAAGGGTGTTCTGTTTGGAGGGTGCCTATGAGAACTTCAGATATTAGAGGGGAATCCCAGAACCCCAGAATTGTTGCATTGGGAAGAACTTTAGGAACCATCTCCCAATTCCCATCCGTTCGAAATGCCCCCCCAATACCCCAGCTTGGGCTTCTGTAGCCCCTGCCTGGATATTCCCAAGGATGTGTGCTCACTCCCCATCCAACACCCCACCCTCACCCCATGTGCGACCCAGACTCCCAAGCCCCTTCCATTTCCCTGTCATCAACCAGCTTTTGGGGCTGCACACCTGGTACTCAAAGGTAGTGTCACCGTGGGCTCCCTCGGGCCCCAGGGCTGCCAGGCGCTCCTTGTCCCGCTGCCGTGCATGCTGCCGCACACACAAAGCCACTGCCAGAGCCACCAGCAGCCCGGCCACACCCGCCAGGGCCACCAGAGTGAGTAGCACGGAGCGCATGGGAGAGGTGCCGTGGGCCGGCCGGAGAAGGACTGCGGCCGCCTCCTCCCTCTGTGGGAACAAAGCTAGAATCAGGGGAGGTGGCGGCAGGGGAGAGGCAGGAGCCGTTCCTCAGCCCTGTCCTCCCCTGCCATACGCCATACTCCCTGCTAGGGTGTCTCCTGGGGCAAAGCTGAGAGGGCAGGGCATGGTGGCACAGGCAGAAGGTTTCAGATAGACCCAAAGTCCTCCTTCTCAGTCCCCATCAGACGAGCTCAACCACACTGCACTGCCTGAAACTTACTGGATGACCCCACCCCAGGAGTTTGTGCATTTAAACAACGGATGTAGAGAAGTTTGGAGACACAGCAAGGAATCGAGTAGTAGAATGGGAGGCATCAGTGTTGGATGCAGAATAGAAATCTATTTTGAGTTTAGGGGTGCCTGGGTGGCTCAGTTGGTTAAGCGTCTGACTCTTGATTTCAACTCAGGTCGTGATCTCATGGATTGTGAGATCGAGCCCAGTGTTGGGCTCAGTGCTGACAGCGTGGAGCCTGCTTGGGATTCTCTCTCCCTCTCTCTCTGCCCCTCCTCTGCTCACACTCTCTCTCAAAATATTAACTATAATTAAAATCTATAAATTATATGTTTTATAATTATATTTGAATTTAGTGTCCTTTCTGCATAGGATCTTCCCTTAAAATTTAGAGATTTTGTTCCAGAAGGCTATGGACATCTCAGGTCGTTACTCCAAGCAGGAGGCCTTCCTATGGAAGGCTGGTCCAGCAATAGGGGTTGGGGGTCGCGGGAAAGAGTCGCCACTGGGGCCATCTGCTGGCCAGAAAGGAAACTGCAAGGGGAAGGGCTGCTTTGGCAAAGCCAGCGGGCCAGCCAGGTCCAGGAGTTTCAGCTCTGGTTCTCCTGCCAAGTTTGCCCCCATCTCTTGCGGGCAACGTCAGCCCTTTGGGGTTTCAGCTGATTCTTCAGTTCTCATACCTGTCCCACTCCTGTCTGCAAGATCTGGAGCCCTGTCTGTGCTTCCAGTTCTGATTTCACCAGCCCTGCAGGGAAGATGTAGGTCAGACTCTCTCCAGCCACATGTGGTCCCCACCCCCTGTCATGCTATGCTAGGTGGCAGGCAGGGCCTGTGTGCGCTGGAAATATTTCAAGGTGGGGGCATCAGCCACAGGCCTAGGAATGTCCTACTAGGGCTGGGGCTGGGACCAGGCAGTATTTACCAGCTTGCTGGGTAACATCAGCCAAAGACAGGTTCTGTTCATTATGTCGGATGCGGAAGGTGAGGGCCGGTCCCACCACACTGCCAAACAGGAGCTATATTACTGCCTCACCCACCACAGACCCCAGACTGTAACAGAGAGGCCAACTCTGGCCCTCTCCCCATGAGAAAAGGAAGCTGAGGCTGAACAGAGATGCCCTATAGGGATGTTTGAGGCCCAAGAAATGCTGGAGGAGGCCAGCATCCAGTGTGTGTGTGTGTGTGTGTGTGTGTGTGTGTGTGGCGGGGGTGCCTGCCTTGGCCACTCACCAAGACTTTGTCTTCCCTTCCTTCCCTGAGTCCCACCAGCCACCTCTCCCCTCAAGCTACCTTCTAGATACCAGATACCAGCCCCACCTGATGTTGATGAAGCTGCCCGAGGACACGTGAACATGCTCAGCTAGGATCTCCAGCAGCTTCACTCCTGCAGCCAGACTCAGGGGCCTGGAGGCAGGGAGCGAGCAGAGAAAGGAAAGCGGGGATCCTTTTAGCCACTTCCTTGAAACAAGCCACCTCCAAGGATGCAGAGCAGCTCACTCCCCACTCCAACCCCCATCCAATTCACATCTGGATTTCTGCTCTCTGTTTCTTGCCCAGGCAGGCCAACCCACCCCCCACCCTCCGAGAGGGTAGACTAGAAATCTTCCCCAGGCTGAAGCCCTTACTTCTGGTCAGTGACAATGTAGCCGTACTCCTCTGCTGATGGCTGAGCTGAGGGCGGCCTCACCACTGTGGGCTGGCTCTGGCCCAGGGAACTTTTCTTCTCCAGCAGGACCGGTGTGGCAGGGTGGCCAATAGCTTTGGGGGGCTCAGAGGATCCAGAGATCAGCACCCGCTGGGCTTTACTGGAAGTGGGGCTGGCAGTGGGGTATCCAGGAAGGGAGGGTGTGGGGGGCGGAGGCTCCACTGTGTGTCCACCCTGCACCTGCTCTTCCACTGTCTGTTTAGAAGAGAGGATAGAGGGGCACCTGGGTGGCTCAGTCGGTCAAGCATCTGACTTTGGCTCAGGTCATGATCTCACAGTTTGTGAGTTCAAGCCCTGCATCAGGCTCTCTGCTGTCAGCACAGAGCCCGTTTAAGATCCTCTGTCCCCCCCCCTCTCTCTCTGCCCACCCCTCTCTTTCTCTCTCAAAAACAAATAAGCATTAAAAAAAAAAAAAGGATAGAGGTATGATCTCTGGACAGTAGAGGGGATAGGGGAATGGGGGTCCACATCCCAACTCTGAGGTCCCTAAAGAGGACCTCTGGACTTGTTTCTTTCTACCCCCCAGGGCCCAGGGCAACACTGGGCACAGAGAGGTTACCCAGAAAAGTGAGTCAGGTGGATGAATGGATGAATAAAGGATTGAATGAGTGCAGCATGGTCAGTAATGGTCTGCAAGATGGGGCTGGAGTGGGGAGAGCCTCTGGAGTGAGGGAAGGTGGCGTTAGGAGAGAGGTGAACAGGCTGGTGATAGGTTTTAGACTTCTGTGTAGCCACAAAATAGCAGAAGTCCAACATGTGAAAAAGAGAGAGCTCTTCAGGCTACAGGGGGGCCAGGAGCATTCATGCTTGCAACTCCCCCTTCGCCTAGGGATCCTCAGAGCAGGGCCTGAAATGACTATAGTGAAAAAAAGCAGCGAGTCGAGAATTCCAGCTTCTAGACCCAGCTCCGCCATCAACCTGAAGTGAGATCTTAGGCAATGACTTGCAGTCCCTGGGCCTGGGTCCCCCCCTGCTCCCCGCCGCCCCAAATGAAGAGGTGTGGAGGACACAGATTTGGGTCCCGATGCTGAGGTTTAGATTTGGACAAGGGGGTTTGCTGGCAGGGGCTCTGAGGGCCAGGGAGGTGCCACAAACTCACTTTCTTGTTGTCAGCTCCGACGTTTACAGCCCCTCCTGTAGAGACAGGAAAAACAAGACTTTGGGCAAAGGGTCAAGGCCAAGGCCAAGGTCCACACAACATGGGCGGGAGAGAGGGCCAGGGGCCCCGAGCCTGCTGTGGCCTCTTTTCCCTCAGTCAGTGACCCAGCCCTGTCTTTGGTCTGATCCTAAGCATGGCCTCAAGCCTGTTTGCTTCTACCTTATAATTGTTTTGTCAGCTTCTCCCTGTGTTATTGGCTGCACCTCTCAAAACTATTCTTTATTCAGTCCTCCCCCTACCCGTCAATTATTGGCTTCACCTCTGCATTGACCTCTCCCTTCCTTAGAGGCTGTTATCATCCACCCACCTTCCTTGGTGCCTAGTGATCCCTGCTCATACCCCCTCTTGGCTTCTTCCATTACTCCCACCCTGCAGTTCTTTCCTGCTCTAACTCAGCTTACCACCCCACTCCCTTGCTTCCTGCTCTTGGCAGGCAATGACCCTGTGCTTGTGTCTCAAAAGAACTCCCTTCCCTGACCCTGACCCTTCCCCTCTAGGCTGCTCCATGTGGTCTTGAGAGATGGGGGCAAGACGCCATCACGGAGCTGGTAGTTGCTAGTTTCTCTGCCTGGACACTCACCCAGATTTCGTCCTGAGCCCTTGGGCAGCAGCTGCAGCAGGGCTGAGAGGCTGGAGAGCTGCTCAGGGGTCAGCTGACGCAGCTCCACCCCATAGCCCGCCAGCACAGATGCCAGTCTCTGCAGAGTCACATCTGCTGGGAGCAAGACGCAGAACTCATGGCGAGAGGGTGGTGGTGAGATGAACTTGTGGGATGTGCTGGGGTGGGGGAGGGTACTAGCACATTTAAGAGCTTCTTTTCAAACACCAGGAAACTGATGCCCTCCACCTTCCAGCCCTTGTCCACACTTTGGGGGGAAAGGCCTCCCTAGGGCCAAGACCAGACTTCAGGACCACCATGGACATCGTGACTCTCCAGCTGAAGGAGTTATGTCAGCTCCACCCCCTACAGTATCCCCACTGCCCGCCTAGTGCCTGGCAGAGATTAGGTTGTCAGTGGACATTAATTAAATGTATGAATGACTTTAAGGGCAGATTAATGAATGCATGGATAGTTAGGAAGGAGACCCCGAATGCAGCGCCCACAGGAGGGGAATGGATGCTGAGAACTCCATTACCTGGCTGCTCTGCTGGAGAAGGAAGCTTCTCCCTGTGACCTTCTAGCCCTTCTTCCTCGTAGCCCTCTGAAGAATCCTTTGGCCGGCTGCTGCCCCCTTGCTCTGGCAGCCTCGGTGCCCTGGCCCTGCTGGGCACTGGCAGCTCCTGGGCCAGGTAGAAAAGCCCTGATTCCTGGAAAAGCTGACCAGGTGAAGGCCCTGGAGGATCCCCGTAGGAGTGGTCAGAGTGAGCCCCAAACATGCCCTTGGAGGCAGTTCTGCTGAAGAGGGCAGAAGGTTCGGCCTTGGGTATGGGGCCGACACTGACCATCCCGGGTGAGCTCTCTGAGCCCCGAGAGCCATCGCGGGAGCCAAACTGTGGGGAAATCAGAGATCCAGGTGAGAGCAGATGTCAGGGCTCGGGGATAGGTGTTGGGGTGGGGCCGGTGTTTAAAGCTCACCTGATGAAACAGGTAGGGCTGCAGCAGGGCAGGTTCATAGCTCAGGGCAGGGTGGGGGGCCTGCGGGGGTAGCAGCAGATGCTCCAAGAGGGGGGGCAGCAGTTCAGCCTGCAGAGAGGACAGTGGAGAGCCCACCCCCCCACCACTCCCACCCACTGGAGGTTGAGGAAGCCGGTGCTGGGCAGCAGGGGTGGAGCCAGTAGGGATGCCCTGTAAAAGCAGCTCCCCAGCAGAACCAGGTCTCCTGGGCACCAAGCCAGATCTGGGGAAGAAAGCAAAGTGTATGTGTGTGTGTTGGTTGCACGGGGCAAGGGTGTACAGAGCCTACAGGACACAGAGATTGTGGGACCAGACAGGCTCAGCAGTTTACAGTAAGCCTGACCTCTTAAAAAAAAAATGAGGTGGTCTCAGGGAAAGAGACAGTAGCATGGGGAAGGACCAGAGGGCCAAGCCTGGGCATAGATCATTGCCTCCCGGGTAAGCATGCCTGGGTCCCTGAAACACAGCGGCAGAGGTTAGGGAAGAGTGAGGCAGGGGATGGAAAAGGAGAGAACGGGTACAGGGGAAGGCAGCCAGGCACCTCTCTAGATAAACTGGGGCTACAGTTTGCCTCGTTTCGCCTATATTCATATGCCCACACCTGGCCTTCAAACACTCAGTACTGTGCCCCTCGACTCTACCCTTCCACCCCACTCTGCCTTTTTTCTCCTGGTATCATCACTTGAGCCCCACGACCCTCATTTACTTTCCTCTGCTTTGCAGGGTCTGAACAATGCTTTCATAGGCCCTAACCACAAAAAGATGATGGTCTTTCCACATATCATTCCACATAGCAATGAAATGGAACATTAAACAACTTCAGTACGACAAAACTCGTATTTGTCCCATGCTGACCCTTTGATGCTTCTTTTAAATTATGAAATGTCCAAGTTTTCAAAAATATTTTTTTGCTGTTTTACTGGATCCCCGGGGATGAGCTCAGCTCCTACTAAGCATGTGAACACGCCAGATGACCACTCCTGAACCTCTTTTCCTTTGCCTTAGGCTGCTGACCTTGGTGGTCACTTCCCTCTGTCCATTAGGAAGACCACAGGCCCACCAGCCTTTCTGTGCTCGAGCTGTTGAGAAAAGATGCCTACCTGTCCCTTGGACGGGGCTCTGGGGGGCGAAGCCTGGGGATGCGCTCCATCTCCTGGGAGATCACATACTGGGTGAGGTCATCGTGCCAGGACAATCCTGCCAGGGGACAGGATAGGGTGAGGTTGGCTCGGGACAGTCTGAGGGCCCAGTAACGGTGAAAATCAAAACCGCACTCCCTACCCGGCAGTGTACTGAGTTTGGTAGAGCAGAGGGGTAGTGGAGATGCTCCAGAGACTTGGTGGCTGATCTGAGCTGCCCTCTTCCCAGTCTCAGGTACAGATTTGGGAGTCAGACTGCCTCCAGTGAAACTAAGTTTGCCACTTACTCATTGTGTGACTTGGGGCAAATTGCTGAACCTGTCTGAGCCTCAATTCTCTCTTCTGTAAAATGGGGGTTTATACCTCCTAAGACTGTGATAATTAAAATAACCTAATGTAAAATGGTATGAACTGTACCTGTCACGTTGTGAACTTTAAACAGCTGCTCTTATTATTGTCATCATTATCACTCCTATTCTTATTTTTGTTGACCCTGTACCTTGCTTTTCTTTATTGGTAAGGTGGGAAAAAGACATGGGGCTGTTGTGAAGATCAAGTGCAATCAGGGAAATGAAAGTGCTTAGAAAACTCCAAAGCACTGCACACGTTTTAAACCTTCACCACCACCCCCGCCTCCACCACCACCATCAATTATCTTGTGTTGACGCAGATCTCCTGTCTGACTCTTGCCTTTCATGAAACTGCTCTCAGGAAAGGTCAGTCACCTATTCTAAAGGAATAATCTCCCACTCTCTACTCCCATTCCTTCTTCCTTGCTTCTGAATTAATAGTCTGCTCTTAACTCATATTCTAGGACCTACTAGCATCCATACTTGCCTTCTTGCCTATGAACATTAGATAGCTCATCCTATATAGGGCCAATCCCTCCAGTTAAGCACTAGATTTCATCCCCTACTATCTACTCAAGAACGTCTTCTCTGCAATTTCCCCCTATTTCCTATATGATCATTTTTCTCTGCTCTCTACCGAATTATTCTCTTTAGCATACAAACATGATGGAGCTCCTTTCAACTTAAAAAGTTACTGCATGACCCCACATTCCTCTCCAGCTCTCACTCCATTTCTTTCCTTTTCTTTGCAGCAAGACTCCTTGAAAATGTTATCTGTGCTGGCTGTATCCAATTCTTTTCCTCTCATTCCCTTTGAATCCACTCTATTCAAGATTTTATTCCCACCTACTCTACCAAAACTATTTTCATCAAAATCGCCAGTGACTTCTGCATATCTAAAGCCAGTGGCCAGTTCTCAGATCTCATCCCATTTCATCTATCATCATTATTTGACACCATTGATCGCTCCTTCCTCTGCAATACACTTCCACTTGGCTTCTAGAACACTAGACATTCTTGTTTTTCCTCCTACCTCATTGGTTCCCCTTTCTCCGTCTCCTTTGTTGGTTCCTCTCCTTGTCCTGGTCCTCTTAATATTATAATTCTCTAGGCCTCTTCTTCATATACACTAAAGCCTTTGCTTATCTCATCTACATCATGGGTTTAATTGCAATTTATATCTCCGGAAAACTCCATATTTCAAAACCCAACCTCATACTCTCAGCTTCCCACCCTACTTGAATGAACGTCTTTTTTTTTTTCATTTTTTATTTATTTTAGAGAGACAGAGAGAGAGGGAGAGTGAGAGAGAGAATCCTTAGCAGGCCCCGCACTCAGCACAGAGCCTGACATGGGGCTTGATCCCGCAACCCTGGGATCATGACCTGAGCCGAAATTAAGAGTCAGATGATCAACTGACTGAGCCACCCAGGTGCCCCTTGAAAGAACATCTTAAATTCCTCCCTGCAACCACCTGGTCCATGCCACATTCATCTCTTACATGAGTCTCTGCAGTAGCTTTTAATGATCTCCCTGTTTCTACCCTAGACTCCCTTCAGTCTATTCTCAACAACAGTAAGCATGACCTTTTTAAGGTAGACGTGAGATTATGCGCCCCTAGTCTCAAAACCTTGTGATGGTTCCTCTTTTACTCAGAGTAAAGACAACAATTTTCTTATAAGGCCCTACAATGATCTGCGTCTCTTCCTCCCATACCTATCTGACTGCATCTTCCACTTTCCCTATCACTCCTCTATAGCCACACCATAGAGGTGTTCTCCATGATGTTCCTCAAACTCATGCTTCTGCTTTAGTAAAGGCTTTTGTTCTAGCTGTTTGATCAGCTTGAAACACTGCCCCCAGATAACCTTCTGGAAAACACCTCCACTGCCTTGATGTCTTTGTTCAAATTTCATAGTCTCAAAAAAGTCTACCTTGACTACCCAGGTTGATACTGAAGCTTCCTACCCGACCATTTCTGACCTCTTTATCATGCTGTAATATTTGTAATTTTTTCCATGTCACTTATCACCTTAAAACATACTATATGTTTTCTAATTTATATATTGCATTTCCTTCCTAAATTCCAAAATGTAAGCCCCAATACACAGAGATCTTTGTCTGTTTTATTCCCTGATATATCCCAAGCACCTAAAACTAAGCTTATATAGTAAATCCTCAATAAATAGTTGTTGAATGAGTGAATTTTGTGAGTGGAGTGATCTGGCAGAGCACTCCAGGATTCATGGTTCTGGAGCACTCAGTTCCAGGGAGTGTGCTGGCCCTAGGGAGACGGATGCTGGTCTCTTCCAGTGGCTCCTTCTAGAAGCCTCCTCTAGACTCTTCCAAAGAGTCTGAGTGTGGACAGCCCATCTCTATGGCTCCACCTCCCACTCCTGTCTTGCCCCCTTCTCTAGCAAGGTCTGTGAAGGTGAGGCTCCAGAAGTAGGTGTGAAAAGAATGTTTCATAAAGAGAAACCCTTGAGTCAGGTGCACGCTCACTTCCCCACCCTATACAACCAAGTTTCCAAGGCCTCTCTTTCAGTGCAGCTAGACCTCACCTTGGGACATGAGCTGTCGGAGCACACTTTGTAAGCGCTGAAGAACTGGGGAGGTGACTTGCAAAAGGGGCCGGGCTTGCCCCACTCCCACCTGGCATTGTCCAAACAAGCCATCTAAGAGCACAAAAGTGGTGTCAGTAGGGGGCTTGGACAAGAGGCTTTCTAAAGTCCAGGTTGCAAATGGGCACTATCCTCTCCATCTCCTCTCTTGGCTTAAGAACCCTGCTCCTTCAGGCCCTTCCCACTTCTCCCCAGGACTAGTACCACTTCCCCCCCCCCCCGACCTCCCCCACACTTCTTTCTTGTTGTGTTCCCCATCTTGTAAATCCTATGCCTGAGCCTCACTCACCCTGAATACAGACTTCAAGGTGAGAGCAGAGTCTGCGGTCAAACAGACAGCCTGTAGGGGGAAAGGTGAGCTGCTCAGACATCCACACACATAGAATGGTCAGAGGATAAACAGGCTGGGAAAGGGGGAAGGAGATGGGGTCCATTCTTTCATTCTAAGAAAGGATTGAAGCTGGGAGGAGAGTAGGGAAGAGGCCTAGAATTCTTAACAGAAGGAAGCACAGGATCTGACTTTGGATTTTAACGATCTGAGAGCCTGGATAGTTTCCCTAAAAACCTCAGTTTGCTTAACTGGGTGATGGGTAGAAGCCTTCCAGGTGCATGGGGGTAGTAGAGGATCATATACTTCTACTCTCATAGAATTACTACAGGGACATTTTTGGCCAAATTCTGAGAAGGGACTTTCCTCCCCAAATCTCCCAAAGCATCCTAACTATGATAAGTTGGGACTCAGAAGTGATGGAAACCCTAGCACACCTTCCCTCCGTGTGGGAAAGGGGTAAGGGTGGGGTGTCTCTAGGGCAATGCTCCCCATACTGTTCCTGAGGTCAGCGGCCCCAGAGCCGCTGGCGCTGTCCACGGTGCTGAAGCTCTGAGCCTGAGGCTGCCGAGGGCTAGCCTGGAAGCAGTTATGGGGGAGGGAGGGGAGCTAGGGTCAGGAATCTCCACAGACCTGACCCCTCCACCGTTCTAGACTTCATTTGCCACCCTACCAACCCACAGTGCCACAGGAAGTACCCTGTATTGGCCTCCAAACCAGGTGGGGAAGGAGGGCGTCAGTGAGGCTGCGCCCCTTCCCCCACGCACCCCACCACCCCACCCTCCCCCGGCCCATGAGTCAGCGCTGACTGTCTCTGTCCGCTCAGATGTGAGTCAGCATCGGCCTGGCAGTGGGGAGGGGGACAGGAAAGGACCCCTCTCCCTTTACCCTCTTTTGCCGCCTCCCCTAGCTGTCTTCCTCTTACTGGAGATCCGATCGCAGCAATCTGCCTCTCTGGGCTTAAAGAGAAACCCTGGTCCCTCCTTGGGTCTGATCCTCTTCTGGGAGCTGGGATCCCGATGCTCTTGACCCTGATTTCTACCGCCCGGACATCAGCGCTGCCTCTTCCTACCCCTATCCCCTACCCCCAATCCCTGAGCGCCAGTCACCACTTCTTTGGCGCCTCGGCGCGACTTGCTTCTCTCGTGGTCTTGTAGCCCGTCTCTAAATCCTTCTGTCCATATGCACCCCCATTCCTCCTCCCAAACCCGCAATCTTTCCCGGAGTCTGTTTCTCTTAGGTCCCGCCCCCGTATTCCCAGCCCCACCTCCAGGCCTACGCCCCTTTCCTCTCAGTCGCCCTCTCATCTTCCCCATCTCACAGTGCTTCCCCCTACCCTACTCCAGACATCATACATTCTACCTGAGCTTCCTACCTTCTCCCCACCCCCCCCACCGAGTTTTGCTCCCGGCACCATACTTCCCCCGCTCCCCCCCCCCCCCCCCATTTCCTCCTGACCGTGGGCACTAATGGCGCTGCAGCCTCCCGGGCGGCTGCTCAGCAGCAGGAGGCAGACGAGCACCCGGAGACCCCCGGATCCCCCGGGACCCCCAGGCCGCCGCGGGCGCCGCATCCTTCGGGGCTCGGCGCGCTCGCTCCCCTGCCACAACCGCAGCAACGCTGGCCGGAGCCAGCCAGAGGGGCCGAGGCGGGGCCTGCCACTCCCCACCCACCTACGAGGCGGGGTCTAGACGCCCCTCTCGCGGCAACTCCGCCAACCCTGGGCGGGTGGTGACGACATCTCCACCCCCGGCTCTTACGCTTATTTGCGTCAGGCGTGGCGTAAGAGCTCTGCCTTAGAGGGGTGCCGACCCGCCCCACGTCTCCTCCGCCAAATAGTAGGTGCTTCACTAGAATTCTCACTTGGCCCCACCCCCTTTTGACCTTTGCTTTTCCCCAAGGACTACCACCTCTGTCACCCAGTCCCAGGGTTGGAGAAAAAGGTTAAGTTAGGTGGGGACCAGGAAATACATGTGAGTCGGTTAGTATAAATCCTAAAATGAGCATAAAAGTGAGTAGAATAGGTACTGTTACGCGTCTCAGTTAATGGTACTGGTATCATCCTTAACAGCAGGGATGGTTATATGTGTGTGCCTGAATTCCAGTTCTAGCAATGCCACCTACTGCGAGTATAACTTTGAGCAAGTTGCTTAACCTCTCTGCGCCCAAGTTTCCTGACGTGTAAAAAAAGAGGTGCCAATAATTCCTACCTCGCAAGGTGGTTGTGAGGATTACACGAGTTAACGCATGTGGGTCACTTAGAACAAGGACTGCACTGGCATATACTAAACACATGACGCATATTCTCTTTTGTTATTAGCCCTGACTCCCCTTTATTTCTTCTTTCTTTCTTTCTTTCTTTCTTTCTTTCTTTCTTTCTTTCTTTCTTTCTCTACCTGCCAAATGTGTTTCTTTTTAGTATTTAAGAGTCAATGATAGACATCATATTTCCCTTATAAATATCTCATTATGTATCTCCAGGAAATAAGGGTATTTCCCACATAAACCAAATGCCTTTATGACATCTAACAGAATTTACAGTAATTCTCTAATATCATTTAATGCTCAGTTTATATTCAAAAACTCAAATTGTTTCCAAAAAATGCCTTTTTCCATCTGTTTTGTTCAAAATAGGAGTCAAAGACCACCATTGCATTTGGTTTGTCTCTTAATTCTCTTTAAATTAACACAGACACGCCCCTCCCCCATTTTTGACTTTGTCTTGTTGGATAGACCCGGTTAGTTTTTATTTACAACTCCCCACCTTCTGTATTTGTCTGATTGTTTCCTCATGATAGATCTCCCTGTATTTGCCCTGTATCTATCCTGTGTATCCCCTGCATTTACTGTAAACTAGAAGTTATATCTAATGTCTTGATTGGATCAGGTTAATTTTTTAAGCATTTTTAACTTATTTTGAGAGAGAGGGTGGGAGCAGGAAAGGGGCAGAGAGAGAGGGAGAGAGAGAATCCCAAGTAGGCTCTGTGCTGTCAGCATGGAGCCCAATGCAGGGGCTGGAGATCAGGAACCATGAGATCATATCTGAGCCAAAACCAAGAGTCTATCACTTAACCAACTGGGCCACCTGGGCACCCCTACCCTGAAATACAATTCCAACTGGAAATACAATTCCAGCTGGAAATGTAGCATACATTCTTATTTTTTTGGTTTACCAATTTGGAGCATAATGAATTTTGGATGTAGTAGCTGCCTTTGACAGTGACAAATAAATTTTTAAGAAACATCCTAATGACTTTTCTTGTTTGAGCATTACTATGGGAAGTATGGGTTTTCATATAGTCAATGAGCATCAATCAATTGCAGTAATCATTCTTTTTTTATATTCAAATTGCCCCAGAATAAGTAAATGAAAGCTCCTTTAAACTGGTTTGGTGTCTTTTTGAAACATCCCACTAATAACTGAAAGTTCTCTTACTTCCTATCATTCCAAGATGTACCAAGTTCATGTTTTTTATTCCCTGCCCTAGACGTGAAAGCAGCCATTCTTCCAAAGATACTTGGAAGCTTTTAATAAGGACCGATTTTAGAGACCACAATCTGGCTGTGTATTTTTTAATGTTTATATTTAATTTTTTTTTCAACGTTTATTTATTTTTGGGACAGAGAGAGACAGAGAATGAACGGGGGAGGGGCAGAGAGAGAGGGAGACACAGAATCGGAAACAGGCTCCAGGCTCTGAGCCATCAGCCCAGAGCCTGACGCGGGGCTCGAACTCACGGACCGCGAGATCGTGACCTGGCTGAAGTCGGACGCTTAACCGACTGCGCCACCCAGGCGCCCCTAATGTTTATATTTATTTATTTATTTAGAGAGCAGGAGAGGGGCAAAGAGAGAGAAGGAGAGAGAGAATCTCAACCCAGCTCCATGCTGGGCATGGATTCCGGGCTCAATATCACGACCGAGAGATCATGACCTGGAGCCGAAATGAAGAGTTAGACACATAACCGACTGAGCCACACAGGGTGGCTGGAGCCTGGGAGCCACCCAGGCTCCCCCACGATCTGGGTTTCCAGGGTGATAATGGAGGAGTACCTGGAAAGAGTACCTCCGTTAAGAGTCCAACTTCAGCTCAGGTCATGATCTCATGGTTTGTGCTGATAGCTCAGAGCTTGGAGCCTGCTTGGATTTTGTGTCTCTATCTCTCTCTCTGCCCCTCCCCTGCTTGCACTCTGTCTCTGTCTCTCTCTCAAAAATAAATAAACATTGAAAAAAAAGGGTGATAATGGAAACTGAAGTGATATTGCTTTTAGGCCCTTTCAGTGCACAGAGCTAGAATATTAAGATACATGCACACACAAACCCACACTCACACATACTGATATTTCCAATTTAAAAAGTTTTTTATTTGAGAGAGAAAGAGAGAGAGAGAGAGAGAGAGAGAGAGAAGAGAAGAGAGAGAGAATCTCAAGGAGGCTCCACACTAATCAAGGAGCCTGATGCAGGGCTTCATCTAATGACCCTGGGATCATGACCTAGGCCAAAATCCAGAGTCAGGTGCACAACTGACTGAGCCACCCAGGCACCCCAACCAATTAAAATTTAACTGTGATTTTTATTGCACTCTTGATTTTGTACTGGTATCTCTTTATTCTCACACTGAAAACTTTGGTTTCTTATGGCATTAATATAATCACTTATATGTGTAATCCTACAATATACATACAATAATTTACAAATAATAATATAAACATTACTCAACTAATAAAACTATAAGGACATCTAAGATGTGTGGTAGTTTATTTTGTCCTTGGATTATAATCCCTCAGGGTATACCATCAAAATACTGCTTCCTAAAGTCACTTGAAATAGTTCTTTGTGTAGTCATTTTTACCAATTTGATATACAATTTGGTTTGTTTCAGTTTGTTTTCAATTTTAGGGTTTTTTTTTACTTTATATATAATTTTATTTTTTGAATATGTAAAATATTTACATTTTTCAACAATCAAAACTATATAATAAAACGTACTCAGGGAATTCTCCTCACCTTCCACAATTCCTTCTGCCATCTTTATCACTTCACTCATTTATTTCCTTTTTAAAAACTTTGTAAATTGTGAAATAAAACAAACAGAAAAATACATAAAGCCAAAATGAGCAACTTAACAAATTATCACAAAATGAACACCCATGTAACCCAGGTCAAGAAAGAGAACATTTCTAGCACCCTAAAAACCTTGTGTTTCCCAGTCATTACTCTTCCAAAGGTAGCCATTATTCATCCTCTTTTTGACCATGTTTCTTTGCTTTTATTTACAATTTTAACCTAAGAATGCATGGTTGGGTCGTGAAAGTATAAATAAAAGTAAATATACATAGATTTTGGATAATCCCCAGTCTTGGGTTATCATGAATAGTGTGACTGTGTATATACCATTGTACATGTTTCCTGTTGCACGTATGTGCCAGGGGGAATGGACAGCCTGTAACAACCTCACAGGGAGGAAGCTGGGGAAAAAGAACTTTTATTCTCACTCTCCTCATTCCCTTCCTCTGATCTCTCCTAGTATTCCCATTGTCCCAACCTAACCAGAATCCAGGGGAAAAGGGAGCTCATTGAAATAGTACATACAGGTTAGTCTCCTGAGACAGAAAATAGGGTGAAGGTAGAGAGTATATCCTAGCAGCAAACTTTAGGTATCAGCTCACTTGATCCCCTTTTCTCTCTCTCCCTCCCCCTCTCTCTTCTTGAGAAATCATCTGAAGTATAATTGTTACTCTTTTAGAGGTAACCCATCTTTGATTGTCAACAGTTTTAATACGTTGTGATTTGAGAGACATTTCTTTCCATTTATTCACCCTGAGATTCAGTTTCTTGATTACATGGCTTGATGTCTTTCATCAATTTTGAGGCATTCTCAGACATTACCATCTTTAAACATTTTTTTAATGTTTTTATTTATTTTTGAGACAGAGACAGACATAGCATGAGCAGGGGAGGGCAGAGAGAGGGGGAGACACAGAATCCGAAGCAGGCTCCAGGCTCCGAGCTGTCAGCACAGAGCCTGATGCGGGGCTCGAACTCATGGACTGTGAGATCATGACCTGAGCTGAAGTCGGACACTCAACCAACTGAGCCACCCAGGCACCCCGACATTGTCATCTTAAATATTGATTCTACCCCATTTCCTTGTTCCCTTCCTTCTGGAACTCCAAGTCAATGTATGTTAGACTGTCATGTAGTATCTTTTATGGTTCTACAATATCTTTTGTATCTTCCATTCTTTTGTCTATACTTCATTCTGGATATTTTCTTTTGAACTACAGTCCAGTTTATTAATTTTCTCTTCACGTGTGTACAGTCTAATGCTTTGAACTTGTCCAGAAACCATGGTACACTCAGTCAAAGTAAATCTGAAGAGTTTAGTGAAAGAACTACCTATAAAGGTATGGACAGGTAAGGAAATGTAGACCTTTGTCAACTCACAGCCAGTGATTGGAGTCAATCACTGTGGCTAATATAGTGATACCCATATCTGTCTATTGGTTCAGTGGCATGAGGAACCCAAAGTGACTGGGTGGTAGTCTCAGCTTCCAATTCAACTATGACTATGACTATGACTATGACTATGACTATGACTATGACTATGGGAAAACATTCCTCTCTTGGGCACTAGGACCTGAAAACTCATTATTCAGGAGATGGGAAGCACAGGTTCCTTCAGATATTTTGAGGTATAATAGTGAGGGGGCCACTCTGACTTTTACTCCTTAGTCCCAAAACTCTTGGGGATGGATAAAACAATCATTCCATAAGTTCACTAATGGTGAGTGAACATTATCAGAAGTATTGAGGACAGAAAGGGCAAATCCATATCCAGAATATAATTCACTGCCATTTTTCCTTTTTCTTTTTAAAAACTGTTTATTTGTTTATTTTTAAGAGAGAGAGAGAGAGAGAGAGAGAGAGAGAACAGGAGGGGAAAGGGAAGCAGCAGAGAGAGAGAGGGAGAGAGAGCATTCTAAGCAGGCTCCTCTCTGTCAGCTCAGAGCCTGATGTGGGGCTTGAATCTATGAACCACGAGATCATGACAGCTGAAATCAAGAGTTGGACACTTAACCAACTGAGCCACCCAGGCACCCCTCTTTTTCCTTCCTTCCTTCCTTCCTTCCTTCCTTCCTTCCTTCCTTCCTCCTTCTGTTTTTTCTTCTTTCTTTCTTTCTTTCTTTCTTTCTTTTTTCTTTCTTTCTTTCTTCTTCCTTTCTTTCTTTCTTTCTTTCTTCTTGAAAGAGAGTATGGGTGGGGGAGAGGGACAGAGGGAGAGAGAGAGAGAGAGAGAGAGAGAGAGAGAGAGAATCTTAAGCATACTTCATGATCCTGGGATCATGACCTGAGCTGAAATCAAGAGTTGAATGCTCAACCGACTAAGCCACCCAGGTATTCCTCACTGCCTTTTTTCATGGTGAAAGAGGTTCAAAATAAAATTCTGTCACCAGGTGTGCCATTTTGGGAGCTCAACATTATCCTCTGCTGTAAGCAAATTAGTATTCAGGTGGGCTGTACCCGCACCATTCAGGAGGAGGGAAATTCATGTTGGTAAGCCCATACATTTCCTGCTCCACATCCATTGACCCATTAAGAAAGCACCAGGGGGCCTGGGGAAAGAGGATGAATGTTATCCACAGAATTGGTCATTTCATAACCTCATTACTGACAAGCTTTCCTACAGTCTACTTCTTCTCATGATTATTTACACAGGAAACCACGACTGTCTTCACACTGTTCCTCCCAAGTGAACCCTCTCAGACTTTCTGGTCACAGATTTTCATATCTTGTTCTATTCAAATCCCAGATCAGCCAACCAACCTGCTATTCATGAATACTGTTATCAGTATAGACGAATACTTCAATTTTTTTCTTCTTCAATTCTGAGTGGACCACCAGATCTACCAACAAAACTTCCCACAGAAAGGATTGCTCTTCACCAATGTAATTCACAGACACTTCTGAATTGTGCTGTAATGTAGCACTCTTCCATTTCTAACTGTTGCCTGCATTTTGTGCAAACATCTATAAATTTTCTCTGTGCTTTCCCCCCACTCTATTAGGCAGTCATAGAGAATTCCCCAGAAAGCTGTAATAAGGTTGTGGGAAAGGCAGTGAAGCAAGGAATCTGGGCTATCTTTTCATGTAACTTGTTTAATCCATATCTTCTTGGGCCCAGTCGTGTATACACCATTTCTATTTAACAGTAGAACGCTGTGATGAACCTCCAATTTTATGGTTTACTGGATCAGATAATACCCAATGCATAATTAGTGGTTGTCCCATGGCCAGGTGTTCAGTATTCCAGGGCCTGGTAAGAAACTAAGCTGCTTTTCAAATGGAGAATAGCTGATGGCCTAAAAGGGCACAGCTTTCCTTTAAAATCCTAGGGATCTACCTTATAATAATCTTACTGGGGCTTACCAGAAGATTCATGTGATGTCTCCGTCTACTACAGACACTTCCGTTGCTCCTGAGGCCACTGGTCATAATTATCAAGTGAAAGGACTACTTGCATTGCCACTCGGAATTCCTGCAGAATGTTCCCTTGTTTCAGGCCATACGAAAGCCTGATGGGTTAGAGTTGAAATGTGTTTTCTGTTGCCTCAAATGCCAAAGAGGCCCATTCTTCCATAAAGAGTATTGTCTCTTTTTCATTGCAAGTGTCTCACTTTAGAGAGGGCATCTCGACATGCCACAGACAATTGGACCCTAGAAACTTCATTAATGTGGCAGGACTCTGAGCTTTCCTGAGGTCCTTCTTCCATGCATGTGTCTTATGACATCTAGGGTTCATGCTACCTTCTGCTCATCATATTCAGTTGCCACAATATCATCAAAATAATGGACCAGTGTGATTTCCTGTTTCCTCTGACATGTTGGATTGTCCAGAGGGCTCCTCATGCTTTTTGTGTTGATTTGTGGTTTTGAGGGTGTGTTTGTAACCTGTAATGAGCACTGGCTTCAGGTCAGAATTAAACAAAATTCTTATTTGCATTACCAGAAACCTCAGCATTATGAAATATATCTGGGACCTGGCTGTCCTACAACTGGAGGGCTGTTGGACTTTTTTGAGTTTCTTTACCTAGTCTCTTCTTGTGGAATCAAAACTGAAGAGTGCCCATGGAGTATTCTCACTGAAAGTTCAATCACTTACAAGTCAGCATATTTAAATATCACTGGTTACCTCCCAATATCATGCTATAATCAAAGAAGATTTTAATTCACTTTGGTGCAGAATGAGATAAAGAATAATAGTACTACATATGGGGAAACATCCCAAGGGCCAGTGGGACAGGAAAAGTCAATATCACCTTGAATGGAAAATGTGGAGACTCATCCACGACTGTCTTTTGGGTATAGTTTTCCCCTTTTGGACCACATAAATTTTATCCTTCCCTGTTAAGGGTAGGAATTAAACTATAAATTCTAGATGGTGAGGTAACCTTATTGGCCTTGGCATGTGACTGTGGATTGCACTGCCTATTAGAAGCTGCACTAGTGCCCAAGGATATCATCTTTTACCAATTCATAAATGATATCTTTAAATGAAGAACTTGCTCCAATGTCTGTATTTGTGAACTCATTGGGTAGGGGAAAAAAAGAGCTTCTCTAGATTTTTAATTTATAATAAAGGCTTATTTAAAAGGCAAAACAACAGCAACAAATTATATACCAGTGTGATTTTCTGTGAGCTATCAAAGTAAAAAATATCTCTCCAAGCCACACTTTTAAAGAGAACAGACTTGCCTTATTTCTTCTTTACTTTTTAAAACGTGTGACTACTAGAAAATTATATTTTTAGTTTTATTTTTTTTGAAAAACTTAAATTATGTATATAATTATAAATTATATTTCCACCAGACAACACTGACTTAGGAAATTCATCCTTTTCCATTCTTATCAGAGAAGACAGCTGGAAGAAGTTGGCATTCACATGACAGAGATAATAGTATATCCTAAAACGGTCTTACTTGAGCTCAAAGAGTTTATAGATATTCTTTTTGTTTTTGAGAGAGAGTGAATGGGGGAGGGCCAGAGAGAGAGGGAGACACAGAATCCGAAGCTGGCTCCAGGCTCTGAGCTGTCAGCACAGAGCCCAATGCAGGCTCGAACTCACAGACCATGAGATCATGACCTGAGCTGAAGTCAGATGCTTAACTGAGCCGCCCAGGTGCCCCGAGTTTGTAGATATTCTTAATTTAATATATCAAATGTACCATCTTTTCCTTTATTTATTGCACTTTTGTTTCCTCCTTAAGAAGTCATTTCCAACTATTAGGACATGAAGTTATTCTTGTGCTATCCTCTAAATGCTTTATCTACAAAGTTTTGCAGAATAGAAGTTCAGAGAAGTGAAATAAAACCACCAAATGGCTTTAAGCTGTAGAATAAGTTTCATCATTTAATTGTTCACATTGACCTATAATCCACCTGGATTCTATTTGTGTGTACATTTTAAGTTAAAGTGACAAAGGTGAATTTTTCTTGTAAGGGTACTCCATTGTTTCTGAACTATTTATTGAAAATATTACCTTCTGTCTGCAGGGCCACCTTTATTATAAATAAAGTATCCACATTGTTGTGGACCTATTTCTGGGCACTTTGTTTCATAGATCTACCTGTATATCCTCACATCAACACCACACTTCCTTAATTACTATAGCTTCTTCATACTAAGTATTGATAGCAGGGAGAGCAAATCATCCATTTCAGAAACATCTTTTCTCCTATTCACTTTTTACATTTTTTACTTTGAGAGGCTCCTAGTTATTGTTTTTATTATTGAAGTATAACATATCCAATAAAGTATATAAACTTATGTTTATTGCCATATGATTATTAGTATATGCACACATATACTTAGAGAAATCAAATCCTGACACCTGCCCACTTGCTTACACCTGTGAGTATCCAGTGAGTGTGAGAATATTTGAGAAGCATAAAGCTCTGCAAATAGGATATTCTGGTGTTCAGTTGGGCTGAACCTAGTTGGTCAGATTACCCACTCCCTTTTAAGATTTTCAGGTGTCAGGAGGAAACTGGCAGGAGCCATCAAAATGTTTAACGTGTGCACACTTTGGTTATAGCACTCCTCTGTTGATTCTTGGGAGCAGGGTGAGTGGGAGATGGCTGGCAGGGGTGGTAATGCTGGAGATGGAGACCCTCATAAAACAGCAGGGTCCAGCCCTGTCTGACATGGAAGGGTATGCAACTAGACCACACAGTGCAGGCAGGTGTGGGTGGGGAAGGCTGCATTCCAGCTGTGGTCCCACTTCCACTTTCTCCACTTCAGGAATGGTCATTGGAGGGAAGACAAGACAGCATTCCACCAGGACCAAGGAGCTGTGCTCTTTTTCACTGCACCCTTGTTCTGGTCCACCCCTTCTCTTCCACTTCAGAGGCTCTGGCCGTGTCCAGACCCCACCCACCCTACCTCAAGACAAATCACAGAAAGAGTTTGCACAAAAGTCCACTTTAATGATCCAGATTTGGGTCATCCTAGAACTGCCCCTCTGGAGGGCAGAGGGCACTGGGGCAGAGAGGCTTCATATGAGGTCTCAATCAGCAACAAGGTTGTGGCCCACAGTGGGGGGTGGCTCAAAGAAGTCCTAAAACAAGAAGAAACAAAGGATTGGAATCAGTATGTGGGAAGGTGGCCTCTTCCTCACCTACTTTCCCTCACAAAATGCTTCAATAACAGCCTGATTTGAGTAAGCTACAATGACTCAGCCCACCCATTGTCTGTCCTTCTGGCTCCCACAGAGTTATCCAGCTCTCCCATGCTTTTCCCTGGGGCTCTGGGCTGGGGAAGAATGGCAGCACCTTGTTTTCATTTACAGAAACACCATGGCAACCATCCTTTGCAAGTGGATCTGTCACCTAGCTCTGGATGCCTTGACCCAGCAACCGATCCAGACTTAGGAAGACCAGCTGCTATCTGATGGAGTGGGGACTGGTTTCCTAGGAGAGCATGCAGGGCTGGAAGCTCCCTGTGGTGCAGGCTTCTTGCAGGCTCTCTGTTTCTATGCTTGCTCTTCTCACAGCCTATACCCCAACATCACAAGAGTGGCCTTTTGAAATCATGTATCACATTATGATTGTTTAGGGCTTCCTTAAAACTTCCCAGTTAACTTGCCACTACATTTAAAATAAAATCCATGAGTCCATATATGGCCAGTCCTGGGCCTACTTCTCCAACCTAATCTTCTGCCACTGACTTTTCCACCTGTTCCTTTAACCTGAATGGTATACTTGCTTCAGGACATTTGTCACTGCTCTCTGCCTGGGATGACCATCCTTTATACCTTCCTCTGGCTGCCACCTTCTTGTAATTTAGGTCTTAGTCCAAAAAAAAAAAAAAAAAAGACTTTTGTTATTGTGGAGGAGTTGGACATTGGGAACAGCCCAATTCTCACTGCAGTCCCTGAGAGGAAGGGCAGGGGATGTGCCCCTGTGAAATGTCTGGGAATCAGGAGCCCTGGGTCCAGTCTTGGCTTTGCCATGAACCTACTATGTAGCTGTGAGTAAATCCCTTGACCAGCCTGGGCCCCAATGTCTTATCTATAAAGATAGATGGGAGTGCTAGATGGGTGTTTTTAATCTGGATTCTGAAGAGTTTAAGCATCTCAAAGAGATAACCCAGAGCCTTGCCCAGGTGACTTGCCCAGGCCACAGGGTAGCGCAAGGAGGGGAAGGAGTGCTGAATGTGAAGGCCTCTGGACTACCTCTCCCATTTATCCAAAGGAGTTTTGCTATCCCTTGCTGTATGCAAAGGAGTATATGGAGAAAAAAAAAGGACTTTTTAATTGTTTTTAATTTGGCAATTTTAGGGGTGCCTGGCTGGCTTAGTCAATAGAGCATGCGACTCTTGATCTCAGGTTCATGAATTTGAGCTCTGCATTGGGCATAGAACTCATGATAAATGAATAGATAGATAGATAGATAAACTTGGCAATAAACTTTGCAATTTTCAATGCTTATTTTATTTTGTTTTTTAATGTTTATTTATTTTTGAGAGAAGAGAAAGAGAGAGAAAGAGTGAGAGCACAGTGAGGGAGGGACAGAGAGAGACACAGAGAGACAGAGGATTGATCTGAAGCAGGCTCTGTTGTGACAGCAGTGAGCCCTACATGGGGCTTGAACTTAATGAACTACGAGATCATGACCTGAGTCAAATTCAGGCCCTTAACTGACTGAGACACCCAGGTGCCCCTCAATGCCTATTTTAGACTCAATGCCTATGTACAACCTATAGATAATTTCTTCTTTAGAGGCTTCCACATCTGCCCTCCCAACCTCTCATACTGATACCCCCAGGTGTTTCTGTGAGAGAGAAGGAGGGTGGGGGTACCTTTCAATTGGGAAAGGAAAGACCTTCAGCTTATCTGTTCACACCGCAATATTCATTCCCTTCATAGCTGCCTCCCTCATTTCAACAGGTTCTTGGTGATTCCAAACTCCTGAGAAAAAGTCAATCCCTTACCTTGACAGGGTTGGTCACCTCTCGTTTCAGGGTCTTCAGATCCACTTTGGAGGTAAAACATTGATTCCTGTTCACTTTGGCCATTGGGCTCTGGGAGGGGGGAAGCCAGAAATCAAGAAGAAGGCAGAAAAGGATGACAGGGCTCCAGAAGGGAAAGGGTAGGATCCAAAGTCAGGGATTTAAAATGCTTGAGAAGACACATAAGTCTTACCTTGGGGAATAGGAGTCAAAGTTTCTCCTCTTGCTTGCCCCTAGAAGAGACAGGGATGACAGATGGGAGGTAGGCCTGCTAACATCCATCTCTCCCTTTGCAGATATCACTAATGGCTAATGGAGCTGTTTTTTGTGGAGCCTAGACAAAACATCCAGATCATTCTCATAGTCCTGCCAGCAGTTCTTACCTGCAGTTTTAATATCTGTTCTCTCTCTGCTGTCTGTCTGCTAGATGTGTGGATCAACCATAGGCCTTTCATACCTTATCCCAGTGGTTTTGGTGGGAAAGGTTGCCTATCCATGCCTCAGACATGGATCTTGGGGGTAGAATCTGCTGATGTGCCCCATCCTCTGGGTCATCACTCCCTGGGTGATGTCATCCTTCCAGAACAAACCTGCAGGGTGAAAGGATGTGGTGAATTGACACCTGGGACACTGACAGCTCGGAGCCTGAAGCCTGCTTTGGATTCTGTGTCTCCCTCTGTCTCTGCCCCTCCCCTGCTTGTGCTATGTCTCTCTCTCAAAAATAAATAAACATTAAATTTAGAAAAAAAAAGTTGCTTAGCATAGTGCCTGGTGTGCAATAAATTTTCAACTAGGATTATATTCTGTTTGCTGGTTCATTTGATGCTATTGTGAGGATTAAAAGAGATTAGGGATGTAAAGAGTGCTTACAAAACTCTTAGGAAGCGATTCCCAAACTTTAGTGTGCATCGGAACTTCCTTGTTAAAACACAAATTACTGTTTCCCACCCCCAGAGTTCTTGATTCAGTAGATCTGGGGTGAAGCTCAAGAATTAGCATTTCTTTTTTTTTTTTTAAATTTTTTCAACGTTTTTTATTTTTATTTTTGGGACAGAGAGAAACAGAGCATGAACGGGGGAAGGTCAGAGAGAGAGGGAGACACAGCATCGGAAACAGGCTCCAGGTTCCGAGCCATCAGCCCAGAGCCTGACGCGGGGCTCGAACTCACGGACCGCGAGATCGTGACCTGGCTGAAGTCGGACGCTTAACCGACTGCGCCACCCAGGCGCCCCAAGAATTAGCATTTCTAACAAGTTCTTTGGTGGTGCTGATGCTCCTGGTCCTGGGATGCACTTTGAGAACCGCTGCTCTAAGGCATTACACACATATTAGACATCAGCAGTAGTACCAATCATATGAATTCAAGGTAGATTTCCTATCTGACCCTCCCCCATTCATTAAATTCTGCTCTAAGGAAGCATCAGCCATCTGTCTCCAAGGGACTTTCCACTCCCTTTCATTCCTCCTCTCTACTAGCCATCCATTTGCTGTGCTTCCTACTCAGAGGCTGAGGGTGTGTGTGTGTTCTGGCTGAGAACTTAAGGATTCCTGGCTATGGAAAAACTCAGATAGCACTATGGGTTGGAGCTCATCAGGAGTTGGATGCTGGCTTGTTCTAGAAGCCTCTGCTGGGTTCTTCCAGGGTGATCAAGGGCAAACAGTCCACCTATCCAACTCCACCCCCATTGCAGTCATACCCCCTTCTCCATGAGGTGAGCATGACAGGAAAGTTTCAAGTAGAGAAATCTGAGAAAGAAAGCCCATCCACAGATCAAACAGCCTCTCACTCACCCACCCCAATTTTCTGATTGGCTGCAGCCTCTCTTCCCAGTCCGTACTCACTTAGGGGACAATCTGCTGGAGTACAACTTGCAAGTGGTGGAAGACTGTAGAGACAAATCCTTGGAGGGGCCAGAGCTGCCCCACTCCCACTTGGCCCTGACCATCTAAGGGCAGAATGGTGGAATCAGCAAGAGAGCTTGGCCAGAAGCTTTTTAAATCCCAGTTGAAGAAAAGCAGCTGTTTTTCACTATCACCCCTGGGTTCCCTGGTTTCTGTTCCTCTCACCAGACCCTTCTTCCTTACAAATCCTCCTTCTTTTCATTTTTCCCTCCCCACCCCCCCATCACCACCTGACCTGTTCTTCAGCACCTGCACCTCATTCTCCCTTGATGCCATTTTCCAGGTAAGAGCTTGCAAGCAAAGCAGCCTGTGGAGGATGAACTAAGAAGACACTCAGAAAGCTACACACCTGGAATGGATAATCAGGTGATAAGTGGGGCATGGGAAGCAGGTGAGCTGCATCTCAAAGAAGGCCTGAAATCCTGGAGGGGATTAGAACGGAGGCCTGGAATCCTTAGAGGAAGGAAGTATTGGTAAGTACAGGATTTGTGTGTCTGGATCCTTGTCCAGAAAACCAGTTTGTCTAACTGCATAGGAGAAGGACAGGGTGTGGGGGAGAACAATCCCTAATGCTATAACACTTTCATTATTCCGGGTAGATGGGGTAGAGTTGGCAGAGTCCATTTTTTTTTAATATATAATGGAATTACCATGAGTCATTATGGACAGGCATTAAAAAGGAATTGTCCTCTGGAATAAAATGGATCCCCATACCAATTCCCTGCCTTTAGGAAGGAGTAGAACCTCCAGCAGCCTACTGAGAAAGATAAGAACTTCTTCTGGAAGGGGAGATCATTGTCTGAGGCATTGATCCCAGGACTGATAGGAAAACTGGTGACCTGGACACCCTCTGCCAGAACCCACAAAGCACCTGGCGCTGTCCGTGGTGCTGAGGGGTGGCCGAAACCTGACTTGGAAGAGCCGTCTGAGCGGCAAAGAAGGCGAGGCATCCCTACAAGAACGTCCCCCCCCCCCCACCCCGGCCGCCCCCCGCCCCTCCACCACCACACACACACACTCCTCCAGTCAACCGCCACCAGGCCTCCTCCCACAGTTCTTCACGAGTCCTCCGCATTGGCCTGTAAATCCAAGAATCGTCAGACTAGGAGTTTGCGCCCTCTTCCCCACGCTCTTGGCACTGGAATCCTCGAGTCTGCGCAGTCAGTCTCTGGCTGCTCAGACGTGAGTCAGCGCTGGTCTCCCCCGAGGGCGCTGAGTGGAGGGAGAGGAAGAAGGATGGGCCTTTTCCCCTCCATTCTCTTTTACCCCAGCCTAGCCTTCTCCTTCTTATCAGAAATTAGATCGCAGACGCCAGGCTCTGAGGGCTTATGATGAATCCCTGGCTCGTTTCTCGGCTCAGCTTTCTCTCTGGAGTCAGGATGCCCTTACCCGTGGGTCCCTGCTCCTATTGTCCAGAGATCCTGCCTATCCCTCAGCTCCTGGCATCTCTCTTCCTTGGTCCCTCGGTGCGTCTTCTCCTGTACCGGCATAGGCGGGGCTTACTTCCCTCTGCCCACTTATTTTCCCGTTCTCCTTCACAATCTTCCCCGAGTTCGCTTCTCTTAGGTCCAGATCCCACATGCGGATCCCCACCCCAAGGCTGCGTCTCTTTCTACGAGATGCTCCCACATTTGTCTCTTTTCACGTTCTCAGACACATACTTTTCCTCCTAAGTTCCTAACCTTGAGGCCCCCGACCCACTTCTCTCAGGATCGCTCTCTGGCCTGCCCTTCCCCACCCCCTCCCCCAGGTTTCCTCCTGACCGTGGCCACTAATGTCGCTGCAGCCCCCTGGGCGGCTGTTCAGCAGCACGAAGCAGAGGAGCAGCGGAAGCCCCCCAGAACCCCTAGGCCACAGTAGGTGCTGCATTCTCCCGGGATCAGCGCGTTCACTCCCTTCCTAAGTTGCAGAGAAAGTAGAGACAGCAGCAGGAGGGGCTAAACAGGACTGTAGCTTCCCACTCGCAGCGAGGGTTGGATCTGCACAACCCTCCCTTGGCAGCTTGGCCAATCGCGGGCGGGCCCTGTCCCCTGCGGACGCGTAGCCAACTCCTCCCCTTGGTTTTGTTTTGTTTTGTTTTTTTTTGGTTTTTTTTTTTTTTTTTTTTTTTTTTTTTTTTTTTTTTTTACCGCCCCCAGAACCATCCTAACTCATCCCCAGGCGCCCGCTTTTTTACGTTTATCAGGTCCCAAGGACTAATGCTTCTACTCCTAGCCCCAAAGTTGTAGAAACAGATTGCACGTTAAGATGTGGGTGGGAACTGTACCTGCCCCATAAGTTTGTTATGACGATTAAATATGAACATCCAGTGGACAGTAAACACTCGACGTAATTAGTCTATTTTTATTATCCTTGATGCTTACTCTACCCTCAGCTCCTAAAAATCCTCAACATACTTGCATTCAACCCGCAAAATATATTGCACATCCACCCACTTCTCTCCACATCCACTGTCATTGCCTTGGTTCAAACCTCCATATTCTTTGATAACTAACAAGCGAACTGAACTCTTGGCTTCCATTCTTTTTAAACAAGTTTTTTAAAATGTTTATTTATTTTTGAAAGAGAGGGAGTATGAGCTGGAGAGGGGGAGGGGCAGAGAGAGAGGAAAACACGGAATCCAAAGCAGGCTCCAGGCACAGAGCCTGAGGCGAGGCTCAAACCCAGGAACCATGTGATCATGACCCGAGCAGAAGTTGGAAGCTTTACCCAGCTTCTGAGCCACCCAGGCGCCCCTCTTGCTTCCATTCTTGTAGTTAGAGGCCAGTGTGTGAGCTTTCTAAACCCTAGACTGGCATTTCAATATTTTTTCATTAGGCCCAACAAATTTATTATGAAAATTCTCAAATATTAAAAAAGAAGAATCTAGGGGCGCCTGAGTGGCTCAGTTTGTTAAGCAACCGACTTTGGCTCAGGTCATGATCTCATGGTCCACGGGTTCGAGCCCTGTGTCGGTGCTGACAGCTCAGAGCCTGGAGCCTGCTTTGGATTCTGTGCTCCCCCCTCCCTCTGCCCCTCCCCCACTCGCGCTGTCTCGCTCTATCTCTAAAAAATAAGTGTTAAAAAAATTTTTTTTTGAAGAATCTAATGAACTCATATATGTACCACCCAGACTGAACAATTATTAAGATTTTGTCAGGATTGCTTCTTTTTCTTGATGGAGTATTTAAAAGTAACTTACAGGGGCACCTGGGTGATTCAGTCGGCTAAGCTTCAGACTCTTGATTTCAGCTCAGGTCATGATCTCAAGGTGCAAGGGATCCAGCCCAGCAACCAGCACGATGCTGATGGTGAGAAGCCTGCTTGGGATTCTCTCTCCCTGTCTCTTTCTGTCCCTCCCCAGCTTGCGCACGTGCTTACTCTCTCTCTCTCTCTCTCTCAAAATAAATAAGCGTTAAAAAAGAAATAAATAAAAATAATTTGCAGACATCATGACATTTCACTCATAAATAATTTAATATGCATCTCTTAGAATTAACAATAGTTTCCTATATAACCACAATACCAGACATCTGTGGTAGGCTGAATAATGGTCCCTAAATGTGTCCATGTCAGAGTCCCTTGGAGCCTGTGAATGTTACTTTATATGGTAAAAGGGACTTTGCAGTGTGATTAACCTTAGAAGGTGATTAACCTCAGATGAGATTATCTTTGGATTTTCCAGGTGTGCCCTGTATAATTACCAGAGTCTTTGTAAGAGAGGAGAGTCAGTAGTGGGAGATGTGACATTGGAAGAGGTTTGGATAGATGTCAGGAAGAAGCCACAAGCCAAGGAATGCAAACAGCCTCTAGAAGCTGAAAAAGGCAGGAAAATGGATTCTTCCTTTAAGACTCCCGAAGGAACACAGCCTTGCTGACATCTTGATTTTAGACTTCTGACTTCCAGACAGTGAGTTTAACAAATTTGTGTAGTTTTAAGCCACTAAGTTTGAAGTGATTTGTTATAGCAGCAATTGGATAAGAACATAACAACTAAACATGTTTATAATTCCCTAATACTCACAGTTCTCTGGTACTTCTAGATACAACTCATTTATCAGATAAATGGTTTGTGAATATTTTCTCCAACTCTGAGCATTTCATTTTAATTTTCTTACTGTGTCTTTTGAAGAACAAAATATTTTCATTTTGAGGAAGTACAATTTATCAATTTTATCTTTTTATGGCAAATGCTTTCTGTTTCTTAAAAATGTTTCACAACCCAAACCTACCAAGATTTTTCTCCTGTTTTCTTCACAACATTTGGTTGTACTCCTTCATCGAGTCAGTCAGAAAGCATTTCCTCTTTTGCTATTCTGTGAAAGGCTTTGTACATGATTGATATTACTTCTTCAAGCATTTGGGCCCAGAGTTTCTTTGTGAGAAAGTTTTATTACAATTTAATTTCTTCAGCTATTCAAGATACCCTATTGCTTTTCATGTCTGTTTTGGAAACTTGAATTTTTCAAGAAATTTGTCCCTGACATTTAAGTTATCACATATTATTTCCCTTTATTTTCTTTGGGTCTCATTTCCTTTATTTTTCAAACGTCCTGAGTTGATAGTTTATCATTGATTTATATGTTTTCTTTTTTTTAATTTTTAAAAATGTTTTATTTACTTTTGAGACAGAGAGAGACAGAGCATGAGCAGGGGAGGGGCAGAGAGAGAGAGCGAGACACAGAATTTGAAGCGGGCTCCAGGCTCTAGGTTTGTCAGCACAGTGCCCAACGGTGGGGCTCGAACTCATGAACCAGGAGATCATGACCTGAGCCGAAGTCGCACGCTCAACCGACTGAGCCACCCAGGTGCCCTACATGTTTTCTTCTTCACAGTAAATGCATGTACAGCTACACATTTCCCTCTAAGCATTACTTTTTTGTGTTTTAATTATCAAGTGGTTAATATTTTCTAATTTTTCTTGCAACTTCTTAGACCCATGGATCACTTGGAAGGATGTTGCAATTAGGGACTTTTTAGTTTTTTTTCTTTATTTATATTTTCTTTATTTTTTATTAATTTTTTTAATGTTCACATATTTTTGAGGAAGAGAGAGAGAGAGAGAGAGACAGAATGTGAGCAGGGGAGGGGCAGAGAGAGGGAGACAGAGCTGTCACAGCTGCGACAGCTGTGTGTTGTCAGCACAGAGTCTGATGCCGGGCTTGAACTCGCAAACCATGAGATCATGACCTGAGCCGAAGTCTGTCGTCCAACCGACTGAGCCACCCAGGCTCCCCTGTCATTATATTTAAAGTATATGTCTTATAAACAAGATATAGTTTGATTCTGTTTTGTTTTGTTGTGTTTGTAAATCCAGACTGGCAATCTCTACCTTTTGATTGGATTGTTTAATAGTTCCTTACATTTAATGTAATTATTGATATGTTTGGGATTAGTTCTGCTACCTTGTTATTTGTTTTTTATTTGTCTTACCCATTTTCCATTGTTTCTCCTCTCCTTTCTTTTGGAATAATCAAGTAATTTTTAGTATTCAACTTCATTGACTTTTTAGCTATTCATCTTTATATTGTATTGTTTTTTAAAGTTTATTTATTTATTTTGAGAGAGAGAGAAAGAGAGTGAGCAGGGGAGGGGCAGAGAGAAAGGGAGAGAGAAACCCAAGCAGGCTCTGCACTGTCAGCACAGAGCCTGAAGTGTGGCTTGAACTCATGAACTATGAGAAGACTAGTTAAGGTGGGAGCATTTTAGTTCTGTTCTTAATCCTAGGCTGTATCCCTTAGTGCTGTGACATTGTGCTTACACCTAGAATTTGGTCCTTTTGGGATTTTACTGAAAACCCCAAGGCGTTTACCAAGACCTTCTAATTTCATGGGTCCTGAACCCCACGTTTGGTCTCCTTAACACACTGTGGCAGCTTCCAAAATCCCTGTTCAGATATTTGACTTTTCCACTAGATTCCTTGAAATCTCTTCCTGAACATGTGCCATTTAAAAGGTAGTTAAGTATTTGAAGGAAATTTGTATGTGGATTTTGGGGTTCACCTCTCTGTAGCTCACACAGTTCCCAGATTTCTTCCTCGTTTCCAGCTGCTCTGTCATTTCTGTGTTCCAGCCTGTGTTTCCGAGGCCCGTCAGACTGCCACTTTCCTGCCCATGCTCTATTTCCCCATGTGCTGTAGGGAAACATGAAGTGTCCTTAGGAGGAAAGCCTGTTAAATGTGGGACTCACCTGTGGACTCTGTTTTTTTCAAGGATTATATTCCCTCTAGTTTTTCTTGCTTTTGGTTGGTCTCCATGCTTTCAAACACTTATTTTTATATTTTGTCTCGAGTACATATGTTCAATGTTAGAGACTAACACAAACTATTTTGTCATACCAGGAGCTGGAAGTTTATGTGGTTATCACGGACTTGGGTTATACATGATATTTGAAAATTATTTACAGGAATAATTTGAGGCCTAAGAGCAAATGAGTATGAATCTGCTTTGAGAAATATGCTGGGGCGCCTGGGTGGCGCAGTCGGTTAAGCGTCCGACTTCAGCCAGGTCACAATCTCGCGGTCCGTGAGTTCGAGCCCCGCATCGGGCTCTGGGCTGATGGCTCGGAGCCTGGAGCCTGTTTCCGATTCTGTGTCTCCCTCTCTCTCTGCCCCTCACCCGTTCATGCTCTGTCTCTCTCTGTCCCAAAAATAAATAAACGTTGAAAAAAAAATTTAAAAAAAAAAAGAGAAATATAATGCTGTAGGAAAACAGAACATACTGGTCTTTGGGTGGGTTGAACAGAGGTCACTCAGCTTTTCTCCCTTCTAAGATTTCAAACTACCAGGGAAATTGGAGGGGGTCTTAATGTTGAGAGTAGTAACCTCAGAAGACAAAGCAGGTTCTCAGGCCTATTGGGCCTGGAGTTCAAGGGAGGAACTTCCTTTCCCAAGGGGAAAAAAACCACCAGAAAGGGTGGTGGGTGGGTGAGGAGTGACTGCAGTTCAGCTGTGGTTCTACTCTACCTTGCATTCATGTTATGAATGATGACTAGAAGGAGAAAGGAACCAAAAGCCAGGCTGCCACCCCCACCACGAATATCTTCTCTATTCTGGCCCTCCATATTTTCCTTCAGAGGCTCTCGTTGGAGCCCACAGAAAGAGTTTTGATAAAAACGCACTTTAAAAATCCCAAAACGGGTTGTCCTAGACCTGCCCTTCTAGATGCCAATGCAGGGTGTAGGGATGGGGATACCTTAATCAGCTACAAAGTTTTGCTCAGAGGAGGAAGAAGTTTAAAAAGCTCTAAAGTGGAAGGAAACATGGGATTTGCAATTTGTGTGGATATATGCTGGAGGACTCCCTCATCTACAGCATAAAACATCTCCCCCCTCCCAATAAATAATAAGCTCTAATAGTAGTCCTGATTTGGGCAAGTCCTAAGGCATAGTGACTTAGCAACTGCCTGACAGCTGGCCTCCCCTTGGGTCCAGTATCTGATCTTCTCTTCCCTTCCCTCATTTCCCCATAGCTTTAGAGTTAGTCAAAGACCCTGACTTGGAGAAGAGCGGCAGATTCTTTTATGCATACTTTAGCACCATGGCAACCAGTTCTCATTGTGGGGATTAGTCATTTAGGGCTGCTGATGTCACCACAGCGACCAATCCAGGCAGATGAAGCATGGTTACCATGGTGACAGGAGGCCGGAGCTGTTTCCTTGGAGACCATAAGGGTCTGGATTCTGCCTGAAGTTCAGGCTGTCTCTGGGTAGAGTACATGGCCAGCTAGAGATACTCAGCTCTATGCAATGCCTAGTCCAAGCTACCAGTGTCCCCCTGGACAAAAACAATACTTCTTAACAGGCCTGTCTTTTCCACTCTTGTCCTCTGTCAATACGTTATCCAGCGGTAGTAGGGTGGTCTTTTAAAATTGTACATCACATCATTCTATTCATTTCCTTAAAATCCCTAGTGATTTTCTTCTGTCCTTTTTTTTTTAAGTTTATTTATTTATTTGTGGTGGCAGGAAGGGGAGGAGGCAGAGGGACAGGGAGAAAGAGAATCCCTGAAGGCCGAGTCTGCCTTCAGCGCAGAACCCAGCTTGAGACTCAATCCCATAAACTGTGAGATTATGACCTCAGCTGAAATCAAGAGTTCAATGCTTAACCAACTGAGCCTCCCAGGAGACCCTCTTTTGTCCTTTGTATAAGATCTAGACTCTTTACTACTAGCTGAAAAGCCCCAAATGGTCAGTTTTGGGTCTACTTCTCCAACTGCATTTCTTACCACTAGCTGTTCTGTTTGTTCCTCTAATGTGCTATTTTAGAACCAAAAAAATCCAATAACCAAAATAAAAACTTGCTGGATGGGCTCAGTAACAGAATAGGAATACAGAAGAAAGTATCTGTTAACTTGAAGATGGACCAATAGAAGTGATCCAATCAGAACAACAGAGACAAAAACATTGGAGAAAAAAATAAACAGAGCCTCAGCGACCTGTGGGACAATACTAAAAGTCTAACATTCATGTCATTGGAGTCCCAGAAGGAGAAGGGTAGTACATTAAAAATATTTGAAGAAATAATGGCTGAAAACTTCCCAAATTTGTCAAAAGCCACAAACCTACAGATCCAATAAGTTCAGTGAACTTCAAATGAAACCAGTAACCAAAGGGTTAATGGGGCAGATAAGCACAGCTGCAACTTTTTAGCCCAAATCTCCTTGTTCTCAGAATGCTGTCCGCCACCATGGTTCTATAAGATGATACAAGGATATTCTGACACCATGATAACCAAGTGTTGATTTAGTTTTGCAAAGACTCAAGGTTTAACCAAGAAGCTGGCCAGAGCCAGTCAGGATTAGCGGCCACCTCTTTGAAATGAGAGAGCAAAATGAAATTAATTGTCTCGTACTTAGTAACTTCCTTTATTATTTTTCTTTTTCAAGTTTTTATTTAAATCCCAGCTAGTTAACATACAATGAATATTAGTTTCAGGTGTAGGATTTAGTGACTCATCACTTACACACAACACCCAGTGCTCATTGCAAGTGTCCTCTTTAATCCCCATCATCTATTTAAACCATCCCCCCTGCCACCTCCCCTCCAGTGACCCACAGTTTGTTCACTATAGTTAAAAGTCTGTTTTCTGGTTTGCCTCTGTCTTTTTTCCCCCCAATGTTCAACTGTTTTGTTTCTTAAATTCCATATATGAGTTAAATCATATGGTATTTATCTTTCTCTGACTGACTTATTTCACTTTGTACAATATTCTCTAACTTCCTTTATTTTTGAGTCATGAAGCTTCTCTCTCCTTTACCCAGACCCCTTTCCACTTGCCTTTAAAAATCCCTGACCCTTGGGGCACCTGAGTGGCTCAGTTGGTCAAACGTCTGACTTCAGCTCAGGTCATGGTCTTGCAGTCTGTGAGTTCGAGCCCCACATCAGGCTATGCGCTGACAGCTCAGATCCTGGAGTCTGCTTCGGATTCTGTGTCTTCCTCTCTCTCTGCCCCTCCCATACTCACACTCTGTCTCTCTCTCTCTGTCAAAAATAAAATTTAAAAACATAAAAAAAAATTTTTTTTTAAATCCCTGGTCCTTCCCCTCTGAGGAGGCAAATTTGAGTATGCCCTTTCAACTCTTAATTTGGCTGCCTCTTGAATAAACCCTTTCCTTGCTACAAACTTGATGTCTCAGTGATTGGCCTTTACCTGCATCAGGCAGATGAACTGGAGTTTGTTTACATAAACAAGATAAGCTTGAAAAATCCATGCCTTGACACATCATAATCAAACTTCTAAAAGCTGAAAACAAAGACAAAATCTGGAAAACAGCCAGAGAAAAACAACTCATCACTTATAGAACAATAATCCAAATGATTGTGGATTTTTCATTATCATCTATGGGGGACAGAAGGAAATGGAATAACATTTTAAAAGTAGTGAAAGAAAAGAGCTGTCAACCCAGTATTCTATACCAAGCAAAATATACTGCAGGAACGAAGGTGAAACAAAGATGGAGAAAAACTAATTTGTAGCCAGCAGACCTGCTCTAAAGAATTGCTAAAGGAAATTCTTCAGATAAAAAGGAAATGATTTCAGAAGGAAATCCAGAACATCAAGAATGGAGACAGTAATCAAAATGGGAACTATCTGGGTAAATATATTCTTCTCCTTTTGAATTACTTGCAATATGTTTGATGGTTCAAAGCAAAAGTTATTAGCAGTGTCTGATAGAGTTTCAAATGTATGTAGATGTAACTGATTCTAATCGACAGCTGCAACATAAAAGCCAGAGAGGGAAGGAACATATGCTAGTAAGATCTCTGCATTTGGCTCAAAATGGTAAGATCATAAGCAGACTGTGAAAAGTTAAATGTGTATACTCAGATCCTTAGAGCAACCACTTGAAAAGTATAGAAAGATAATGAAAAATACAATTGCTAAATTAAAATAGAATATTGAAAAGTGTTTCAATAACCCCAAATAAGGAAGGAAAGAATGCACACAATTATGGAGGTTGAGAAATCCCACAGTTTGCTATCTGCAAGCAGAGAACCAGGAAAGCTGGTGGTGTAATTTAGTTTGAGTCCCAAGACTTGAGAACCAGGTGAGCTGATGATATGAGTTCCAATCTGAGTCCTGATGTCCAGGGGCAGGAGAAGACATATGTCCCAGCTCAAGCAGAGAGCAGAGTCACCCTCCCTCCACCTTTTTGTTCTGTTTGGGTCCTCCATAGATTGGATGATGCCCCCCCACCCGCGTTAATGAGGGCATCTTCTTTGCTCAATCTACTAATTCAAATGCTGTTCTCTTTCAGAGACATCCTCATAGACGCACTCAGATATAATGTTTTACCATCTATCTAGGAACTCCTTTGCCCAGTCAAAATGACACATAAAATTAACCATCACAATGGGCAACTGGGAATGAACCCTGTTGGGGACCCCTGAGGATCTGTGTAGAACTTGTCTCAGATTTACCCCACCAGGGATGGATCTGCAGGAGTATATATCTACTAAACTCAATCCTTAACTGCCTCTGGAAGTGTTAATTCCAAGAAATCTCAGAGTTGTCTTGAGCACAGATAGGCAAGTTTCTCTAGCATTCTAGAATACCCACAGGACAAGAAGTAGAGTCTCAGCTTGAGGTGGGAAGCTGTCAGCTTGTATAGACACTGTCTACCTGCAGTTCACAGATGAACTCAGAGATGGGGCAGGGGATATGAAGCAGGGCATCTGCATGGTGTGCTACACAGGTGTTCAATGAATATCTATTGCATGAATATGTTATATGTATGTCTTACTTCCCTAAGCTTCAGTTGCCTTGAGGCAGGAACCATGAATTGTGGTGGCCAGACACAGTGAATGTATGATGAGGAAAAGTAGGGTAGGTGGTAGGGGTCAATCTAGCTAATAAAAACTAGGTATAGGGGTGCCTGGCTATCTCAGTTGGTTAAGCATCTGGCTTCAGCTCAGGTCATGATCTCAGAGTTTGTGGGTTCGAGCCCTGCATCAGGCTTCGTGCTAACAGCATGCAGCCTGCTTGGCATTCTCTTTCTTTCTCTCTCTCGGCCCCTCCCCTGATCATGTTCTCTCTCTTTCACTCTCAAAATAAATAAATAAAGTAAAAAAAAAAAAAAACTAGGCCTAGGTAAATATGTTGAGTATTATGTTTAGTTATGTCCTTAGATGCACAGATGCAGGGGATAGGACATGCATTGGAAGCATGAGTAAGCCTGTATTGCCAGAGGAGGGTGTCTTAGTTTCCCTGGGTTCTATAAGTAAGCAGATCCTATGGTCTGAATGTTTGTGTGCCCCCAAAATTAATATGTTGAAATCCTAACCCTCAAGGTGATAAGAAAGTATTTGGAAGTGGGGCCTTTGTGAAGTGATTAGGTCTTAAGGATGGACCTCTCATGAATGGGATTAGTACCCTTATAAAAGAAATCCCAGACAGATCTGTCCGTCTTCCACCATGTGAGTACACAGTGAAAGACATTGTCTGTGAACCAGGAAGCAGGTCTTCACCAGACACCGATTCTGCCAGCACCTCATTGGCTTCCCAGCCTCTAGAACTGTGAGAGGGGCACCTGGATGGCTCAGTCGGTTGAGCATCCAACTTTGGCTCAGGTCATGATCTCACGCTTCATGAGTTTGAGCCTTTCATCGGGCTCTCTGCTATGATGAGAGAGAGAGAGAGACAAGTTAAATGTATATACTCAGATCCCCAGAGCAATCACTTAAAAAGTACAGAAAGATAATAAAAAACACAATTGTTACATTAAAATAGAATGCTGGAAAGTGTTTCAATAACCCCAAATAAGGACGGAAAGGATGCACACAATATGGAGGCTAAGAAATACCTAACATTCCAGAGGTATTTTTGAAACCTTAACCCTCAAGGGCTTAAGGAAAGAAAGCAAGAAAGCAAGAAAGCAAGAAAGAAAGAAAGAAAGAAAGAAAGAAAGAAAATTCATTTATTACATTATTTATAAACATTAAACAATTAAATTTAAACATTTAAAAAATTAAAACTGTGAGAAATGAATTTCTGTTGTTGATAAACCACACAGTTTACAGTATTTTGTTACAGCAGCCTGAACACACTAAGACAGTAGGATTGGCACCTTCCCCTGTGTTCCCATCTGTGAGGATCAAATGAGCTAGGCGCTGTGAGAAATACAAAGCTTGAGGCATGAGATGTCTGGAGTTCGGTTGGATTGAGCGACGGTGGCTGGTCCCCCTCCCCCCGGGGCAAAGTGACCACAGGGTATCAGAGCGTTAAATGTGCAAAGCATTTAGTCACAGAATTCTGTGTGGGTTCTTGGGTTTGGGGCTGGCGTAACTGCTCTGTAGGGGACCCCAATGCTCAGATGGTGCCATGAACCTCAAAGGCAGACCAAGGTCCCAGGCCTTGCAGACCCAAGGTCTGGAAGGAAGACTTTCCTTCCACGAATGGAAGGAAGGGAGACCAAGAAGATACATTTGAAGGCTGCGGGTGGGGATGGCTGATCCTCCAGCTGTCAGTCCATCTGCCTTAGAAGTAATCCGTAGGGGGAGGAAGGGATCAGAACCCATGCATTGGGTGCAACCAGGGTTGTGTTCTCTGAACCCCACACCCCAACTTTTCCTGTGTTCCGATCCTAGGTCTCTCACCTCAGAGACTCCCGTCAGGTCCAAACCCTCCCCATCCTGCCTCCAGACAAGTCTGTAGAAAGAGTTTGCTTGAAAATCAGCTTTAATGATCCAGATCCAAATTTGGGTCAGCCTGAAAATGCCCTTCTTCTTCTTTTTTAGTTTATTTTATTTTTAAATGTTTTTATTTATTTTTTAGAGAGAGAGAGAGAGACTGAGCATGAGCAGGGGAGGGGCAGAGAGAAAGGGAGACACAGAATCCAAAGCAGGCTCCAGGCTCTGAGCTGTCAGCAGAGAGCCCAATGCAGGGCTTGAACTCACAAACCGTGAGATTATGACCTGAGCCAAAGTCAGATGCTTAACCAACTGAACCATCCAGGTGCCCCTTCTTCTTTTTTTTTTTTTTTAAGTTTATTTATTTGGAGAGAGAGAGACAGCATGAGCAGGGCAGGGGCAGAGAGAAAGGGAGAGAGAGAATCCCAAGCAGGCTCCACACTGTCAGCACAGAGCCCAACATGGGGCTCAAACCCATGAACCATGAGATCATGGCCTGAGCTGAAACCAAGAGTCAGGGGCTTAACCGACTGAGCCGCCCAGGTGCCCCCTGAAATTGCCCTTCTTGAGAGCACCAGGAAGGTGTGGGGGATGGAAGGTTTCCCCCTCAGGTCTTAATCAGCTGCGAGGTTGTGACTTGTGACTCAGACTAGGGAATAGCTCAAAGACATTCTAAAATGGGAAGAAACAAGGAATTTTTTTTTCAACGTTTTTTTTTTTTTGGGGACAGAGAGAGACAGAGCATGAACGGGGGAGGGGCAGAGAGAGAGGGAGACACAGAATCGGAAACAGGCTCCAGGCTCCGAGCCATCAGCCCAGAGCCTGACGCGGGGCTCGAACTCACGGACCGCGAGATCGTGACCCGGCTGAAGTCGGACGCTTAACCGACTGCGCCACCCAGGCGCCCCAGAAACAAGGAATTTTTAATGAATACACTGACTTCCGTCCCCATCCCTCCCCACCAAATTCAGAGCAAGTCTCCATAGCAGTCTTAATGTGAATAAGCCTTGAGACAAGGGACTCAGGCACTGTAAGACTACAGGCCTTTCCCTGGTCCCTATCTCTAATTCTATCTCCTTCAAGGGATTTTCCATTAGACACAGGGCTGGTTGGTCCCCTGAGCCTGAAGGAGAATGGCAGTTCCTTGTTTGCACACTTGATAGAACCATGGCAACCAGTCCCCATCACAGGGTCAGTCACAGGACCAACGATGTGGTCCAGCAACCAATCCAAGCTAAGGAGGCCTGGCTGCCATGGTGACAGAGATGGGGACCAGTTTTTTTGAAAGGGGTAAAAGGCTAGAGCACTTCTGAGGTGCAGGCTGCCTCTGGATGGAGTCCAGCTAAGAGGTTCCCAGCAACGCTGCCCCGATCTTCGTCTAAGGTACCACCAGATCCCACCTGGACAACTCAGTAGCCCCAGACAGTTCTACTTGGTTCTACTCTTGTCCATTTTATAATCCATTTTCCAGCAGCGTCACTATGTCTTTATAGAATGTTAATCATATCGCCTTTCTCTTGCTGATGATTTCCCACTACACTTTGAACAAAACCCAAACCCGTCTATAGACCTGAGTAGTCCTGGGCCTATTCTGCTGCCATGTCTTTCTGTTTGTTCTCCTAAGGAGCCCTGCAATCTCACCTGAGGGCAGTTGTATTTGTAATTCTCTCTGCCTTGGGGATTCTTCCTCCAGATCTTCCCCCGGCTGCTTCCAGGATGTCTTTTAGGTCAAACTTCTAATGTCACCTCCTCAGGCTATCCTCAGTGTGGAGAAGTCTGATGTGTCAAGCAGCCCAACCTCTATGGGGGCCCCGGAGAGGAAGGGTGGGGCTGCGGTGGGGGAAGGTTGGTGGGGGGACCTGGTCTGGCCCTGCTCTATGCCTGCCCACTCAGTTTCTCAGCTGTAAAGATGGATGGATAACTAAGAGGTGGGCAGTTTTCTACCTGGGCTCCAGAGAGCTCAAGGGTCCAAGGGGATGCCCGACAACCTTGCCAGGTGACTTCCTCCACACCACTGAGAAGAGCAAGGGGGAGGCTGAATGTGAGGCGCTCTGGGTACTCCTCTCCCATTTAAGGATCTTCATATCTATGTTTATATGTGTATGTATAAATGTGTGTGTGTGTGTGTGTGTGTGTGTGTGTGTATACCGAAAGAGAGAGAGAGAGGGAGAAATGTATACAGACACACGGCTATGGATGGATGGGCAAGGTGAGGATTTGGAGTCATGTCATACGCAAGATTTTCTTAGAAAACCAGGGAGCCCATATATATTTTTTAAGTTGTGAAACCTCTCAAGTAGATTTCTGCAGGCCCTTCAAGCTCTGTGACTGTGCTTGATCTTACAAAGCAAGAGTCCACTGCAGGCCCCCAGCCCCTTGCAATCCCCAGTTGCTGAAATCCTTGAAAAGCTGTCTGTGAGAGAGAAAGTGGAGGCGCCCTCCAGTGGGCAAAGGGAGAATTTCCCCTCAATCCAGCAACCGCTGGCATTGTTCATATATTGTCTTTGATCCACACAGCAACACCGGAAGGGTCGTCTTTATTACCATTCCCATTTTACAGATGTGGAAGAAGGGACTTGAAGAGCCTAGGTAATGTGTCCAAGGTCACGGCTGGGCAGTGGCAGGGTGAAGATTGGGCTGGCTCTGTTCTTTTCCATCCTCCAGGCCCTCTCTTCCAGAAGGTTCTCCATCAGTCTCAGTGAAATCATTCCTTATCAACCAATGTCTATCCCCTCCTTCACCCTGTCTCCCTCTGTAAACAGGCCCTTGGTGGGCTCAGCGTTCCTGGACAAGGGCAGGCCTTCACCTACAGTGGGGCCTTGCTGTGGTTGGTCATCTCTTGCTTGGTTCAGGACCTCCGAAACCATTCTAGAGTTCAAGCATTGTTCCCTGTTCACCTTGGTCACTGGGCTCTGAGGGGAAGGAAAACAGGAGTCAAGGGTGAAGAGAAAATGGCGAAAAGGCCCAGAGGAAAAGAGATGATATCCAAATGAAGAATTTCAAAATCCCCGAGGGACTCTCACCTTAGGGAACAACAATTAGAGCTTCCCTTTGCACCTGTCCCTAGAAGGCAAAGACCAAGCCAGGGATAACACATAGTAGCCATGCATCCCAATTCTCTCCCTTTGTGGACATCACTAAGGTATCATGGGATTGCTTCTGGCTGAAACCAGACAGGCGCTCTCTTCATCCTACTCACTGGACTTCTGACAGCTCCTACTGGCATCCCTGACACTCCTTCCCTTCCCAGTTGCTCTGTCTACCAGACACGTGCAGTGTGGACAGACCACAGGCCTCACACACCTCAGCGTGGTGGTTTTGGTGGGAAAGGCTGTCTACCCATCCCTCATGTAGGTCTCTGAGGCGTGGAGCCTGGGCATGTGCTCCATCTTCTGGGTCTTTACATCTTGAGTGACATCATCCTTCCAGAACAGTCCTGCAGAAAGAAAGGGAGGAGTGTAAGTTGACCTTGGGACAGTTGGATTGTCCTACCCCAGAAACCAGAGAGCGATTGGCATTTCTGCTTTCCGTAAAGTACATAAGGGCCACGGGGCACTGGAGGGATCCAGAGACAGTCTGGGGTACAGGGCTTTGCCTTCTGCCCACCTCGGCACTGGAATCCCTGCTCTTACTGGTTCTGTGACCCTTAACTTAACTGGGAACTTAATTAAATTGGCCGAGCTTCAGTTTTCTCATCCATGAAATGATGAACCATTGTTGAGAGAATTACAGGAGGTAATCCATGTAAGTTTCTTAGCACGGTGCTTGGTGAGCGATAAGTAGCCAAATGTGAATTTAACAATCGTGCTGTTATGAGGACCAAATGGAAGTGGAGGACATACGCAGTGTTTCTAAAACTCTAAGGCATTGCTCGCACATCATACACTATGATCATTAATAGCAGTAATTCGAACTCCAAGCAGATCTCCCTTCTGAACCCTGCAATCATGAAACCCGGCTTTCAAAGAGGATCAGAAACGTTTCCCCAAGGAATCCCCTCCCATTCTGCACCCCCATCTGTCATGCTTCTATTTGCCATACACTCTGAGCTGTCTACTCCCCCAATTCAGAGTCTGGAATATGTATACAGGAGGGAGAGGTTCTGACTGGGGACCCCATGATTCCTGGCCCTGAGCACTCGGATAGCACAGGGCAGAGGGGCATAGGGCTAGTCCCAAGGAGATGGATGTTGAACTCTTCCAGGGACTTCTAATTGCCTCTACTGTGCTCCTCTAAAGAAGGTAAGTAAGGGGTGCCTGGGTGGCTCAGTCAGTTGAGTGTCTGACTTTGGCTCAGGTCATGATCTTACGGTTTGGTTTGTGAGTTCGAGCCCAACATTGGTGGGGCAGGACCCGATGCACCGACATCTGTCAGCACAGAGCCCACTTCGGATCCTCTGTCTCTCCCCACCCCCACCTCCCCACCTCCCCACTTGCACGCGCTCTCTCTCAAAAATAACAAATATTTTTTAAAAATAAAGAGAAGACAAGTGACAACAGCGTCCCCACGAAGGCTGGGAGACCACCACCCATTTTGCTCAGGGTCTGAGCAGGTGAGGCTCCAGAGGTGAGGATGAAGAGAAAAGTTCAGGCAGAGAAATCTGTGGAAGGAGCTTTTAATGTCAAGGTGGGGATCCCACAGCCCAGCCTCTCTCTTCCAGCTCTTCTGGTCTCACCTTGAGGCATGAGCCACTGAAGCACATCTTGCCAGTATCGGAAGACCAGCTTGATGACTCCTTGCCGGGACCTGGGTGGCTGCATGCCCACCTGGGGCTGTCCCTCTAAGGGTACAGAATGGCATTAGCAGGGAGCTTGGCCAAAAGCCTTCAAGAGGGCCTGGTTGCAGAAAAGCAGTACCCTCTCCACCATCAAGCTCAGATCCCCCCTGCCCCCCTTCCCAGTTATCAGCTCTCCCTCCATCACACCTTTTCCTCTTTACCCTCTGGGTCTCACTCACCCTTGGCACAGACTTCCAGGTAAGAGCAGAGTCTTCGGGCAAAGAGACAGCCTGTGAATGGACAGGTGAGCAGAGCCTCAGAGGGCTACAAAACTTGAATGGACAGACAGGCGGACAGCATAGGGATGGGGGAAGAAGTTTGCTTCCTGGGTGGAGAGCTGGAAAGACTTCCAGAATCCTTGGAAGTATAAAGCCTGGGGGCTGGGTTCAGACTGTTAAGCCCTGGGATCCCAGGTTCTTGTCCTGAAAGCCACAGTACCCAGCTACACAATGTGAGGAATAACTTTTCTACCATACAGACCCCTCCTCAGTCCAGGTAGATGGGGTGGGAGTGGGGGAAGTTCAGGAGGTGAAAGGGTTCAGGCATCTGCACAGGGCCTGACTCCCCTCCGCGCCCTTCCAGCACTCTGCAGAGCCCCAGGCCCTCGGGAAGACCTCTGCATTGGTCTCCAAGTTCAAGGACGCGGAGGACAAGTGGAGAGGGAGGCACACGGCTGTGGGGAAGCCTAGGCGTCCTCCCGCAGACCCCCCCCCCCAACCTACCTCCCCAGGGAGGAGGGTAAGCCCAGGCACCTGGCTCCAGTCAGGCCTCATCCCGAGGTCAAGACTGGATGCCTGCCCCCGTCCCCGCCCCGTGCTTGCTGACTTTACCCACCCGACACGGTTCGCCCTGCTTCGTGCACCAACCGCTCCCGCAGCCCCCACTTCCCAGACCTTCCCCCAGCTTTCCTCCTGACCGTGGGGACTAATGGCGTCCCAGCCCCCAGGGCAGCTGCTCAACAGCAGGAAGCAAAGCATCAGACGCATCCCCGCAGGTCCCCGGGCCCCCCGCGCCCGCCGCGCCCGCTGCTGCATGGTTGCTCTGGCGCGCCGGCTCCACCGCTCCAACCGCGGCGGCCAAGGCCAGACGCCAGCGACAACTGCGAGCGCCCCTCTCCGGCAGCTCGGCCAATGGCAGCGGCTGGTGACGAGGCCCCCAACCCCGGCTCTTCCCCGTCTCGCCGACAGAGTTCTGCTATTACCAGTTGAATATTCATGTTTTCTGCCCATTTCTTCACTGGATTATTTGTTTTTCGGGTGTGGAGTTTGGTGAGTTCTTTATCGATTTTGGATACTAGCCCTTGTCGGATATGTCATTTGCAAATATCTTTAACCGTTGGTTGCCTTTTAGTTTTGTTGATTGTTTCCTTTGTAGTGCAGAAGCTTTTTATCTTGATGAGGTCCCAATAATTCAATTTTGCTTTTAATTCCCTTGCCTTTGGAGATGTGTCAAGTAAGAAATTGCTGCGGCTGAGGTCAGAGAGGTTTTTTCCTGCTTTCTCCTCTAGGGTTTTGATAGTTTCCTTTCTCACATTCAGGTCCTTTATCCATTTTGAGTTTATTTTTGTGAATGGTGTAAGAAAGTGGTCTAATTTCATTCTTCTGCATGTTGCTGTCCAGTTCTCCCAGCACCATTTGTTAAAGAGACTGTCTTTTTTCCATTGGATATTCTTTCCTGCTTTGTCAAAGATTAGTTGGCAATACTTTTGTCGGTCTAATTCTGGGGTTTCTATTCTATCCCATTGGTCTACGTATCTGTTTTTGTGCCAAAACCATGCTGTCTTGATGATTACAGCTTTGTAGTGGAGGCTAAAGTCTGGGATTGTGATGCCTCCTGCTTTGGTCTTCTTCAAAATTACTTTGGCTATTCGGGGCCTTTTGTGGTTCCATACGAATTTTAGGATTGCTTGTTCTAGTTTTGAGAAGAATGCTGGTGCAATTTTGATTGGGATTGCATTAAATGTGTAGATAGCTTTGGGTAGTATTGACATTTTAACAATATTTATTCTTCCGTGAGCATGGAATGTTTTTCCATTTCTTTATATCTTCTTCAATTTCCTTCATAAGCGTTCTATAGTTTTCAGCATACAGATCTTTTATGTCTTTGGTTAGGTTTATTCCTAGGTATTTTATGATTCTGGGTGCATTTGTGAATGGGATCAGTTTCTTTATTTGTCTTTCTGTTGCTTCGTTATTAGTGTATAAGAATGCCACTGATTTCTGTACACTGATTTTGTATCCCGTGACTTTGCTGAATTCATGTATCAGTTCTAGCAGACTTTTGGTGGAGTCTGTCGGGTTTTCCATGTATAATATCATGTCATCTGCAAAAAGTGAAAGCTTGACATCAGCTTTGCAAATTTTGATGCCTTTGATTTCCTTTTGTTGTCTGATTGCTGATGCTAGAACTTCCAACACTATGTTAAACAATAGCGGTGAGAGTGGACATCCCTGTCGTGTTCCTGATCTCCGGGGAAAAGCTCTCAGTTTTTCCCCACTGAGAATGATATCAGCTGTGGGCTTTTCATAAATGGCTTTTATGATGTTTAAGTATGTTCCTTCTGTCCCGACTTTCTTGAGGGTTTTTATTCAGAAAGAATGCTGAATTTTGTCAAATGCCTTTTCTGCATCAATTGACAAGATCATATGGTTCTTTTCTTTTCTTTTATTAATGTGATGTATCACATTGATTGATTTGTGAATGTCGAACCAGCCTTGCAGCGCAGGAATGAATCCCACTTGATCATGGTGAATAATTCTTTTTATATGCTGTTGAATTTGATTTGCTAGTATCTTATTGAGAATTTTTGCATCCATATTCATCAGGGATATTGGCCTCTGGTTCTCTTTTTTTGCTGGGTCTCTGTCTGGTTTAGGAATCAAAGTAATGCTGGCTTCATAGAATGAGTCTGGAAGTTTTCCTTCCCTTTCTATTTTTTGGAACAGCTTGAGAAGGATAGGTATTATCTCTGCTTTAAATGTCTGGTAGAATTCCCCAGGGAAGCCATCTGGTCCTGGACTCTTATTTGTTGGGAGATCTTTGATAACTGATTCAATTTCTTCGCTGGTTATGGGTTTGTTCAAGTTTTCTATCTCTTCCTGTTTGAGTTTGGGAAGTGTGTGGGTGCTTAGGAATTTGTCCATTTCTTCCAGGTTGTCCAGTTTGTTGGCATATAATTTTTCATAGTATTCCCTGATAATTGCTTGTATTTTTGAGGAATTAGTTGTAATAATTCTATTTTCATTCATGATTTTATCTAGTTGGGTCATCTCCCTTTTCTTTTTGAGAAGCCCGGCTAGAGGTTTATCAATTTTGTTTATTTTTTCAAAAAACCAACTCTTGCTTTCATTGATCTGCTCTACAGTTTTTTTAGATTCTATACTGTTTATTTCTGCTCTGATCTTTATTATTTCTCTTCCTCTGCTGGGTTTGGGGTGTCTTTGCTGTTCTGCATCTGTTTCCTTTAGGTGTGCTGTTGGATTTTGTATTTGGGATTTTTCTTGTTTCTTGAGATAGGCCTGAATAGACACTTCTCTAAGGAAGACATCCAGATGGCCAATAGGCACATGAAAAGATGCTCAATATCACTCCTCATCAGGGAAATACAAATCAAAACCACACTCAGATACCACCTCACGCCAGTCAGAGTGGCCAAAATGAACAAATCAGGAGACTATAGATGCTGGCGAGGATGTGGAGAAATGGGAACCCTCTTGTACTGTTGGTGGGAATGCACACTGGTGCAGCCACTCTGGAAAACAGTATGGAGGTTCCTCAAAAAATTAAAAACAAATCTACCCTATGATCCAGCAATAGCACTGCTAGGCATTGACCCAAGGGATACAGGAGTGCTGATGCATAGGGGCACTTGTACCCCAATGTTCATAGCAGCACTTTCAACAATAGCCAAATTATGGAAAGAGCCTAAATGTCCATCCACTGATGGATGGATAAAGAAATTGTGGTTTATATACACAATGGACTACTACGTGGCAGTGAGAAAGAATGAAATATGGCCTTTTGTAGCAATGTGGATGGAACTGGAGAGTGTTGTGCTAAGTGAAATAAGTCATACAGAGAAAGACAGATACCATATGTTTTCACTCTTATGTGGATCCTGAGAAACTTAACAGAAGACCATGAGGGAGGGGAAGGGAAAAAAAAAGTTAGAGAGGAAGGGAGCCAAATCATAAGAGACTCTTAAAAACTGAGAATAAACTGAGGGTTGATGGGAGGTGGGAGGGAGGGGAAAGTGGGTGATGGGCATTGCGGAGGGCACCTGCTGGGATGAGCACTGGGTGTTGTATGGAAACCAATTTGACAATAAATTTCGTATTAAAAAAAAAAGAAAGCAGGAAGAGAAAACTAATTCATCACCTACAAAGGATCCTTCCTAAAATGAAGAGCTGATTTCCCTTGGGGTGCCTGGGTGGCTCAGTAGGTTGGGCACTGAGTTCAGCTCAGGTCAGGGTCCCATGGCTTGTGGATTTGAGCCCCATATCAGGCTCTGCACTGACAGTGTGGAGCCTGCTTGGGATTCTCTCTCTTTCCCTCTCTCTCTGCCCCTCCCCCACTACCAGTTTCTCTCAAAAATAAAGAACTTAAAAAAAGTAATTAAAAAAGCACTAAAAACAAACAAACAAACAAACAAACAAACAAACAAACAAACACAGTTGAATAGCTGAATATACTTGACCCTTCCTCTAGAATCTCTTCTGGACACTCCCATCCTCCCATTCTCCCATCCTCCCATCCTCCCATCCTCCCCCCCTCCCCAGAAGCACAACCTCCATCTCCTTGTCTCCAAGTGTTAAAGATGTGGGGAGGGGGGAGGGGGTGCTGGAAATTCTGTGTAATTGCAAATCTGTAACCAGCACCTGGGCATAGTTCTTGAGAAGTAGGGTCCCCTACGTGGGTACTTCATAAGGTGGTGTGCTGGAGTAAGATCGCCTAGGGTCAAATCCAAGTATAGGCAGTAGCCCTTTAACTTCTCTGGGCTCTAGTTCATCTCTAAGAGGAAGGTGATAATAGTATCTAGCTCACAGTCTTCCTAGAAGGATTAATTAGTTTAATATCCCGCAAAGCATTTAGAAGTATGAATGGACTGGCACATAGTAAGTACTCAATTAACATTAGCCACGACTGTTCTCCCATTCTGCCTTTCTGTCATTGCTCCATGCCACCACTATTGTCCAAACCACCATCATCTCCTACCTGCTACTGAGATTGCATCTCATCTGGTTGCTTGGGATAACTGATAAATTATGGTGTGTTCCAGAAGCCTAGAAGAGGGTCTGGCACAGTCACTTGCAGGTGCTCAATAAATATATGTTTGAATATGTGTTGTTCCACTCTTGCCTCCCAATAATCTCTTTTATAAGCACCCAGAGGAGCTTTCTAAAATAGAAATTGAAGGATGTTTCTCCATTGCTTACCCCTCTTCCATGGCTCTCCTATGCTTTAGATTAACTGCTGAACCGCCTATAAGGTGTGCATGACCTAGTCCCATCTTCCTATCCAATCTATTTCCTTCTCTCCTCTTCCTCTTGTTGTTCCAGCCACACCAGCTTCCCCTCCATTTGTGAACCCCTGAGCTCTTCTCACAGACTGTTTCCTCCTCTGCCGCCCTTATGGTCACCTCTTTGTTTCGGTATAAACACCACGCTTTCAGAGATGCGTTTCACTGCTTCACTTTCCTCACAACACTTACCACTATTTATAATGACTTGTTCCTTCATTTACTTGTTTATTGTTTAAATTTATTTTTTATTTATTTTTGAGAGAGACAGAGACCACGTGAGCGGGGGAGGGGCAGAGAGAGAAGGAGAGAAAGAATCCCAAGCAGGCTCTGCGCTGTCAGCACAGAGCCTGATCTGGGGTCTGAACTCATGAAACTGTGAGATCATGACCTGAGGCAAAACTAAAAGTTGGATGCTTAACCGACCGAGCCATCCAGGTGCCCCTGCTTGTTTATTTCTGCCTCTTCACTGGACTGTAAGTTGCTGGGGAGAGGGGGAGGAGGGACCTGTCTGTTTCATTTACTGTCACACCCCCAGTGTCTAGCTCCAGACCTATCTCAGAGTGGATGCTCAATACATATTTGTTGAACAAATGAAAGAGACTCTGGGTCCAGAGACAGGTATGAAACCTCTTTGCCTCAGTGTTCTTATCTGTTAGATGAGCATCCTATGAAGGAGACCGTGAGAATGAAATGGTGACGATGGATGAGAACAGCATCATGCTATACAAACACATTGGGCATTGAATTCTGCTCCACCTCAGCTTCAGCCTCCCTGGGATTCTCAGATCACAGCCAAAGCCCGATGGCTGGGCGGAGGACTTTGAAACCCAGAAGGGGAGGTCTGGTAGAGTATCAGGAGCAGAACCCAGGAGTCCTGCTTCACAGCTCATCGGGGAGATGGGGTGAGAGAGCCCAGCTAGTCCCAGAGCACAGAAGCTGCTCATCCTGATTGGGAGAGAGGGAGCCCCAAGGCAGCCTCACCAAAGCTGGGCTAAGGCTGGACTCAGCCTTGGAGGCTCCCCAGTAGCTTTTGTCTAGGGGTTACTTTGGGGTGAGGGTGGGGGGAGGCAATGAGTGAGGCATGGGCTTCCATTTACTGTGCCTCCTCTTGGGTATCCAGGGAAGGAGATATTATCATTGTGTTGAAGTCTGCAAGACCTGGACCACAACCCTTGGTCAGGCAACAGTGTCTTCCCTCAAGGACATAATCATCCTTTGTGGGAATCTCCTGGAAAATGAGGCTGTGCACTAAAGGAGCAAAGGAAGGGCGGTCTCCAGTCCCTGGAAGCTGAGTTCCGTGGAGAGCAGCGCCCCCTGGGGGATGCAGGGGGAGCCTGCCAGGGGAGGGGGATTTTCCTGGAAAGCGGGACTGACCTCCTCTATTCTCTGCCCAGGGCCAGTCCTGAGCTTCTCAGGTGTATTAGGCAAGAAGGGAGCATTTCTTTACATCTAATAACCCAATAATCTTAGAGGAAACTCTTCTTTCAATTTAGAATGCATCTAATGCCACCTTTTGTGTTTGGAGGACTTTATGATTTTTTTCCCCCACTTTTTGATGAGTATATTTAAGTGATGATTGTGAAAAGTGATACAGATAAACACAAGTGGTTAAGATATAAAGGTGAAGCTCAACAATTAGAGTGTGAACAATCATGTCATACTCTCCAGGCAACAGAACACTGCCAGTACCCCAGGAATACCTCCTTGTCCTTTCCAGATTTCAGCCCTTCTTCTCCCCACAGTTAATCACTCTCCTGACTTTGTGGGCATAACTCCCTTCCTTATCTTTGTTGTGCAATGTAAGTGAGTACACATTTCTAAAGAGTAGTTTTTAGAAATGTAATTATACAGTGTACTAGCTTCCTAGGGCTCCTGCAACCAATCACAAGCTTGGTGGCTTAAAACAAAAAGGTATTCTCTCCAGGTGCCTCGGTGGCTCAGTTGGTTAAGTGTCCAACTTTTGACTTCAGCTCAGGTCATGATCTCACAGTTCCTGGGTTTGAGCCCTGTGTTGGGATCTGTGTTGATGGTACAGAGCCTGCTTGGGATTCTCTCTCTCTCTCTCTCTCTCTGCCTCTCTCAAAATAAACTTAAAAAATGTTATTGAAAATGTATTGTGTCACACTTCTGGAGGTCAGAAGTCCAAAATCAAGGTATTGGCAGGGCAGTGCTTCCTCCAAAGGCTCTAGGGAGGATCCTTGTTTGCTGGACTAGCTTCTGGGGACTCGAGTTCTTTGGCTTGTGACAGCGTCTCTGCCTCCATCCCTGTGTCTGTGTCCACATCTCCCTCTCTTTTCTCTTATAAAGACACTAGTCATTGGATTTAGAGCCCACCTGAAATCCACAATTTCATCTTGAGATCTTTAACTAATTACATCTGCAAGACCCTCTTTCCAAATTAGTACAGGGAGGCAGCAATTTTGGAGATATGCTATTCAAGTCACTAAATTACAATATATATTATTTTGTGTTGGCTGCTTTTGTTCAACATTATATTTTATTTTTTAAAGTAATCTCGATGCCCAATGTGGGGCTTGAACTCACGATCCCGAGCTCAAGAGTCGCATGCTCTACTGATTGAGCCAGCCAGGTACCCCAACATTATATTTTCAAGACTGACCCATATCATTTTTTAATAAATGTTTATTTTTGAGAGAGAGAGAGAGAGCAGAGGGAGAGGCAAAGAGAAAGGGGGACAGAGGATCCGAAGCTGGGTCTGTGCTGACAACAATTTGAGCCCCGCAAACTCACAAGCCGTGAGATCATGACCTGAGCAAAGTTGCAGGCTTAACTGCGCCACCCAGGTGCCCCAACTTACCCATATCATTGAATGAAACAGTATTGCATTCATTTTCATTGCGGTTGTAGTCTTCCATTGTGTGATAACGTTACATTACAGTTCAGAGTAGGGCATACTATAAAGCCAAGAAACCTCTAGGTCCAGGGATACTTGTCTTCCCAGACCACTTCCAAGGTTCTGGGAGGAGCCTTAGCAATGTGTTCACATGATCGAATGTTTGTGTATGGTTTGTAAAAATTAATTTGTTGTACTATATATTCATATTCTAGTTACACATTTTTCTTGCCTGATTGCCCTGGGTAGAAGCTCTAGTATAATGCTGACTAAAACTGGTGAGCGTAGACATCCTTGTCTTGTTTCTGATCCTTAGGGGGATAGCTTTCAGTCCTTCATCATTGAGTATGATGTTTATCTGTTGGTTTTTCGTGGATGCCCTTTATCAGAGTAAGGAAGTTCCCTTCTATTTCTGGGCGTTAAATGTTTTTTTTTTTTTTTTTTTTTTCATCATGAAAGAATGTTGGATTTTGTCAAATGCTTTTTCTGCATCTGAGATGATCATGTGGTTCTTGCCCTTTATTCTATTAATGTGGCATTGAACCAAGCCTGCCTTCCTGGGATAAGTCCCACCGTGTCATGGTGTATAGTCCTTTTTACTTGTTGCTGGATTCAGTTTGGTATTCTGTTGAGAATTTTTGTATCTATATTCATAAAGAGTGAATTTCTTTCCTTTTCATGTGATGTCTTTGGTGTTGATATCAGGGTAATGACTGATGTTCTCTCTTTCATTTTTTGGAAGAGTTTGTGAACAATTGGTGTTACTTCTTCCTTAAATGTCTTCGTTCTTGTGAGATATCTGCTTTCGTACTAAATTCTTATTTGTAATTTTGTATGCTTCTACTCAAAGAGGGTCCCCAAATTGTATGTTTCAGCCCCCACAAACCTGTGACCTCTACCAGAGTCTACTGTATTGTGTATGGACCTTGGGTTGTTTCTGATTTGGGAATCTTGTGAACAGTTGCTGTGAATATTCTTGTACATTTCCTGGTGCACATGCAGATGTTTTTGATGCCAGCAGGCTAGGTCCAGGGACCAGCCAAGAGGGTCCCTAGCTGTGTGCAGGATACAAATCAAATGCAAGCCCGCAGGAGGCGAAAGCAGAGTTCACTGTAGAGAGAGAGTGTAGGTGTAGACAAAGTGTCTGGGAGATCTCAGTAAGGAAAGTAGAGAGAGTCTCCCCTTTGCTTAGGATCTGGGGTTTTTATTGAGGATTGAGGTCTGGAGTATGTGTCCTCTCAGGCATCCAGGAACCAGGTAGAACAAAGGGCCCAGGTGTTCTTAGTGTTGAGATGTCTATCATTGGTGGTCTGGAATACACATATGATAGCTTCCTCCGGTCATTTTCATCTGGCCTTTCCTTAGCTGTTATCTATTCTAAAGAAATCATCAACTCTTTGTTCCCTTCCAAGGAGGACATATGCGTTTTGCATTTCAAGGCATAAAGTGGGTGTGCATGATTTCATTTTGAGACCTTTAACTAATTACATCTGCAAGACCCGCTTTCCAAATTAGGACACATTCTAAGGTTCCAGGGAGGCACCAATTTTGGGGATATGCCATTCAAGTCACTAAGTTACAATATATATTATTTTGTGCTGACTGCTTTTGTTCAACATTATATTTTATTTTTTAAAGTAATCTTGATACCCAATGTGGGGCTCGAACTCATGATCTTGAGATCAAGAGTCGCATGCTCTACTGATTGAGCCAGCCAGGTACCCCAACATTATATTTTCAAGACTGACCCATATCATTTTTTTTCCATATCATTTTTTAAAAAAATGTTTATTTTTGAGAGAGAGAGAGAGAGAGTAGGGGGAGGGGCAAAGAGACAGGGGGACAGAGGATCCGAAGCTGGATCTGTGCTGACAGCAGAGAGCCCAGTGCGGGACTCAAACTCATAATAGCAGGAAAAGAAGATTTTTATGGAGCCCTTTGGCTTCCAGTCTCATTCTTACTGAGGGAGTCTGCTGGAGTGAAATAGCTGGGCCAGTGAGGAATGCCAAACTGACGTCCTGAACTGTTGTCAACTTACATTCCCACTAACATTGTACAACAGTTCCCATAGGTCCACATCCTCACCAACACTTGGTATTGTCAGATTTAAAAATTTTATCTATCATAATGGGTGTGTGGCAAGGTCTTATCACGGTTTTAATTTATATTAGATTAAACCATATGAAATGACCATTTTGTCAGTCAAAATGGTCAAACACAAACAATGTCATGATTCAGCCAAGTTCCTCTGATGACTGACAAAGTAGGGCATGTTTTCATATAGTTAACGGCCATTTAGATTCCCTCATTTATGAAGTGCCTATTTAAGTAATTTGCCCATTCTTTTAGACGTCTGACTTTTCTTATTGACTGTAGGTCTTATATACTCTGAATATGAGCTCTATGTCAATTACATGTGTTACAAACAACCTTTCTAATCCTTTTAGAGAGGTCTTAATTTCCAAGAGGCCAAATATGTCAATACTTTCCTCTATGTTTAGTGTTCTTTGTATCCTACTTAAATCTTCTCCTAACCAAGGTCATATTCTCCTCTAATATTTTCTAAAAGCTTTATGATCTTGCCATCTACATTTAGATTCAAAATCTATTTGTAATTGATTTTGCGTGTTGTGGGAGGTAGGGCTCCAACTTAATTTTTCCATATGGATATCCAATTTCCATAGCACAATTTATTGAAAAGATCATCTCAATTGCCCCTTTCCTCATAAATCAAGTAACAGCTATTCACTTGTCTTTATTGGTTCCATTGGTCAGTCGACCCTTGAAACAATAATATACTCTCTTAATCACTACAGTTTTGCAATCAGCTTTAACTGATAAGGTGATTGTCTTCTTCAAGTGTGTTAGCAATTTCCATATATATTATAGAATCAATTTGTCAACTTCCACAAAATAAGAAAAGCAGGGAGGAGCAAACCCGTTAACATTGTTATCAGGATTGCACTGAATCTATCAATTTGGGGGATAACCAGTATTTTAAAAATATTTTCACATCCACAAATAACACCTATCTTGCAAATTATTTGGACCTCCTTTCATATAATTCTTTTCTGTAGAAATCATGCATACTTTTTAAAAAAATATGTTTATTTTTGAGAGAGAGACAGAGCACAAGTGGGGGAGGGACAGAGAGAGAGAGAGGGAGACACAGAATCTAAAGTGGGCTCCAGGCTCTGAGCTGTCAGCATGGAGCCTGATGTGGGGCTTGAACCCACGAACCGTGAGACCATGACCTGAGCCGAAGTCGGATGCTTAACCGACTGAGCCACCCAGGGACCCCCATGCTCACTTTTTATATTTATTCATAGGTACTTGATTATTACGCTTTGTAGAAGTTGTTCTAAAATTTTCATTTTCAAACTATTCGTTGCTGGCCTAAAGAAATAATTTCTGTATATTGATTTTTCAGCCAGCTACCTTGATAAACTCTCTTATTAATTCAAATAAATAATATAGCTTTTGAATTTTCTATGTAACAAATCATATCAAAAGGAACTTTACTCCTCCCCTTTCAGTGTTTCCTTTATCCTTTGTCTTCACCATATCACCCAAACTAAGGACTAACAGTACAGTGTTAACTAAAAATGGAAAACCAAGCACCCTTGTCTTATTCTCCCTCTCCAAGGAATACTGTTTAGGCTCTCCCAGCAGCAGACCTGAGACCAGGATCCAAGTGCAAGGAGTTTATTTGGAAGGTGGAGGTAAACACTGGCAGGGGCGTGGAGGTGTGAGACAAGGAAGGGAGGGTGGACGATAAAGGCGTGTGTTATCAAACTTAATTCTGGCGCTTGGTTCTGCTGCAGAGTCCCATGCTACCCATGTCCAAGTGATCTCCCAGGATGTGAGGGAGCTGGAGTTTTCTTCTAGCCTTGGCCTTCTGGTTGGAGCTGTTCTGGGGTGGGGAGAATTCATTCCCTGGCACTTCCAAAGGTCATGAATGGAAAACTGTAGTCGAGCAGCAAAAGCCAGCCTCCAGGCAAAGAGGTGTAGCTGTGAGCAGTTGGAAGTTGGGACAAGTCTACTGAAGTGATCAAAGTGAGGGACAGAGTGGGGGATGCTAACGGTGTCTTCTACCAACGCCTTCCGTGTTTTACTATGACAAACAGCACTGGCAGTCCCCATAGGAGAGCAGCAGCTGCCTAAGTCCAGAACACGTTCTCCAAAAAACACCCAGTTCATCCAAAAGAAGGAAATAAAAATACTCGTATCTGGGGGCGCCTGGGTGGCCCAGTCGGTTAAGCGTCCGACTCTTGATTCAGGTCATGATCTCAGTTTCTTGAGTATGAGCTCCATGTGGGGCTCTGCACTGACAGCACAGAACCTGCTTAGGATTCCCTCTGACCCTCCCCTGCTCACACTGTCTCTCTGAAAAAAACTTAAAAAAAAAAAAAACACAACCAAACTACTTGTATTTCACAGTTACAGCATACTGAGAAAATACTAGACTTCGGTTATAAAGGGCTGCCACCTGGTCTCAGCGACTCTGAGATCCTATGATCACATCAACACCAGGGAACTCAGTTCCAAAGCAGCGTTCCACCGTCAACCCGGCCTCCAAAGGACTGGGCTCAGCCAGTGAGAGGCTTGTAATGGTGACCGTGCCACATGCCAGGGTCTGTCACCAGCACACTTAGCGCTAACAAATACGACTGCTGGCGCTTAGGAAAAAAGCCACAAGATAGGCAAACTTAAGACAAAGAAGGGGAATGAACAAATACAAGGAAAGGAGCAGGACGAGGAAGAGGAGGAAGAGGAAGAAGAGGAAGAAAAAGAGGAAAAAAGGAAACAGGAAAAGAGAGGAGAGATAAATGATGGAGGGAAATTACTAACTAGAGGAAAAACATTGAATAATAAGAGATTGATTATAAAAATTCATAAGAGGCTGAGAGGGGCGGGGAGGGGGACAGCCTGGGCTGCCCAGGGCAGCTCTGGGGTCCCATGCTGAGCGTGGAGCCCCCACAGCACGGAGATGGGCTCCTGGACTCTTCCGGTAATGGAAGACCATTGAGGCTGCTTCCCAGAAGGGAGGAGTAGGGATGGGAGAAAAACCTTCCAATTGTGGACCCACCTACCTGTCACCCACTTCAGGCACGGGCTTAAGGAAAAGAGATTCGAGATCAGGCCTCCAGCTCCCAGGAGCTGCGCCCCCACCCCCACCTGCCCCCTACCTCCCCCTCTGTTCTGGTTCTAGTGGTTCAAGCCAGATTCAACTCCCACCCCTCCAGCCTCCAAATGAGCACAACAGAATGCATCTGAGTGAAAAATCCACTTTAATAATCCAGCTTCAGCTCAGCTGACAACTTCTCAAGTGCAAGAGAAGTCTTTCCAAGAGGCCTCAATCCACTAAGAGGTTACGGCTCAGAGAAGGGAACAGCTCAAAGAAGCCCTAAAACGGAGAGCAACAAGGGATTTGGAATCAGTGCAGACCAGATGGGGGGGCCCTGCTCCCACCAACACAGGCCCAGCCAGAGAGACACAGGTCCTTGACCCACACATGACAACTGCCCCAGTCTTCCCATCTCTCGTCCCCACTCTATCCTCTCATTATCTTCTGGGGGCTGATCGGGGCCCCTGTGTCTCAAGAAGAATGGGCACCCTTCCTTTCCTACAGGGTAGCATGGAGCCCCAGCAACCAATCCAGGCACCAGAGGAGGAGCCCAGCCACCATGATGATGGATGAGGTGGGAGTCACCTTGAAGAGGGTGAGGGTCTGGAGCACTCCTGAGGTGCAGGCGGTCTCCCGGATGGAGTGCATGGCCAGCTGGGGGCTGCCTAAATCCAGTACTCGCAGCCCCAGCCGAGAAGCCAAGATAGGTCCAATGGTGGTTCCGCAGGGAGAGTCATTCCGCACCATGAGATCCTGCGGAGAGGAGGACAGGTTCATGAACAACAGGTAGTGTCTGCTCATTAAGCCCAAACAGGAAGTCATCTTAGAACTGCAGGACTGAAGGGGGCCTGGCAGAGGGCCCACTTCTGCCCCCTCAGAGAGTAGATGTGACCAGAATAAAGATAGCCTACGTTAAATGGCAAGCCCAAAGGGCAGTATATTCTGAATTGGTCCTACTCTCTCCATCTGAACTACTGCTACCCTAATTCCAGCCACCTTCCCTTCCATTAAGATTCCTTCCTCCACATAGCAGGCAGGGGAATTAAAAAAACAAAATGTACCCTTTATATCAACCTCTTGCTTAGCACACACTCACTTCCTGTACCCATACACACACAAAGAACAATCACTCTGTAGTTTTAGTGTTTTTAGAAATATTGCTATTGGCATTCTGAATTTCTTTACATTCTGATAAAATTAAATTAAATAAGAAGGGGCACGTGGTCGGTTCGGTCGGTTAAACATCCGACTTTGGCTCAGGTCATGCATGATCTCATGGTTTGTGAGTTCGAGCCCCGCATCAGGCTGTCTGCTGTGAGCAGAGCCTGTTTCTGATCCTCTGTTCCCCCCTCTTCTCTCTGCCCCTTCCCTGCTCACACTTTCTCTCTCAAAAATAAACAAACATTTAAAAAAAATAAATAAGTAAATAAGAAAATCATAGTATGTTCAAAATTAAGATTTTTAGTATAAGGGAAAACAGGATTATAAAATCAGATAAATTAAGCAGTAACTATTACTTCTTACATAAGTATAGTATTAATTCATGGTTTGCAAAAAATATGTATATTTTTCTAACTATGTCTACAGAAATGACCCCAAAGCACCGCCCCGCCCCCCCCCCCCCCCCCCCACTTCCTCAAGAACAATGGACACTCATGGTGCCAGACAATGGTCTCTAAAACCATCATCCATGTCTGGGGAGAGAAATGAACAAGATGAGCCTGCAATTTCTTGTTATGCAAAAAGTAAGACAACTTTCGAGAGTCCTGTCAAAGGACACATGTCAACAGGGTTCCCACTGGTCAAAGTTATGATAATCCGAGGGTGAAAGTAAATGGCTACAGGGGCGCCTGGGTGGCTCGGTCGGTTAAGCGTCTGACTTCGGCTCAGGTCATGATCTCACGGTCCGTGAGTTCGAGCCCCGCGTTGGGCTCTGTGCTGACTGCTCAGAGCCTGGAGCCTGTTTCAGATTCTGTGTCTCCCTCTCTCTCTGCCCCTCCCCTGTTCACGCTCTGTCTCTCTCTGTCTCAAAAATAAACGTTAAAAAATTTTTGAAAAAAAAAAAAAAGAAAGTAAATGGCTACAGTGCTTCGGGTCACAACGAACCAATGAAACCCTTGATTTAATGACAGAAATGGAAAAGGAAAAAAGCCCCTTATCTGTCACCACGTAAGGTGGCTATTAACACAGCTCGCCTTGAAAACTGATTAGTAAAGGGAAAGAATTAGCATTTATCCTGTCTTTCCACCAGAAACCCTATTGCATGACAACCAAATAGCCCTGGCTGACGGGGAGAAAAGTTCTGCTTCCCAGAACAGCAGCTAATCTATGCAGAAGGGACTATGCGTAGAAAAGGGATGAATTGGGGGAATGAATTTAGTGACTTCAGCAAGGATTATTGACATCATGTGTCTAGTTGTTAGGGAACTCATCACTTGCACAGGGTACTGTCCAGCCAAAGGAGGAAAACCCCCATATGACAGAGGGGAAGGAGGGCACCCCAACGCATTGCATCACTAAGGGCGGGGCGCCCAGATAACACAAGTATGATGCAACATGAGGAACCCACCAGTCATGACTTCTGGCTAAAAATGTGTCATCTGCTAAGCCTTTAGGTATGAATTCCAATCAACAGGAAATGCAGGACCTACAGGCACCAGCTAAACACCACCAAGAGGAAGCAATCAGACAAATTCAGCAAGTGGGAAATCCTGTGGGATGATGAGCCTTGTTTCTTCAACAAGTCAATATTTTATTTTTTTAAGTCAATGCTATTTTAAAAGGGGGGTGGTGAGGGCTGCACTACGTTATGAGACATTTAAGCAACATATCAACCAGACATAATGCGGTCCTGAACTGGATACTAAGGTGGGACAGATGTCTGTAAAGAATATTTGGGGGAAAGGTGCCAGGGTGGCTCAATTGGTTAAGTCTCCGACTTCAGCTCAGGTCATGATCTCATGAGTTTGTGAGTCTGAGCCCTACATCGGGCTCTGCACTGACAGTGGGGAGCCTGCTTGGGAGTCTCTCTCTGCCCCTCCCCCACTTGAGCTCCCTCTCTCTCTCTCAAAACAAAGAATATTTTGGGGATAACTAGGGAAAACTGAAAATGATCTGGAGGTGACTGGCTGGTTCAGTTGGTAGAGCATGTGACTCTTTATCTTGGGGTCATGAATTTATTATTTTTTTAATTAAAAATTTTTTAGTGTTTTTTTATTTATTTTTGAGAGACAGAACATGAGCAGGGGAGGGGCAGAGAGAGAGGAAGACACAGAGTCTGAAGCAGGCTCCAGGCTCTGAACTGTTAGCACAGATCTTGAAGTGGGGCTCGAACTCACGAACCGTGAGATCATGACCTGAGCTGAGGTCAGACGCTTAACCGATTGAGCCACCCAGGGGCCCCTTGGGGTCGTGAATTTAAGCACACTGGGTGTAAAGCTTACTTTTAAAAAAAATGATCTGTGCATTAGACACAAATTTATTGAAACAAAAATTTACTGACATGAAAAGGTAAAGAACACGGAGTGAAGAGAAAACAAGAAATATACCCAATACGATTCCATTTTGTAAAAAAATACGTATTAAGTATACGCACAGAAAAAAATCTGGAAGAATATACACAAATCTCTGTGGATTAACATTTTGTTTCTTTTTGTATTTCCTAATTTTCTGAAGGACACATGTCCTGCTTCTGCTGTAAGTTATTAAAGAAAGTTCCTCCAATGTCGTCTCACTGCCTTAGAAGAAAATGCAAACCCCCTTCCGTGGCCTAGAAGGCCCTATAAAGCTGGCCTGGGGGGCCTCTCTCCCTGCCACTCTGGCTCTCACCCCAGCTCTATCGCTGGGGCTCTGTCTCTTCCTGACAGACCCAGCTCGCTCCTGTCCCTGCCTCCCCCCAGGGCCTTTGCAATCATTCCCTGTGGCTGGGACGCTCTTCCTGCAGACTCACCCACGCCTCTTTCTGGTAGTTAAGTCCCAGCTCAAAGTGTCACCTCCTCAAAGAGGCTTCCCTAAGAGTGGAACTACTCAGGTCTACAGGGGACAGGGTGGGGCTGTGCGGCAGAGGGAGCCCTGAGCCGGGAGACAGGATGCCAGGGTCCTGGTTCTGAGTCACCAGGACCTGCTCGCTGCTTGTCGCTGGATCACCTGGGCCCCAGTTCCTTAACTCTCTGCTCCTACCTATTTCTGTCGAGATGGGCCACTGCTGAGGCAAGACTGCCGAGGCCGTTAAGAGTTCCAGTCTCCCCAGCCCTGAACTTGCCTTATGGAAGCCCCCAGGGTATGTCAGAGAGACACAGGGGGCTGGATGGGAAAAAGGCAGGACTGACCCACCGTGTGCCTCGAGCACTCTGTACCTTCAGTTCTGACAGAAATCCAGGAGAGGCATCGTTATCAGCCCCATTTTACAGGCGTGGAAACTGAGGCTCAGAGAAATGAGGAGACTGGCCCTCAGCGGCAGGACCAGCCCCACAGCAGAGCCAGCACTCATCCCAGCTCCACCTGCATCCAAAACCCACTCTTCTCACTCGACTGGAAGCCCATTCACTACAGGTCAGCTACCAGGCCCCCCTCCACTGGGGGGGCCCATGTGCTTATGTCCCCCAACCCCACTCCCTCCCATCACATCTTCCCAGGCAGGGCCCGGCCTCACCTGCAGGGGCACCCCAACATTACGGGCCACCTCTCGGATCAGGGCCTCTGAAACTGCATTCGAGGCGTAGCGCTGCTTGCTGTTGACCTTGATCACCGGGCCCTGGAGAGAGGGACACCAGGAAATGAGGGCGAGCCACACACGAGTGACGGGCCCAGAACCAGCCAGGCCTCCCAAGTCCCTAAGGAGAAACGGGACTACCTCACCTTGTGGAATAAGGGCCGGTGGTTCTCCTCATGCTTGTCCCTGCAAGACGGAGATTAAGGGCCAGGGATGGCAAACAGGAAGTGGGCCTGGCATCACCACCACCTACCCCGTGGAAACATCACTAATGCATCCCAGCATTCTTCCCCACCCAGCCCGGCAGGACCTAGGAGGCATGTCAGTGTTCCAGGCGGCCTCTAGCAACAGAGGGAAAGAAGTTCACAGAGTCTCTTCAACGTACCTGGGAGGGGCATCACATGACTTTGGCCAGTTTGGGCCTTGGAGCAGTCAAGAGGAAGCCGCCACTGACCTTTCCGCCAGAAGGAGGAAGGAGGGGAAGGGGGAGGGGCTGGGGCCCAGCGTTAGGTTACCCGCGAGCCGCCAGCTGTGAGGACTACGAGCCTGGCCCGGCGGACTCACAGGTAGTTGGGGTGCACGGCGTGGGCCATGTCTGCGCTGATCATGTAGGACTTGGGGATGGCTTCCTCGAAGGCCGTCAGGTGCTGGGATGAGGCCGAGATCCGGCGCAGCACCAGCTCTGTCAGCAGCGACTGTGCCCCCTGGGCGCTCTCGGACCCCACCTGGTGAGAGCAGAGACTGGCTTTGGGATCGGGGGCCTGAGGCAGAAGCCAAGGAGAGGGGCCCAACACCCATGACTGGCCCGGGACCCAACTGATTCAGTGGCTGAGGACTGTGGGATGTTGTCAGCAACGTCCCCAACACCGTGCCACCGAAAACCTGATGGTGGGCTGGGGCCAAACTAACCCTGAGTCGTCTCTGGGGCAGCGACAGCACTTTCTGCGGGCTTCCTACATTGCCCCCACCCCCTTCTTCCTTCCCCTGACCCTCAGGTCTGGGCCTCCTCGCAGATGCCCTCTCACACTGGCCAATCTTCTTTTATGCACGTGACAGAGGCGGCTAACTACCCGTGCCAGCTTGTACAACAGAACACCCAAACTGCAGCTAAGCATACAACTACTCAGGTAGAGAGGACATTCCCAGCTTCCCCTGCAGCTAAACGTGGCCGTGCCAAGTCCCATGAACACAGACAGCGAGGAACGGCACCTTTGGGTGGTGCCTTAAATGAGCGTACACTCTCCCCCTGCCCTTTCCTCTCCTCCTAACTCAGTACAGACACGATGGCAGGAGCTAGGACAGCCACCCTGGATCCTGAGATGGAAGCCGAGTGCTCAGAATGGCAGAGACCTGTCCTGAACTGCTCACTCTGACCCGTGCAATTATGTGCGAGAGAACAACCCATCTGTTCAGGCTCTGTTGCGTTGTCTAAGACTGCACCTGACACAGGCACGCAGAGTAAAGGACCCGCCATGTGCTGAGCCCTGGGACTAACAGATGAAAGGGCAGGGTCCCTGTCCTCGAGACGCTCACCATGTGGCACACACAGAGACAGAGGAGGTATGGTCTCACTACTGAAGGCAGATATATGCTGAGCCAGGGGGACCAGGCGCTAAGAGAGCACAGGCAGTATCTTCCCACCTTTGTGGCTTCCGGAATAGCCCTGGCTTACGGTGGGTACCTGGCACGAGCTGGCTGCAGAAAGCTTCACAGAGGGGACCCTCCACAGAACCCTCTATGTACCTCTTCGTTGTCGTAGAGAGCAATCATGCGCACGTGGGGCTCCGCGGCCAGAGAGGCAGGAGATGCGCAGGAGTCGATCAAAGCCTGTTTGGGGGGCGGGGGGGGTATCAAGAGCATCCTCCTCATCCCCCCTTCTTCCATAACCCTCCCCACCAACACCTCGGAGGTTCACACTCCCCGCCTGCCTTCTGTCATCACGGCCGGAGGGAAGTGGGCTGGGGCTTTCACAGGCTTTCATCTCTTGGGGCGCTGCCCAGCATGCGGGAGACCTTTTCAACTGGGCTGGGAGAACCACCCTTTGGGTGTTCTCCTCCCCTACCTTCCTATGCAAAAGGCAGGAGGATGAATAAGCTGGAAGGGAAGAGCTGAGAATCCTGGAAAGTCAAAAGAACCACACAGAGCGTGTAAACTAATTGGCCTCAGTGAAAAGATCAAGGTCCAAAGAGGTGACCAGGTGACCCGGACTCCATCGAGGTGATGCAGCTTGCTGGCTGCAGAAGCTAATACAGGTCCCAGGTCTGGCTCTGGTCTCAAGTTACAGCCCAAAGCCTGTCTCCAAGAACAGGATGGGGAGGGAGGGAGAGGTATGACAATGGACAGGGCGAGAGGAAAGAAAGAAATAGAACTGACAGGCACCTGGGTGGCTCAGTCGTTAACCATCTGACTTTGGCTCAGGTCGTGATCTCACAGTTTGTGAGTTTGAGTCCCACATCGGGTGAGCACAAGTCCTGCTTCGGGTGAGCCCTGCTTCTCTCTCTCTCCCCCTGTCTCTCTCTGCCTCTTGTGGGATTCTCTTTCTCTCTCTCTGCCCCTTGCTCACTTGTGCCCTCTTTCCCTCTCTCAAAAAAAAAAAAAAAAAAAAGGAAATAGAACTAACTAGGGTAGAAAGGTGGGGACATCAAGGTTACTGGGAGGAAGACAGACTGCCCCACTGAGACCCCAAGGCACAGACAGAAGGCTGGGTGGGCCTCAGCCTGGAGGGCAGGGGGAGCAGAGGGAGGCGGACGACATTGCCTTATGAGATGCTAAGGCCTCTCCCTTGGAGCAGAGGCTGACGCAGGGGAGAAGCAGACGGACCAGGGCGAGGAGGAGACACCATGGTGCCCTGGCCGGCCTCTCAGCCTTCCCTCGCCTCAGCCCCTGCCCATGGCCCAGCCAGCACCAGTAGACCGGGGAGGTGGCCGGTGGCCCTCTTCTGACCTGCTAGGACCTGAGGCAGTCCTCCCCACCCCCACTGCTGCTCCTCCTGGTGATGTGCTGCCTGGGGTGCCGCCGCCACTCACCTGCAGGGCACAGAAGCAGCTGTGCAGATTGTCCAGCCGAGGGGCAAAGATGAACTCCTCGTAGGCACCGCCCAGGACCTAGAAATACAGGACAGTCAGCCTGCCCTTCGACCCCTCACCCCAACTCACCTGCTTCTCCCTGCTCCCCAATGCCTGAGTGTGAGCGAGCCTCCCTGGCTCTGTGCGCGGCCCCTCCCTGCCCCCTGGCTTAGGGCACTGTGATCTGCCGCGTAGGGCTGAGTGGACGAAGGGGAACAGGGCCGGGCAGGAGCTGAGGGATGGGAGGGTGATGTCTATGGTCCCTACCAGTTCCTGTGGGACTAGAAAAGGGAGACGCTGAATGGTCACAAGGCAAGCTAAGGAAATAAACAAGAGACCAGCCCGGAAACAGTGCACATTCAAACAGGCCCAAACATCCAAAGACTTCACAATCTCCTACTGTGGGCAACTCAGAGGGGCACGAGGGCAGGCTCCAGAGAAAGGGGTGGGGGGGCACAGCCAGGCCTTCTGCCCTCAGAGGTGTTGGGCCGGTATGGGTCAAAGTACAAGTGACCACCTGCAGCAGAAACCCCTAAGGAGCGTGTGGAAGGACTGATTTCCAGGCCCCACCGCAGACGTCCAGGTAGGCAGTTCTGGAGCAGGAAAGTGCCCTTTTGAGAACCACTGGCCTGGAGGCAGAGGAGCATGATGACTACTGGAAAGAACAGGGATGAGATGGGAGTAACTGGGGGACCGGCCGACGCGGTGAGTGCTTCAGGGCGCACAGAGGCAGGCTAGGATCCCGGCGATCCCCACCCATGAGTTCCGGCAACCGTTCCTCACCGCAGGCTGGGTGTCAGCAAGGCAGAGCTCCATCTCCAAGATATCCTCAGGGCACAGTCCCAGATGGGCACAGAGAAGGGACATGAGGACCGAGTGGTGCCGGTCATCCTGCAGGGCAAAAGGATGTTAGGAGAAGATCTGCTCTTCCCCTCCTCCCCCTTCTCAGAGAATCAGTCCCTGCCCTACCTACTCCTCCCCATGAGCAGGGGACTCTCTTACCGCAGCACTGAGAGGTCCAGGCTCAGGAGTCCCCTTCTCCAGCTCCTCCTGAACGGCTGTGGCAAGAATGGGGACTCTGTGTGGAGTCACAAGAGGGAAGTGTGGGGAGGGCTGGAGACATGGCATCCCTGAGCTCCAGCATCTCCCAGGGGGAACTGCCCTTGCCCTGATTCTCAGCTTGCTTTCCAAGTGGCAGAGCAATGAGGGACCTCAGATAGCATCAGCTGGGTCCCAACAGTAGAACCTGGCTGTGGCCACCATTAGGTAGGTCGTGGTGTCCTAGATCCCACCGGGCCCCTTCCCTCACCTGGTGCCACAGCCCTCGCACCAGACTCACAAGTGCATCTCCATGTTGGGCCCGAAGTTCTCGTTGACATTTCGCTGCAGATGGATGGCCAGGTGTGGGATGCGGAGAATGGGCCGGTCCACGTGCACCAGGCGCTGCTCCAGGCGGCCCGAGGTAGGACACTGTGGCCCACCAGGCCAGGTCAGCCCAGGGCACCTCCCAATCACCGTTGGTTAAAACCCCAGACTGACCAACATGGTCCTCAGACCAGACTGCCCCGCCACCCCTTCCCTGGGGGGCTCTCCACAGGTACCCTAAGGGAAGGTCACAGTCAATCTTCAGGCAGCTGAAGGTGAGAACCTCCCAGGTCCCACCCCAGTTCCCACCTTGACAATGACTCGTCCGGCCAAGGTCAGGTCCCGGTCAAACCAGGTGCTCCAGATCCCGCCACCATAGGTCTCCACACCAACCTGCTGGAATCCCACCTGGCTGCGGCGGGACCGCCGTTTCACCTGCGTGTGAAGGTGGGGAAGTGAGAGAAGGCTGGACGACATGATGTGGAGAGGAGACAGACTGATCGAGAGCTAGTTAACACAGAGCAAATACTGCTGCAGAGAAGGGCCCAAAGTGTGGAGGAAGGGGGCGACAAGTTTCAGGAATAGACTCCCCAATCTGTACCTCTCCACTTCCTTTTGACCTGTCCCCCCCCACCCCCGCCCCCGCAGCCCCAGTTCCTCACCCGCAGGCAGGGGCTGTCCGTGTGGGCCCCAATGAGGCTGAAACCGTTGCCAGGAACATACTGGCCTCCCACAGCAAAAGCGATGATGGTGGAGGAGTTCCTGGTCAGGAAGTACTGGCGGGGGGGGGGGGGGGGTGAAGGGGTGCGGAGATTGAGTTGGATTAGCTAGCCAGCTGGCACAAAGGACTTTGAGCCCCAGCCTAGGAACATGCTTCTCTGCCCCCACCCCACCCCAAGTACCTTGCTCTCTGGCTTGATATCCCAGCTCTCCGTCTCTTTGAGTTCATGGAAGCCAGCCTGGAGGAGGCGGCTGCGGCACTCAGCCACAGCTATAGCGAAAGAAGGCTTTCAGAGCGATGGAAGCGGGTAAGGGGGCACACCGGCCCCACCCTCCTCCCCTGTCCTGGTCACTTACCGTGGAAAGGAGAAGGGCTCCGGTTCACGAACTTGAGGAGTTCCCGGGCCGCGGCCTGCACCGCCTCTTTGCGGGCTCTGCCGGTCATGACCACCTAGGGGAGGGGAGGTGCTCAGACTCCTAACGAGGTTTGGGACCCTACAGTTATATCATCCAGGCCCCGGGAACCACCTCCTTCCCCAGCCCCATTCTCCCTAAGTGACCGCTGCGAGGTTCAGACCTCTGCTTCCGCCCCTTTCGCTACGGACAGGCGCAGATGCCGGGCCAAACCTCTCTCAGCAGAAAGCTCCAGCCCTCCAGCCAAAGTATCACAACCCCAAGGGTGCTCCCCGCCCAGCTCCTCCCAGACGGCCCGCCCCCAATACGAGCTTTAGCCCGGCCCCCTAAATCCTACCCCCACGTGCCCGCCCACCGGGGAAATCCCGGTCGGTTCCAAGCTCTCAGCTCCCAAACGGGCCCCTAAACTCCGGGCGGGCCTGCACCAAGGAGCCAAAGCCCTATTCTCCGGGGAATACCACCCCCCCCCGTCCCCTCCACCCCCAGAGTCTATAGCAGGCCACCCTTTTCCAACCCCAGGAAGACCAGGTCACGGAAGCCGGGCTTTCGGTTTCGCTTTGGGTCGGGCACGGCCCTCACCTCAGAGCGCTGCTGACCTCAGTCCCGAACGGGATCGGAGGGGATCTGAGCCGCAGCTGGGCGGGCCGGAGACACCTACCTGCATAACCCGACGCGTGGGCCGGTGTCCGCTAGCCTGGCTCCGGCTCTCTGCCCGCCCCGCCCCTCGCTAGCCCCCGCCTCCGGGCCCGCCCCTGCCGCGCCGTTTGCTCTGCCGCGCCGTTTGCTCCGCCCCGAGATAGGCCGCGCCGCCAGCCCCGCCCCGCCGTCCGCGGTGGGGGCGGGGGCCCTCTGCTGCCTGGGAGGTGCTAGAGCAGCCTCCGAGTCACGCGCCTCGTCGCCTGTCCCAGGTCAGAGAATCTGCGAAAAAACTCGCCCCTGCCGGCTCACCTGGTCCGACGAGTACGGTACAAAGTGCTCTCTCTCACCGCAGGCACCCTTGTGGTAATAAAAGCAACAGGGCTAGTGTTCATGGAGCGTTCACGATAAGCTTTAGCTTTCCAGTAAGGCTTAACGTGTTACCTCGTTTAATCTTCACAACTGCTTCGTCAACTTTGTACTTCTACTGTCCCCATTTTACACATGAACGAAACGAAATACGGAGGCAAGTACCCTGTCCAGGGCAGTAAATGGCGGAGGTGGGGTTTGAGCCCAATTAATTTGATTCCAGGGGCCTGGAGCAAGCTACTCTCCGATCCGATCGTTTCTCGGCCTTTTTCTATGCACTTTGGTGAGTGTAACGTTACATGGCAAGTCCCCTGAGGCCCAGGGAAGTTAATGACTTGGCCTAAGATCACACAACTGTTTGGATGCGTCTGGAATGACTCATACCTGCACTCTGTCCACTTCTTAAGAGGACAGAATAAACTCCATATGTTCTTGGAGGCAATCCCAGTTTTCACATGTCAAGAGTGGTAAGCCACAATTTAAAAAACCAAGGTGCCCACCTAGTCATAGATTCTGATCAGGACTGTTGGTGGCCCCTAGGTACAAAACAGGGCCCAGCACTCAGCGGCGTTAACACTCTAGGGATTACAGGTGAGCAAGCTGCCCTTTATATACTGGGGTAGGAATGGGCCAGGGGAGTGGTCAGAAAGGCCCCGCAGCCTTCAATTCACAGAAGTAGGTATTGCGGGGGAGTGTTCAAGAATATACAGGGGGTGGGGTAAATTCATGGCATTCCCTGTTTATTGAAATGTATAGTTTTTGTGCTGAGAGTGTCATGGAAAGAACATTCTCTTCCTCTGAGAGCCAGAGGCTGGTTAGTGGGGGACACATTCGCGGACAGTGACAAGAAATGAAACGGGTGCAATGTATAAGGGAAGGAAATTTAACAAAAAATTTTTAATGCTCTTCTGAGTACAAAAAAAAAAAAGTACATGCTAATGTGAGAAATTCAAATAACACCAAAATGGGTAACTTAGAAAGTGAAAGTAAACATTTTGATAAATTGAACATCTATTCTTGATAAAAAACAAAACAAAACAAAACAAATGAAATCCTCTTAAGAAACCAAAAGAGGCGGGCGCCTGCGGGGCGTTGGGCGTCTGAGTTCCCCTCAGGTCATGATCTCGAGGGCGGGTCCGTGGGTTCGAGCCCCGCCTCCGGCTCTAGGCTGACAGCTCAGAGCCTGGAGCCTGGTTTGGATCCTGGTATTGTGTGTCTCCTTCTCTCTCTGCCCCTCCACTGCTTGTGCTCTGTCTCTCTCTCTCAAAAATAAATAAGCTTAAAAAAAAGAAAGAAAGAAACCAGAAAGGAAGGATAAAGACTATCTACCAGAAATCTACAGTAGAAATTAGTGGGGAAATACAGAAGTGCTCCTGTTCAAGTCAGAAGTAAGACACTGGTGAGCTATTACTGCTGGCAGTCAACGTGGATCTGCAGTGAGAGCCAGTGCCACAAAGCAAAATAAACAACTATAAATATGGAAAAGTAAATTTTCTCGTTATTTATAGATTACTTGATTACCTAGAACCTCCAAGAAAATAAGCTGATAAGCTATTTGAACGGGTAGCAGGAATGACCTGATTTTGAAAATCATCAGCTTTCCTGTGCAATAATCAACTAGAAAATATACTAGTAAGACGGTCCTATTTACAAGAACAAGAAATACTATTAAATTCCTAAGAATGAGTATGAGATACTCAGTCTCACTGTAATCTGGGAAATGCAAGCTAAAAATGAGGTGCCATTTTTGATTTGGCATATTAGCAAAAGTGAAAAGAACTGGTAAAGTCAAGTGTTGGAGAAGACTTGGGGTAACGCATGCCTTTATACCCAATTTCTGTGGTGTAAACTCTCCCAGCGGCTCGTTCCAAGCTGCCAGCATGAACTGAATGTGGAGTTAGGAAGAGATGCACAAAAGCAGGGCATTGTATAGATTTGTACCATACAGATATAATGGACATAAATAAACTCAAGAGCATACATTGAGGGGTGCCTGGCTAGGTCCGTCAGAGGAGCATGTGTCTCTTGATCTTGGGGTCATGAGTTCAAGCCCCATGTTGGGTGTAGAGATTGCTTACATAAATAAATAAACTTCAAAAAAGGAGCACAGATTGATAATAAAATAGCTAAGAAGGTGATGATTTTTGTGTATTTATTATATGTTTGCAATATAATTTATTAAGAGTGCATAATTGAATTTTTTTTAATGATTTCTATGTTTAACGGCAGGATCACAAAATTCCTGGACATTTGATAATCATTTCTCATGAGCTGATCCAAGTCAGCTCTAGCACACAACTTCTCTCAGACTCTATGTCTTTGTTCCTCACAGTGTGATTTTTGACCAGCAGCATCTACAATTCTAGGGAACTTTCTAGAAATGCAGAATGACAGGGCTCACCCCAAACCCATCAAATCATAATCTGCATGATAACAAGATCCCTAGCTAATCTGTATGCGAATTCAAGTTTGAGACACGTTGTTTTAAACCACTGTGTGGTAGTAAAAAGCAATGAGGTCAGGGGTGCCTGGGTGGCTCAGTCGGTTACGTGCCCGACTTCGGCTCAGGTCATGATCTCATGATTCGTGGGTTCGAGCCCCGCATCGGGCTCTGTGCTGACAGCTCTGTGCTGACAGCCTGGAGCCTGTTTCTTATTCTGTGTCTCCCTCTCTCTCTGCCCCTCCCCAGCTCATGCTGTCTGTCTCTGTCTCTCAAAAATAAATAAATGTAAAAAAATAAAAAAATTTAAAAAAGCAATGAGGTCATGCTTGTCATGTATTATCATAGAAAAAATTTCTGAATATACTGAATGAAAAAAAGGCGATTTCCAGAACAACACTTACACGGCAAGAGCATTTAGGTAAAATTCACATAATGAGCTAAATGTCTAGATTTTATATGCATATACATGTAAGTGCGTGGAAACAGGTTTGGAGGGAGAATGGAATGGCATTAGTTAGGAAATGGGAGGGTCAAGGGGGGGGGGACCTTAGCGATCCAAAAAAAGTTTCTGAGAATCATTCTTGCCCTCAGCCTGCTGAGAAAATCTTCCTGACTAGTTCTTAGCTGATGTTTACAATGCTACCATCATTCATTTCTGTTTGGCTGAACAACTTTTATCTTACTTTATTATTTTTTTAAATGTTTATTTATTTTTGAGAGAGAGAGAGAGAGAGAGAGAGAGAGAGAGAGAGAGAGAGAGCATGAGCAGCGGAGGAGCAGAGAGAATGGGAGACACAAAATCTGAAGCAGGCTCTGACAGCTGACAGACAGCTGACAGCTCAGAGCCTGACCCGGGGCTTGAACCCACCAATGAAGTGGTCATGACCTGAGTCCCACGAACGAAGAGGTCATGACTTGAGCCCAAGTCAGATGCTTAACCGACTAAGCCACCCAGATGCCCCATTGGCTGAACAACTTTTAACGAGCAAATACCTGGAAGTTATCATAGCAATTAGTCACACACACTTCAACGTGTCCATTGGTTATATGTATCCTTTCTAACCCCTCTGTTTGTGAGAGAGCTTTCTAAGTAGTAATTTGTCACATAATTGTTTGAGATACAGAAGACCAAAGCAATGTAAGGGAGAAAAGGCGTGGGGTGTGTGTGTGTGTGTGTGTGTGTGTGTGTGTGTGTGTCTGTACTGTCCCTGTCTGCTAAAATGATCTTGATTTCCTGATTCTAAGACAGACCTGGGTGTCTCATTGATATCTTGGTTGTTAAAATGTATGAATAATTTGCTTCTGGGCATAATGATAGGAGCATACATAGGACACAGTACAATATGTCCTCTCACAGTGTTGTTGGAAGGACATTTTCATTTCCAGCACAAGTCTTCTGCTCAAGTTCTTTTTTCCATGCAAGACTCAATGGATTAAGAACTACAAATCCCAGGATGCCTTGAGGTGAGTCGCTTCGGTAAGATTGAAATTTTCAACCAAGTACGAGGGAGGCTTTAAAAAGTATTTTGTATGGTTAAAAGAATGCAGCACCTCTATAGGTACTGATAGGGAACAATTTCCAAGATATACTAAGGGAAAAAACAAGGTGCAGAATAGCAGTTATGGTATGTTCTGTTTGTGTATAAACACACACACACATACACGCCTTTTTATATGTTTAAAAGCAGTCACAAGAAAATAGTGACTCTGGGAAAGAGAAATTTTGGCTAAGGGTCTGTGGTAGGAGGAATGTTTCTTTTTTCCTATAAGTCCTTTTGTATGTTTTGAATTTTTTTCTACATACACATATTACCCACTTTTAAGACGAAATAAGTAAATTTAAAAAACAGATGGAAAGATGATCTTTAAGTACTTTTTGTGACCATATTGTTTTCTTCTGTACCCTGATTGAGTTAGTGAGCAATTTGTTAGTTAACACTTAACCCTAAAATCTTCAGTTTAAAAATGCCCATGTAATTGCCTCTGTGGCTCAGTCGGTTAAGCATCTGACTTTGGCTCAGGTCATGATCTCACAGTCTGTGAGTTCAAGCCCTGTGTCGGGCTCTGTGCTGACAGCTCAGAGCATGGAGCCTGCTTCAGATTCTGTCTCCTTCTCTCTCCTCACCTCCCCCACTCACACTCTGTCTCTCTCTCTCTCAAATATAAATAAACATTAAAAAAATTTTTAAATACCCATGTAAAACTGTATTACTTCTTTTTATTTTTAAAAAATTTTTAATGTTTATTTTCGAGAGAGAGTGAGACAGCGTGAATGGGGAAGGGCCAGAGAGAGGGAGACACGGAATCTGAAGCAGGTTCCAGGCTCTGAGGTCAGCACAGAGCCCGATGCGGGGCTGGAACCACGAACCATGAGAACATGACCTGAACTGAGGTCGGACACCCAACCGACTGAGCCACCCAGGCGCCCCTGTATTACTTCTGATATAGAAATTGTGTCTACATTTGGAAGGAGGTGTGGATAGAATGTTTCTTTTGATGTTGATGATATTTAAACAAAAAATAGGGGCAACTGGGTGGCTCGGTTGGTTTAAGTGTCCTAAGCATCTGACTCCTGATCTCGGCTCAGGTCATGATCTCACATGTGATCATGTTGAGTTTGAGCCCCACATCGGGTTCCAGCATAATTCACTCAGTTGTCTTAATCATGCCTGTGCCCTGCCACTGCATTTGCTTACTTGCCTGACAAACACCCAGCCCTGACTGCACCGAGATCACCTGCTCCATGTCTGCATCTGGCACCTTGTAGAGATACAATAAATACCCAATGAATGAGATTTAAAAAAAATTATTCATTGTTAAAATTGGCCCCCAGAGAATACTCCCCAGCATTTAAAAGGAACAAAGTATTGAAAACTGCAACAACTTGATTGGATCTCATGGATGTTATGCTAAGCGGGGGAAAAAAATGACCAAATTATAGGCATGGAGAGGGAATTAGTGGTTGCTACGGGACAGGCGTGATTCTAAAGGGGTAGCACAAGGAACATCTTTGTGGTGGCACAATGGTCCCGTATCTTGATTAGGGCAGTGGTTGCATGCCTCTACACATGTGATAAAATGAGGGTTGCCAGCTAACATACAGGACACCCAATTAAATTTGCATTTCAGATAAAGAATAATTTCTTAGTATAAGTATGTCCCAAATGTTGCATGGGATATACTTACACTAAAAAAAAAAAAAAATTAACCGAGTATCCTTTATCTTTATTTGTCAAATCTGGCACTCCTAGGTAATAGGGCATAGAAATATACACACACCTTTTGCCAGTGTCACTTGCCTGATTGTGATATTATCCTGTCGTTATGTGAGATGTGACCATTGAGGGAAGTGGGTTAAAGGTACACAGGCCCTCTCTGTACTATTTTAGCAACCTCCTGTGAATGATAATTATTTCAAAATTAAAAAGTTTTTTAAATGGCCCTCGAAAGAAAACCAACGGCTCTTGTGGGTAATAAAAACAGAGCTAGAGGAAGCACAGGCTATTAACCAGCCAAGAAGTTTTATGGAGCATTGTAAAACTGGCACTTCACAAAGGTCTTAAGATGTATCCCCTTTCAAATGTCAATGATCTCATGTAGTTATTGACGGTATAACAAAGTGGTTGTGCACGGGGGCTTGGGATTACACATACCTGGGTTTAAGTTCTGGCCCCTCCATTGATTAGCTGTGAGCCTTGTTTGCCTGAAGTGCTGGAACCAGCTCACACCCCTATGTCTTTCCAACTCCACATTCAGTGACATCGGGCTGGTAGCTTGAAACCAACCCGGGAGTATTTACACTACCGAGATTGACAAACACTATGAATCAGGGCTTTTTTTTGTTTTGTTTTGTTTTTGTTTCAAAGAGCTTATTAACCATTTACCATCATACCATAGACTTTGAGCCTCAGTTTACGCATCTGTAAAATGTGGAAAGACATCCGTAATGACTGCCTGATGTCAGGAAGAGTAAATGAGATCCTTAAATGAGACCCATCATGTTATGAGGGCTAAACAGTGCCTGTAGGGTGCTTATCATTAAGTGTGTCAAATCGGCAGTGAACACTATATGTTACTATTTGTTCTTGTTTCTTTCATATTAAGCTGTGAGCAACTTGAGGGCATGGTTATGCCTTCCTTATCTTGATATCTTTAGCCACGGGCTCAGGGCCTGAAACACAGCAAGTGCTAAATAAATGTTTGCTAAATTAAGGAGTAAATGGCATATAATAGCGACTCAAGTTTCTATACCTCCAGAAAACGTGCATTTTATCAGAGGCTTTTTGGGGCACACTTCTTGATCTTGAAACATGGAGATGTTCAGGCCCCGCGGCGGGCTTGCAGGGAGGGTTGGGGAGCACCCATACCCCCCAGGATGATGTCTGCTTTTGCAGGCCCGGCTCTGGCCACCAAGGCAGCGATCCTGGCATATACCCCCAGGTGACAGGGACAGGCTCTCACCTCTCCTTCCTCCCGGAGCCAAGATGGGGCATTTCTGGCTCTGAGCCTGTCTGACTAGAGGTCATTTAATCCTCGCTGGATTTGTCCTGTTTATTTTAGTGAACAGGGCTGTTTACTTTCTGTTTGTATTTCTAGGGGTGGCTTGCTCATTTTGCTTCCCTTTTATTTACTTTTTGCAAGCACTTGGGTTTGAGTAAATATGTCTATAAAGTTCCAGGGACTGGGTTATTCTGTGTCTGGTATTTTAATGGCTTTTAAACAGTGTCTGCTCAGGTAAGCATTTTATAGATGGATCGAAAAGATAGAGAATTCTTTTCTCAGTGGCCTCTGATTCCTTCCAAGCTGACAGCCAGCCACTAGCAGCCTATGAATCATGGCTTCTCATCAGTAATAAAAATATCAAAACCAACACCCATCTTGGACGGAGAAACTGACCCAGGCTGGTCAGCTGGACTGGGGAACTATAGTAGGTATTTAAACACCAGGGCAGTGCTTAGGGTAAAAATTACCTAGGGTGTTTTTGAAAATGCAGATTCATGAGCCCTATCCTCGAGAACTCTGCTTTGGAAGGTTTGGGCTGAGGCTCAGGAATGTGTGTTTTTATCTCGTGCTGCAAATTCTATCCTTAGATCACCCCGAGAAACACAGTTCAAATTCTCAAAAATACTGCGGCCGACGGGGGAGCTGCCCTTAAGCTCAGTGCCTTGTGGGCCCACACAGAGAGAAACTGGGGGACCAGACAGGGATGTTTGTAATGATCCCATCAACAATTAGCACCCGCCGCCTCCAAAGCTAGCCAGGAGAGGACGAGGAGTATTATTCTGATAAGCCTCTTGCTCAAGGTCTAATTTGTCAGCAACTCGAGGGCAGGGGCCATATCTCCCACATCTTATCACCCCCCACAATGCCTAGGACAATGCTCGCCTTACAGGTTGGCGATCTGCTCTGGCTGGGACTCTCCCACCCAAGACAGACCTAGAAGGCAGGCCTGGTTACCTCAGGGTAGCTTGGGAGCCAGTTGTTGGCAATGGACGAGGCAGAGAGGCTGATCGCCATGGTCACCTGCTCACCTCCTCCTGAGCCGGGTCTGGTCGTCAGAGGCTGGATAGAGACCTGGGGAGGGGCGGGGGGCAGCGGGAGTCCCTACTGCCTCTTCTGCCAGCTCCTCCCCTCGCCTCTGCCCCTCTGCAGCAATTCACTGGGTCCTCAGTCCCTGTCTGCATAGGGCCCATTGTGACATCATCAATGCAAGTTGAAACAGTAATGCCCTCACAGCGCCAAGCCTCAGGCTAGCCAAGAGCGCCCGATGTCTAAACAATGACTCCTGACCTGGGCATGGGAGGGTCCTGCGTCCCAAGAAGCTACAAACAGACTTTCTTCTCTGCTTGAGGGATTCCGCTCTCATTCTCTCTCTGGGCCCCTTTGTTTCCCTTCCCAGGTCAGTGTGCTTAATTATTTCATTTTCACGTGTTTACTTGTTTATCCCATTTCCCGACCAGAAAGTCAGCTCCAGGAGGGCATGGCCCACATCTGCTTTTCACTGCTGAATCCCTGGTGCTCAGCGTAGTGCCTGATACATAGCAAATACTCAACAAACACTTTGGGGGTGCACGAATGCATGAATGAGAGGCTTCGCTGGCTCCAGCCATCCGTCCATTTATTCACTCGACAGGCACGCTTTGTACATCTGTCGCAGATCTGGCTCTCGTCAACCCAAATAACTCCTTTTCTGCCCCAAGGAGCTCCCAGCCTGGTGGTGGGATGCTGGAGACGCATCCTTTGTGCAACGCGCCCTGACAAGGGCTATATCCAAGGTCTGCGGAGATGGAGTTGCAGGCAGGATCACGCTGTGGCAATGACAGGCACTTAAGCCAGAGAAATGGTATATGGTCTGGCAGGATTTCCCCAGCCTGAGTCAGGGGGCCCTAACTGCCCTGAGGCGTCTGCCTCTGCCTCTGCTGACAACCACGGCTGCTTGTTTCTGCTAATATTGCAGCAGGGTGCATCTATAGAAGCGATCTATAAAACACCATTTACAGCCATAACTAAACCACAAAAATCAATCCCCAATGCTCACTCCCATCAACAAACATGCTTGGAGGGCCCCTCCTGAGGAGGGGGGGGCGCACAACTTTAACGTGCCACAGGAGATACAGGGATGAATGAAGTGAAAGCTCTGACCCAGGGGGCTTCTAATCTCCCTGGGGAGACAGGACATGTGGGGAGGGGTGATTAGCCACACGTAATAAAAGTGTGTATGCACGACCCTGTAGAGTAGCCACCAGCCACGTGTGGCTGCTGACCGCTTGAAGTGGGGCTAGTCTGAATTGAGAGATGCTACACATAGAAAGCAATATACTCATCAGCTTATGAAAAAATATATAATCTCAATTTTAAAATATTGATTACATGTTGAAACGGTAACATTTTGGAAGAGCTGGGTTAAAATACTATATTATTAAAATTAATCTCACCTGTTTCTTTTACTTTTTATCTATTTAAAAACATTTTTTTAAAAGGGGTGCCTGGGTGGCTCAGTCAGTTGAGCATCTGACTCTTGATTTCGGCTCAGGCCGTGATCCCAGGGTCGTGGGATCAAGCCCCGCGTGGGGCTCCGCGCTAAGTGCGGAGCCTGCTTGGGATTCTCTCTCTCTCTCTCTCTAATATAAATACAATGAAAAGAAATTAGAAACGTGTTTTTAATGTCTATTTATTGTAAGTGACGGAGAGAGTGCAAGCAGGGGAAGGGGCAGAGAGAGAGGGAGAGAGAGGGTCCCAAGCAAGCTCCGTGCTGTCAGTGTGGAGCCAGACATGGGGCTTGATCTCACGACTGTGAGATCATGACCCGAACCAATAGCGAGTGGGTGCTCAACTGACTGAGCCATCCAGGCGCCCCTCTTACATTTTAAAAACGTGGCTGCAGGGCGCCTGGGTGGCGCAGTCGGTTAAGCGTCCGACTTCAGCCAGGTCACGATCTCGTGGTCCGTGAGTTCGAGCCCCGCGTCGGGCTCTGGGCTGATGGCTCGGAGCCTGGAGCCTGTTTCCGATTCTGTGTCTCCCTCTCTCTCTGCCCCTCCCCCGTTCATGCTCTGTCTCTCTCTGTCCCCCAAAAATAAATAAACGTTGAAAAAAAAATTAAAAAAAAAATAAAAACGTGGCTGCTACAGGGTGTTAGTGCTCAGTTGGTTGAGCTTCTAACTCTTGGTATTGGCTCAGGTTATGATCTCACAGTTGTGAGATCAAGCCCCACATCCAGCTCCACACTGACCGCATGGAGCTTGCTTGAGACTCTCTCTCTCTCTCTCTCTCTCTGTCTGCCCCTTCCCCTACTTGTACTCTCTCTCGCTCGCTTGCTCAAAATACACACACAAATATAAAAAAAATAAAAATGTGACTGCTAGAACGTTTAAAATGATACCTGTGTGGCTCTCATTACATTTCTATTAGGCTGGTCTAGGAGTGGAGGGCACCCAGCGGTGGACGGGTAGCCTGTGCTAAGACAGCTGGGAAGAATTCTGAGGAAACAGAACAATTAGGAGCAAGCAAGAGGGTGGGAAGGGATGGGAAGACATTTGAGAAGCTTGATCACAAAGGAAGGAGGGAGGATGACAGCTCAGGGAGGCAACAGAGTCCTAGGAACAATGCACACATCACCCGAGCTCTTCCTCCCCCTCCTGTCATCTTCCCAAAAGACGAACCTTGGGTGCCTCCAGTCACCCTCCCATGCGTTAACTCTAGAATAAGGCTCTTTTCTCTCAGTCCTGGGCAATCCACAGTTGGCCACACGTGGCCAGTGATCTGGGTTTGGATGCTGAGTATCAGGTAAGTAAAATCCCTATTCACGCCGTCCATTGCAAGAGCGGCCCCCATTACCCCTCCCTGATTCCCAGCACAGGGAATCTGGGCCCTGGGCAGAGGGCAGTGATGGGGGAAGGGAGGGAAGACCAGGGACACGGAGGCAGGTGGAGCTGGGGGTTTGGTCCATGTTTGAGATGGGGAGGATTTCTCAGAGGAGCAGTGTGGCCCAGGAGGGGGAAGTCAGCCCCAAACCTGGCCAGGCAAAGCTTCCATTATGGACCTATTTCATCAGGGGAAATCAGGCAGCCTGGATCGGATATTCCTGCCTCTTCCCTCCCACTCAGCCACATAGAGAAGCTGTAAACACTCAAATGCAAGGATTAACTCTGCATGTGGTGTCTGGGACATTGTGAACAACTCTTGGGGGTTGTGTTTGTGTCTGTGTTAGATTGATCTTTTTAACCCCAGCACCTAGGAATGAAGCTTGGTACACAGCCAGTGTTCAGTAAATACTGAAATATAAAGGAAGGAAGGGAGGGAGGGAAGAAGGAAGGGTGCATGAGTGAATAAATGACAAATCTGTGAAAGCACAGAAGCAGATACTTGGAATGGGCTATACTCGGTCTAGGCTAGATTTCTGGATGTGGGTAGCAGGAAGGTTTTCTCAAGGGCAAGATACCAGTGTCCCAGTTAGAGAACTGATGCCCAGCACAAAGCATTCCACCATCCTACCTCCCTGCCATAGGGCTCTGGGCCCACAAGTTTTGAGACAGTGTATGTCCAGGCTCTAGCCCTTCCTGGGCTAAAGCTCTGTCCCTGGTGTCTTATCCTATTAAGTACTTCTTTAAAGCCCCTTAAAGCCTCTGTAAAAGGAAAGATAATGTGAAGAATTCCAGAAGGGTTGGATAAGCCTGACTGGGGGGTGGGGGTGGGGGCTGAGTTCATTCCTGGGACAGCAAAGGAAGAGCGCCCCAAGCTCATCAGGGAGCCTGCAGTTTTCCCTTATGGCCACTGGAGGGCACTTCGATCCTGAAATACCAGCTCTTCACCGCTTTTTTTAAATCATCCCAATAACGGTTGTTCTCTTGTGTTGAATATCTAACACAGTGCCAACACCTTAAAATATATATATTATCTCACTTAATACTCACTATAATTGTGAGTCATCTTGGCTGTGTAGGAAAAACCGAGGCTTAACGAAGCAAAAGAATTTACTTAAGTTGGATCAGCTAAATATCATTTGGGGGGCTCCTGGGTGACTCAGTCAGTTGAGCGTCCGACTTCGGCTCAGGTCATGATCTCACCGTTCGTGGGTTCGAGCCCCGCGTCGGCTCTGTACTGACAGCTCGGAGCCTGGAACCTGCTTCGGATTCTGTGTCTCCCTCCCTCTCTGCTCCTCCCCTGCTCACACGCTGTCTGTCCCTCAAAAATAAATAAAGATTAAAAAAAATAAATAAAAAACATAAATATCATTTGAGAGTAAGAACTTGAATCCAAACCCTTATTACCAACGATAATCAACAAATGTGCAGGGGTGCCCAGCTGGCTCTGTGGGTAGTGCATGAGTCCCCAGACTCTTGATCCCTGGGTTGGGAGCTCAAGCCCCACTGTGGGTGTAGAGGTTACTTTAAACAGAAATGAATGCACATGAAGCAGCAAAGGGGGCTGGCTGAGTAGGAGCGTAGAGAAGAATATGTTCTTCTCAACACAAATATTGTTACTGAACAATTTATACATATACAGAATTGGAAGATGGCTTACAATTTGTACATTTCATATGGTAATGTTTTTTTCCCCCCTGAAATGATGTTATTAAATAAATGGAGTGTTTCACAGTTCATGGGTGTCTTGAAGGAAATGGTCATTGTAATATAAGGCAGAAAAAGATAATTTTCATTTCATACTTAAATAGCACTTTACAACCTACCCAGAACTGCTTTAAGCACTTTATTTACATAAAGTAACTCAATTAATCCTCAGAGCCACCCTCTGAGGTATGCACTGTTATGATCCCCATTTACAGACGAGGAAATAGGAGTCTCAGAGAGGGAAGCAATCTGCCCAAGGGCAGTAAGAGGCAGAGCTGGGATTAGGGACCCTGGCAGTCTGGAATCTGTACAGAATCTATAGTCTGGAATTTGGGAAATTAGGCTGGAGCTGGCCTGAAGAGGGGAGGGCTAAGAGTCCCTTGGGAAGGAATGCACTAGGGAGGTGAGGGTATTGCAGGCAAAGGGGAGAGCATTAGCAAAGGCCTAGAGGTGGGAAAGTGAGGTGAAGAGTCAGGCTAGTCTGAGGCCGGCGGCCCTGTTTGGAGGCCAGATGGCAGAGGCCTGCGCAGTCAGAGCTTCCCTGGGCCTCCTAGAGGTGGGAAGAAGAGAGGCACTGCAGGGGTGCCTGGATGGAGTGGGGGTGCTCCAGTGCTGGGTAGAGCTGAGGCCACCCTGCCCCCACCCCTCTCCAGGGACCAGCGTTGGGGAAGTGCACTCTGTGCTCAGGAAACGGTTGGATTGGATTACAGGGAAGATTAAAGGAGCTAAATTGGGCCTGGGGCTGGGGGAGGTGTCTGAGAAGGGGACTGCAAAGGGCCAGCAGCTGGCTGGCCCCAAGAGGCTGCTGGGAGCTAAGGGTGGGGGCAGGGATCCCACACCAGGCAGGAAGTCCTTCTGACCCCAGTAACCGGAATGTGGGGTCACCAAGCAAGGGCATCCTTACTCAGATGGAGCTGGGGGAGGGTGGGGGCAGAGACCCAGAGACCAGAGGGGTGGGGTGGAGAGACCATGGCAGGGGCGGAGACAGACCCTGATGGTTGAGGATTGAGGAGGGGTAGGAGGAATGGCCTGGAGAGGAAGGAGAGGGGGCAGAGACCAGAGAAGGGGAAGAAGCTGGGCTTGGAGACAGTCTGAGCCCCATCCTGAGAGGGTATACGGCACTCCAAGCCTAGTGGCTGGGAAGAGTGAGGCATTGTTGCTTGTAGGGTGTTGGTGGAGAGCTCCTGGCACAAAACTGAGGAGTACCCTCCCACAGTCCCAGCGCCCCCCTCCTCTCCTCCTAACCTCCCCCCCACCCCATGCCTGATTGGCAGCACCAGCTGTGGCCCCTCCCAGCTCCCAGGGCAGGTGGTCAGTGGTCTATTCTGGTGCCAGGGTGGCTGGGGAGCTTGGGGAAGGGCAGAAGGAGAGCCTGGCCCATGTCTCCAAGGCTCGATGGGGAAGGGGCATAAGGGGGGCTTCTTGGGACAGTTAGGGGATAGGGTTCTGACTGCTCTGGGTGCGGAGAAAAAACTCCAGTGCTCTGTTTCCAACAAATTGTCTCTCGGGATCTTTAAAGTTGGGAAGGGGGGTGTATCTGAGACATCTCTAGGTGGCTCTGGGGCCTGAGAGCTGTGGCAGTGGGAGTCCTCAGCAGCTGACCTTGGACCCCAGGATCCAGCCCAGCCCCCAGTCCCAGTCCCCCAGGCAGCCTCTCGAGGACAGAATGGGGCATGCTTCTGCCTGAGGCCAGCTCCCAGGCCAGCGGGGGGCAGTCTGGGGCCAGGGTGCATTCAGGGGATCCTCTCCAGCTGGCAGGGGAGCCCCAGTGCCTGGCTGGCCTGAGGGTAGCACTGGGCAGAGTGACCCCCACCAGCCTCTTTAATCCCTGGATGGAATATCCTCAGTGCTCCCAGGTCCCATGGGATGGAGGCCAGACCCCATATGCTGATGGGGTCTGACTCCTTAAAACCTGCCCCCTCCAAGCCCAGTCCCCTTCCTGGAGGGCAGTGGGGTTGGGGAGAGGAACAGCGTGGAAGGTTGAGAAGGACTTGCCCACCACTAGACAGGGGACTTTTCAGTGGAGATCCCTGGATGGGGCTGAGTTAAAAAAAAGGAAGGACCTAGAGCTGAGGCTACCAAGTCAGTCTGTGGCAAGGCCTTAGAGACGCAGAGAAATGAGCTGGGTTTCTAGGAGCTATCAACTTAAGGTTCAACCCAGACTTTGTTTTTACTTGCTATGCAACCTTAGAGAACTTCCCTAACCTCTCTGAGTCTAGTGTCCATAACTGCAAAATGAGGATAATGGTTACTTCCCCATGTTGTAAGGATTAGAGATATGGTGATTTTATATGGCAGGTGTCCAGAATACTATGCCTAGTATACGGTAGGTGCTCCATAACTGGTAGTTATGTTGGGCATGGTATTCTGGACACCTGCCATATAAAAATCTATCTCTAATCCTCACAACACTGGGAAGTAACTATTATCCTTGTTTTACAGATGAGTAAACTGAGGCTGAGAAGGGTGAAGTAACTCACTCAAGAGCGATAGATCCAATTTGACCCCAAGCAGTGGTCCAACAGTTGCTTCCCAAATCCCACCCCCCCCCCCCCGCCCCACTCCTTACCCATACCTCTGTAGGGTCAGATGGAATTTAAGCCACTGGCTGGCTCTCTGGACAGGTGTGAGAAGATAGAAAGAGGAAGGACAGGGGCTACAAAAACACTGAGGGTTCGAGAAGGGCTATCTTCTGGAACCCACGACTCACTTCCACTGTGTACTTGGATGCTTTGAAGAATAAAGCATCCCACTCAGCCGCTAGAACAGCTCAGAGTGCTGTGGTGGGCTGTGGTCTGGACTGGCAGAGAAGGCCCTAGGGTCTGAGTGGACCCCAAGATGACTGTGACTCAGCTGGCTAGAGGAAGAGGAGGATGATCCTATAAGGCTATAGATAGCAACTGTGCATAGTGGCCATGTGAGGTCATTGCCAGCCTGCTCAGGCCCTGTTTAAAGCACTCCACAGCCTCAGAGTGATGTAGGAAACCTGGAAAGGGCCCAGGACAGCAGAGATATGACCAAACTGGAGGGGCTGAAACCAAAAAAGCCTGTGAGGAAAGATGAAAGGAATGGGGACGAATCAGGGAAGGAGAGGCGGAGTGATGGCACTAAGAACCTGCCAGAAATCCAGGGAAGAGAGGAAGCTGCCTTTTCTATCTGGTCAAATTCTAAGAAAGAAGGGGCTTGCATTTCAGCAGAGGGATTAGAGTCAGGCCTTGAGAGGCTATCCAGTGTGTGAATCCTTGGGCAGGTGAAGGAGCCTGTGAAATCTTGCACGGAGGTCGGAGCAGGGCGGAGTGCCATCGGACCCCGTCTCAGGGGCTCTTGACTTCCCTCTGACACCCTTCACCCCAGTTCTCAGACCCCTTACCCTCTTCCACCCAGATACACCCTAGTGTGGTCAAAGAGCATTTCTCCTCTTCTGCTTGGGGGTTTCCGCGGGGGGCGGGAGGGGTGCATGGCTATGTGGGGACAGACAGCTCCTCTGCCTCGGTTCTCTGTCTCTTCGGGAAACGGCTCAGGACCCGGCGCCATTTGGAGAAGTTTAGAGGCATCCCCTCCAAACTGCTGGTAATCGTGCTGAGGAGAGAGATGTGTGGGGACAGCTGGGAGAGTCAGCAGGACACAGGGCTGTGTTGTTTTGTTGGGCGGGACACCCCCGGGGAGAGGGAAGACAGGAGCACCTACAGGTTTCAAGGAACAGGAGGGCAGGGAGAACGTATGTCTAAGGAGGATGTTGATCCCATTTCTGCTGGCTGGTGTAGCCACGTCTCATCATGGGATTGGGGCCATTCTGTGGCTGTGCCAGGGAGCTGGGTTCCGATTGATGGTGAGTCTGAGAGGCTCCCAACAGGGCTGCCCCGGGGAGGCACCCAAGCTTTGATTCAGAAGAAAAAGGCCTCTCTCACTCCTCTCCTTGGGGCAGAGTAGGGAGGGATGTCCAGGATATTTCACTTTAAGCAAGGAGAAACTGACACCCAGAGAAAGGACATAACAGTCTGGTCACACAGCTTATCTGGATCTGGCCTCCCAACTCCCAGCCATAGGCTGCTCTCTGCACATCAGAAGGCCTTCTGGGGGGACCTTCTTCTAATGCTACTGAAGCCCCTTCTCCTTCCCGGGATTTGACTTTGGTCCCCTTCCTCTGCTTCTCCATCTCCTACCCATGCGAGTAGTGACACCTGAGGGGACAGGATGCTCCGGGTCCACAAGGCAGTTTCACCTCTGCCATCTCAGTGGCCCCTCCCCTTGAAGCTCAGCCTCACCCCCCATTCTCCCTTCTCCCCCCAGCCTGCAAAGTGTCCTATTTGGTAGAAGTTGGGGGCTGGGAGGAGGTGAGATTGGCCTCAGACTTCTCCTACTTTGGCAGAAAACCCTCAGCGTTCCATGTCTGTAAAAGGAGCCAGTGGGGCAGGCAGGGGGTTGGAGCTGGGCTGTGGGGCCTCCCCGGGGAAGGAGCTGGGTCAGCGGTGTGGGGGTGAGGAGGAGGAGGTGGAGGAGGGATTTATGAGAATGGAGGTGGCAGTGCCCCCCACCCCCCATTATGAAGCCAGGGGCTCAGAAAACAGCCTGGGGTCACATGGAGACTGGCCTGAAGGTCTTAAGCCAGTGAGAGGCAGAGGGAGGCAGATGAGGGCTGGGGGGCTGGCCCAGCCTGGGGAAGGGCAGCACGAGAGAGAGGAGTTGCAGGGAGAATCCTGACGCCACCGTCCTGCTGGGCTGGGCCCCCCAACTCAACCTCCCCCTGGTGATATCAGGAAGAAACAATTGCCTCTGGACATTCCTTCCCTTTTACAGTCACTCCAGGCTCCTCAGCAGCCTGTAGAAGGTTAAGCAGCCACTAGAGCTGAGAGGAATGGGCAGGGGGGGGGGGAGGTGGCGCAGGGAAGGGGGCTGTTGCCCAGGGAGAGCTCTGGGAGCGTTGAGGCAGGGAGGCACCAGAGAGCAAGGGCTCAGCCCTCTGCTGGGGACCACTCACCACTCCCTGTTCCCACTCCCTCGGCCCAGGGATTCAGGATATCAGAGGCTGAGGGGACCTCAGAGGTGACCTGGCCTGATCCCCTTTCACACCTCTGACTGACAGAGCCAGAGAGGAAATGAGACTTGTTCAGGTCACCCAAATGATTAGTTGGTGAGCCCCCAGGATGAAGACCCGTATCTTAGCCTCTGGCTGACCACCCCACACCCACACCCCCATGCTTGAGCTTACTACCTCCCTACCAAGCGGAAAGCTGAGGCAAGAGCCAGGGTTCCAGAGTTCACACCTGCCACACTGTCCCCAAGGCTCTCGTGCAATGGCTGCCTCCTGGCCCAATCCAGCTCTGGGTAGAAGCCCCATGTGTTCAGCTGGAAAACAGAAAGAGGGGGAGGATGGGCCCTGGAGAAAGGGGCAAAGGGAAAGCCTTGAAGGGGGGGCGTGTCAGTGGGTGGAGGAGGGGTGCAATGTGGGGAGACATCAACACTGTCTCCCACCTGGGATCCTGGGCCAGGCTTGGGGTATGAGGTGCTCCCAGACAGGGCAAGGTGGAAGAGTGGCTCCTGGTCCTTTTCTGCCCTCTTTCAGTTTTTCCTCAATCCAAATGCCCCAGGCTGGTCAGGTCAGCACCCCCACTCCAGCCACCCACCAAGGCCAGCCACCTGACCCCTCATCTGTGCCATCTATGGGATCTGGGAGGTTCTATGGGCAGTTCCAGGGAACCCTTTGTGAGGTTCAGAGATCTGCCTCAGTATCTACAGGCCCTCCAGACACTAGGTCGGCGTTCACAAGCCCTCCAGACACCGAGCTTAGGGGAAGGCAGGGGACAGCAAATGCAGAGGTCTGGCGGCTGGAAAGAGCCTGGCAGGGTCGTTCAACTGGTGTCATCCAACCAGTGTCACCCAACAGAAAAGAGGATGGTGTGGTTGAAGTAAGGTGTGCCCAAAGGAAAAGTGAATGAGCTGAGGCTGGCGAGGTGAGCAGGGCCGGTCCTATGGAGCCTTGGAGGCCATGATGACTTTGGGTTTTGCTGGTTTGTTAGCTCAGGGAAGGGAGAGAAACTGAAAATGATGAAACAGGCAGTCTCCAAGAGGAAGGTGTACTGCCCCCAAGTATTTGATCTGTGAAAGTGGAGCTCTTTTCACTCTGCTGGGCTTCCCGGTCAGAGTAAGAGCATAGCAGAGACACATCATGCAGGTTCAAATATAAGGGAATGTTTTCATATATATGTGTGTGTATATGTGTGTGTGTGAGTGTGCGTGCATATTACATATACATATATATATGTATTGGTATTGGAAATGGGAAGGTCCCCTAAGACAGACCATTTCATTCAGTGTTTTTCAGTATATATATTTTCAATATAATTTCAGTATTTTCGATATATATATATATATTTTAAGTAAGCTCCATGTCCAATGTAGGGCTTGAACTCACAACCCTGAGATCAAGAACCTCATGTTGTACTGACTGAGTCAGCCCAGGTGCCCTTAAGGAAATGTTTTCTAACAGCACAGCTGTCCGTTGTCCATGACGGAGATGTGTGGTACCCAATGACTCTTAGTGGAATGGAATGGGCTGCCTAAAGACACCAAGTTCCCAGGCAGTGAAGGGATTCAAGCAGGACCCATGCCTGCTAGAGACACCAGAGAGATTTCAACCTTAATTGAGAAGTAAGGACATTGGACTGGCTGACCTCGTGACTTTTGAAGTCACCTCCAACCTCAAGCTCCCAAGATTCTCCAAGGTCAGGGTAATCTGGGAAGATTTCAAGCAAAAGCAAGACTGTTTTCTTTAATTGGGTTGACAAAATGTATTGATAACAACCAGCGTACAAGACATTGTACCACATACACAAGTTTATAAATCGTCCCCTTTTATTCCTGAAAAACACTGAATGAAATGGTCTGTCTTAGGGGACCTTCACATTTCCAATACCAATTAGCTCAAAGTAAGACTGTGACCATAAAATAATCTATTTTTTTAAATATCTTATCAAAATTTATAAATTCAAAATTGTGTCCCCAGGATGTTCACAGCAGCATTGTTTACCATAGCAAAAGAATGGAGACAATATAAATGCCCATAAATAAAAAATTGGCTAAATAAATTATGGCAAGCTCAAACAGTGAAATACAAATGAGGATATTAAGAAGAATGACTCAAAATGTCCCAATAAAGAAAAGAGCAGGCACAGATAGATGGCTTCACTGATGAGTTCTACCAAACATTTCAGAATTAACACCAGTACTTCTCAAACTCTTCCAAAAATTGGAAGAGGAGGGCACACTTCCTAACTCATTGTATGAGGCCAGCATTTCCCTGATACCAAAGCCAGACAAAGACACCAAGAAAATGAAACTACAGACCTATATCCCTTATGAATATTGATATAAACTCTAGGGGTCCTGGGTGGCTCAGTTGTTAAGTGACCAACTTCTGCTCAGGTAATGATCTCACAGTTGGTGAGTTTGAGGCCCCCTTGGGCTCTGTGCTGACAGCTCAGAGCCTGGAGCCTGCTTCAGATTCTGTGTCTGCCTCTCTCTCTGCCCCTCCCCTGCTCGCACTCTGTCTTTCTAGCTCTCTCAAAAATAAACATAAAAACATTTTAACAAAACACTAGCAAACTAATTCAGCAGCATATTAAAAGGATTATATACCATGACCAAGTGGGATTTATTTCTGGGTTGCAAGGATGTTCAACATATGAAAATCAATCAGTTTAATATGCCACATTTACAGAATGAAGGGCAAACCCCACATGATCAATTTCATTTATAATAGCATCAAAAGAATAAGATACTTAGGAATAAACATAATGGTGGAGGCATAAGACTTGCTCATTGAAAACTATAAAACATTACTGACATAAAGAAGACACAGATAAATGGAAAGGCATCCTATATTCATGGATTGTAAGACTTAATATTGTTAAGCTGTCAATACTGCCCCAAGTGACCAACAGATTCAATGCAATTCCTATCAAAATCCCACAAATATGTTTTGAAGAAATGGGAAAATCCATCCTAAAATTCGTATGGAATCTCAAGGGGCCCCGAATAGCCAGAACATATTGAAAAAGAACAAAGTTGAAGGCTTCACATTTTCTGATTTCTTTTTTTTAATTACAAAAATTTTTAATGCTTATTTATTTTTGAGAGAGAGAGAGAGAGAGAGAGAGAGAGAGAGGACATGAGCAGGGGAGAAGCAGAGAGAGAGGGAGACACAGAATCGGAAGCAGGCTCCAGGCTCTGAGCTGTCTGCACAGAGCCTGAAGCAGGGCTCAAACTCACAAACTGTGAGATCAAGATCTGAGGCGAAGTCGGAAGTTTAACCGACTGAGCCACCCAGGTGCTCCTCCTGATTTCAAAACTATCACAAAGCTACGGTAATCAAAGCAGTGTGGTATTGTCAAAGGACAGAGAGATCGGCCAATGGAGTAGAACAGAGAGCCCAGAAATAAATCCTCACACATAGGTTGAAATGGTTTTTAGCAAGGGTGCCAAGACCATTCGTTGGAGAAAAGACAGTCTTCAACAAATGGTGCTGGGAAAGCTGGATTTTCACATGTAGAAGAACATAGTTGGACCCTTACCTCACACCACACACAAACATGAGCTCAAAATGCATCAAGGACATAAAACTGTAAAACTCTTAGAAGAAAACATGAGCGGTAGAATTCATGACATCGAATCTGGCAGTGATTTCTTAACTATGACACCAAAAGCACAGGGAATAAAAGAAAAAAATAGATAAATTGGATTTCATCAATATGAAAACCTTTTGTGCATCAAAGGGTATGATCAACCGAGTGAAAAGGCAACCAACCCACAGAATGGGACCTCTTGAATTTTGTGCCAAGTAGATTACCCATCCAGATAAATTAGTATTCTTTTTAGTGTGTCCCAGTCTAAATAGTTCCCTGAGGAGGCTAAACTCTTACTCCTGAGGTGCTGCCCAGTTCAGAACGTGTTTTGGAGCACTCCTCTTTCACCTGCTGTCCAAGACTTGGAGTGTTGTTTTGCTGCCCTCCATGGTAGCAAATTCTTGGGGTTGGAACTGAAGTTTGGAAACAGCCCCAAGTGGTTCAGAGCCAAGTCTGGTAGATGTTGATTTTGAATAGAGAATAGGTGACATAATTTATTTGTTTGTTTTCTACTTCATTTCACCAAGGAACTGAGATCTCGGGCTGGTCTGAAGGGCAATTTCCTTATGTGGTCTGGAGACTGTTCACAGAGAGGACTCCCAAAAATGTTCTGTCCTCCCTAGGAAATGGGTGCACAGTCTCCTACAATAGATTAGTCAGGAATGTTTGGCTACAAGTGAGAGGAGCCGGCACCAAGTGCCTTAAGTGAAAAAAAAAAAAGGAAAAGTTTATTGGCCCCAAAGTCAGGAAGGACACTGGGGGAGCTCACAACATTAAGGGAAGAGCTGCAGAACCAGGGCCCCAGGGGTTGGAATTTAGGACTTTTTGCCTGGCACTCTCCTCTTGAGGTGTCTCTGCTTCTCCTTGAATGTTGACCTCCCTTTCCTCCTAGTGCAGAAAGACCCCAATGGGCAAAAAACATGGTTGCCACAGCCTCCAGTTTAGTAATCAATGTTCCAGCTATAAATTCCAGGGAAGGTCTCTGATTGGCCCTTCTCAGGTCCAGGTCACCCGTTGAGCCAATCATTGCAGTCAGAGAGATACAGTTTATAATACCGGCTGGGAACTGAGTCACCTGTCCACCCATCATGTGCAGTGTGTGTGTGTGTGTGTGTGTGTGTGTGTGTGTGTAAGTGTGTAGCATTTGTTACCAAAATAAGAGAATGAGAAAGAAAGCTTGCAGGCTAGCTTGAATTACAACAAGGACGGTTGTTGCCTAGGATATGCTAAGGATCCACATGGTCTCTAAAATTCTCCAGGAGCCTACAATCTAGTTTGGGAGACAAGACACAAAAATAACCAGAACTCAACAGCTTGCACTGACTCCAGGCCTGGATAAGAATATCTGGAACTCCCCACCCACCTCATAGGCCTGTCTCCTGGATAAAAATTAGATACTTGGTGTGGAAAGACTTTGAAAAGACAGCAGTAACAAAGCCCTTTACAGTTCACCTGGCACATTCACATCCATTCTGGGGGCAAAGCACAGCTCTGGAGTTAGACTGCCTCAGCTCCCTGCAGTATCCCTGGGAATGATACTAGTTCCTACTTTATAGGATTGTTGGAGGATTGGGGGTCATGGGTGGGGAGTGCTCAGCACAGCGGGTGCTTAGTATGTGTAAGGTATTATTTGCATGCTGTTACCCAAGCCTCTTCAAACCCCTGTGGGGTAGATATGGCAAGGCTGACCATTTCCACTTTATTTGACTTGTGTGACTATTTCCACTTTATAGTGGAGACACAAAGAAGGACTTGCCTGCTAGTAATTTGGCCCCCTGGTGACGGCAGAGCTAAGCCAGGACCAGCACCCTAATTCCAAAGTTTGCATTCTGAGAGGGTCAGATCTAAGAGAGGCCTGGAAAGTGCCAGGTGGAGATGTAGGGAGACAGCCAGTGCTCCTGGAGAAGTCCTCAGGGGTCAGCCAGTACCTTGTACACTGCGGACGGGGAGCTATGAAGGACTGGACAGGTCCTCTGTGGGACTCCATTCTTGCTGGGGGCTTGGAGCCTTATGGGGGTGGGAAGTGACTGGGGCTTCTCTCCCCAAACCTTCCTCCGCCATCTGACACCCATGCCTCCTCAGGTACGGGCCCCCATCCCCCAGAGCGCCTCTCCCGTGCACTTGCTTCCCGGATTGATGCATTCTCCTCTATAAATACCAGCTCTGGTATGTCAGGGCTGGCAGCTGTTGCTGCCAGAGAGATGGCTGGGTTGACATGTGGCTCCTGACAAAATACAAACCCCTGGTGTATGTGGGTGTGGGTGATGTGAGTAGGGGGATGAATCAGAGTATGGGTGGGGGTGGGCACAAGGGGGCAGAAGCCAGGTGAAGTTGGTGTGTGGGGGTGAGAATACAGAGCAACTGGAAACTGAGAGGGCACTAGACTCTTTCTGGAAATCACCCTGTTGTTTATAAACTTGAGGCTCCGCCCTACCCCGAGGAGGGGTGGGGGAAGGGTCTAGACTAGCCCAGAGGGAAACTGAGGCTCAGGGCTAGAACCCTGGTACCAGGGTAGATTCAGGAGCAGGCGGGATCTGGCCAGGACTGTTCTCTGCCCCCCAGGATCCTCTCCCACCCTGCCTGCCTAGAGACCCTCTTCCTCTATGCCCGGCTGGTGGGCTGTGTTGCCTGAGCCCTGCCGAAACTCCGTCCCTTCTAGAAAATCTTAGGGGGGGAGGGGGGATGTGATTTTGAGCCTTTCTTGGGAATAGGTCTTGTCCCTTCAGGAAATGACTCAAAGTCTCTCCTTAGAGCAAAAGGGACACCCTCAAACCAAGTGGAACCCTCTCTCCTACTCTCTCCCCTGACTCCCGTCCCCCTCCCCAGGCACCCAAGGGCTGAAAGAGGCCTGTCAAGGGGTTCTGGACATGCTTGCTGCCCCCGGTGAAAGGGTTGGCAGGCCTGCCCATCTTCTGCCCTCCTAGGTCCTCCAGCCTGTCCCACACCTCTTACGGGCCCCTTCCCACCAGCCGAGGGGCGCAGGCCTCCTGCGGGGGAGCCGGCCTCCCCGCCCCCACGCCAGCGGCCGCCCTTCCTGGCAGGACAGCGGGATCCTGCAGCTGTCAGGGGAGGGGCGGCGGGGGCTGATGTCAGGAGGGATACAAATAGTGCGGACGGCTAAGGGGCCCTATCTCCCCTCGACGCATCCACTCTCCGGCCGGCCGCCGCCCGCCGCCTCCTCCGTGCCGCCCAGCCTCGCCCGCGCCGTCACCATGAGCCAGGCCTACTCGTCCAGCCAGCTCACGTCCTCCTACCACCGCAGGTTCGGTGGGGCCTCGGGCTTCCCGCTCGGCTCCCCGCTGAGCTCTCCGGTGTTCCCGCGCGGGAGCTTCGGCACCAAGGGCTCCTCGAGCTCGGTGACGTCCCGCGTGTACCAGGTGTCGCGCACGTCGGGCGGGGCCGGGGGCCTGGGGTCGCTGCGGGCCAGCCGGCTGGGGACGGCCCGCGTGCCCTCCTCCTCCTCCTACGGCGCGGGCGAGCTGCTGGACTTCTCGCTGGCCGACGCCGTGAACCAGGAGTTCCTGACCACGCGCACCAACGAGAAGGTGGAGCTGCAGGAACTCAACGACCGCTTCGCCAACTACATCGAGAAGGTGCGCTTCCTGGAGCAGCAGAACGCGGCGCTCGCCGCCGAGGTGAACCGGCTCAAGGGCCGCGAGCCGACCCGGGTGGCCGAGATCTACGAGGAGGAGCTGCGGGAGCTGCGGCGCCAGGTGGAGGTGCTCACCAACCAGCGCGCCCGCGTCGACGTCGAGCGCGACAATTTGCTGGACGACCTGCAGCGGCTCAAGGCCAAGTGAGGTCCCGGCGCTCCCCGAACCCCTTCTCCATGGGCTGGGCGCGGGAGGCGAGGCCTGGGGGCTGGGGCGCAGCCGTCAGCACCTGCCTGCCCCCAGGGCGCCAGGGACTCCTCTCCTCCCCACTCTGGGGAGAGAGCCATCTACGGCGTCCTGGCGTCCTCCGAGGAGAGATGGACCGCAGGTCTCTCCCTCGTGCTCCCACTCTGCAAAGGAGGAGTTTTCTTGGGGACCTCCTGGGGGTGCAAATGGGAGACCTGGGCCCTGTGGACAGCCTCCTTAAGAGCATCTTAAGATGCTGGGGTGGTGTTGACGGGGGACAGGCAGAGGAGTGGAGGGAGGAGGTCGGGGTTCAGTCAGAGGGAGAGGAGAGGTTGATAGGAGACAAGGAGGATGGGGCCGGCTGGGACAGGCAGGGGCTGGGGAATCCAAGTGGTAGCTCTCGGCTCATCTGTAAGGGGGCCCAGGGGAAGTGGGTAGACAGCAGATCTTGGTCCTTGTCCCTAGCTGAGGCTGTGCCATTTCACAGAGGGAATGGATAAGCTAGAGGAAAAGGGGAGGAGCTAGCTGCAGCCCCCAGAAAACCTGGAGGACTTGGTGGTGGGCTTCATCAGGCTTCCCATCTGAAAAGGGAACAAGAACAGAGCAAGTGTTAGTAGGTCCTGCTTCTGACAGCTTAAGTGAGCAGAATCACTGTCCTGCCACTGGGACACAGACAATAATTGAGTGCCTACATGGGCCAGGCTGGGGCTGGGAACCAGGAACATAGCAGTGGATAAAATAGACACAGTTTCTAATCCCAGGGAGGTCACAATCTGGTGGGGACATAGACTTCCGGGGTGTGGCTCTGGGGAAGAAGTTGGACCACTTCCTGTCCCCTCCCTGGGTGGGCGGGGCCTCTTGTCTCTACCCTCTAGCCAGGCCTCCTGACACTGTGGGAGCCCCACTCCCTGGGCAGCCCCCACCCAGGCATCTCCACGGCCAGTTTTATGCCCACCAACTGTCACTTTCTGTCTGTCTGTTCTGGCCAGGCTGCAAGAGGAGATTCAGTTGAAAGAAGAAGCAGAGAACAATTTGGCTGCCTTCCGAGCGGTGAGCCCTCTTTGGTCCCCCAGTAGAGCCTTACCCTTCTCACCCCATGTGACCCCTGGTCTCCCTCTGCCCTGCCTGGGTTATCAGTGACCCTGTCCCTCTTGCTTGATCACTCCCAGGACGTGGATGCCGCTACTCTAGCTCGAATTGACCTGGAGCGCAGGATTGAATCTCTCAACGAGGAAATTGCGTTCCTTAAGAAAGTGCATGAGGAGGTATGCCCTCAGCCTTCATCTTCAGGGTCTTTAGACCCCAGTGAGGGAAGCTGGAAGGGATGGGGGGCAGTGCAAGCCTCTGGGAACGGGGCTGTGAGGGTGCTGTGTGGGTGGGTCTTGGTAAAGCACTGAAACCCAGCTGCACCCTGCAGGAGATCCGAGAGCTACAGGCCCAACTTCAGGAACAACAAGTACAAGTAGAGATGGACATGTCCAAGCCAGACCTCACTGCTGCCCTCAGGGACATCCGGGCTCAGTATGAGACCATTGCAGCTAAGAACATCTCAGAAGCTGAGGAATGGTACAAGTCAAAGGTGGGTAACCTGGCCCAGGCGCCCTGGCTCCTCTGTCCCCCTCCATCCCTGTTTAGAGATGCTTCCTCTGCTCTGTCCATGGGGAGGAGGGTGAGCCAGGTCTCCACGCTCCCTTGTCCCTTGCCATCCCTACCTGCATTCTCCTTTTCTCATGCCCCGCCCTACCCTTAGGTGTCCGACCTGACCCAGGCAGCCAACAAGAATAACGATGCGCTGCGCCAGGCCAAGCAGGAGATGATGGAGTACCGACACCAGATCCAGTCCTACACCTGTGAAATTGATGCCCTCAAGGGCACTGTGAGTCCCTGCCCACCTTGCCCAGCCCGATCCTTCAGGCCTACAGCTCACACTCTCCCTCTGTGACCTTGGTTCCCATCACATACCCTTTCTGGGCCTCTGTCTCTTTATATCTACCACAGGGATGAAAACAGATGGGTGGATTCTCAGCTGGACTCTCAGGAATTATGGGGCTCCTAGGTGGGGGTGGAGAGGGTGAACATTGATGCTTCCTTTTATCACTTCTGTTCTCTGGGTTTCTACATAAGACTTCACTTGAGTTCAGGGTCCCCTAGCTCAGAAGGGTTTTCCAACTCCTGGACCTGACCATCTGAGGTTGCCTCCTAGCTCTGAGGCTGTGTCTCTCCCCATCCCGGGTCACTAGTGCCCACCCCTCCATGCCTGTTCTTGACCTGGGTGTCCCTCTCCTGCAGAACGATTCCCTAATGAGGCAGATGCGGGAGCTGGAAGACCGCTTTGCTAGTGAGGCCAGTGGCTACCAGGACAACATTGCACGTCTGGAAGAAGAGATCAGACACCTCAAGGATGAGATGGCCCGCCACCTGCGCGAGTACCAGGACCTGCTCAATGTCAAGATGGCCCTAGATGTGGAGATCGCCACCTACCGGAAGCTGCTGGAGGGCGAGGAAAGCCGGTGAGGGGCGAGGCCGGGGTTGGTGGTGGGGTTCTGGGGAGTGCTGAGGCGCCCATTCCTGCCCTGGGAGGGGGGCTCAGGATCACCTTAGCAAGATCTGGAAATAATTTTGTACACGAGGCCACCACACCACTAATTGTGGAGAATTAACTAAGGCCACCTGGGTAAAGGTGATTTAATTAATAGCTTTTATAAAAAGAGAAACATAAGTATTCCCTCATCCACCTTCAGAATTAAGAACCAGCAGCATAAAACCATGTTCAGCAACGAGTAATAAAATATTACTGCCAGTCAAGGGGGAGTTGAAAGCAGAGTAGGGGATGATGAGGAAGGTAAAGGAGGGGCCAATAGAGACAAGCAGAGAGCCTTGGACACAGGCTAAGAAGAAGAGTGCAAGACTCGTGCACTGAGGGTGTACAAGTGCACACACACACACACACACACGTACACACACACATACACATGCTCGGAGGATAAGACAGCATGACATGCTCAGAGCAACTTAACCTCTAGATACCGAAAATGACATGCGACTAGAAGGCAATGTGAGGGAAATTTCTGGGGTGATGGAAATGCCATACATCTTTTTTTAATGTTTGTTTATTTATTCATTTTTGAGAGAAAGGGGGGGGAGAGAGGGCATACGTGGGAGAGGGGCAGAGAGGGCAGGAGAGAGAGAATCCCGAGTTGGCTCACAGAGCTCGATCTCATGAACCATGAGATCGTGACCTGAGCTGAAATGACGAGTTGGGTGCTTAACCGACTGAGCCACCCAGGCGCCCTAGAAATGCTGTATATGTTGATTTAGACTGGTAGTTACATGGATGTAGACATTGATCAAAACTTGCTGACTTGTATACTAAGCAACTGTGCATTTCCCTGCATGTAAACCTAACCTCAATTTAAAACAGGTCAATTGCTCAAAAAAAAAAAAAAAAATGATGCCTATTGATACCCATGAGAATGATATGATATCTAAGGTTTTAAAAAATCAGCAGACATGTTTAGATAGACTGCACATAGAGAGATTTCAGATTTCATAGAATTACATGTACCTATAATGACCTTTTAAGGTGGCTCAAGTTGCATTCTCAAATGTTGCATTCTCCCAGCACTAGGCATAAATGGGGATGGCATTTACGCTGGCACTTGCCCTCCCGTGGGTGGGCTGGAGGTTCCCAGCCTGGCTGGAGGGTGGGCATACATGATGGATGTTGCCCACAGCTGCTATCGATAACCCTGCAGTGCCTGAAGAAGGAAATCCTGGTGAACTGGAAAGGGCAGTGGGGTTGGGAGTACTGATGTGAGGCCAGCAAGTCAGGGATGGAATGAGTGATCCTTCCAGAAGGAACAGTTCCTGGGATAGCTGCAGTTGACCTTTGACCCCATGCCCTTAGTAGCATGAAGGTGGGAGTGTTAAGGTCAATGAGACAGGGACAGCTGACAATGGTCTTTAGAGGGGGCCTGGGCAAGCTTTGGTGGGGGGGTGTCACAGGGAGAGATGGAGGGCCCTAACCCTTTGGGGGCTTGGTCTCTCCCCTTTCAGGATCAACATCCCCATCCAGACCTTCTCTGCTCTCAACTTCCGAGGTGAGTGCCTGTTGGTCAGTGGATGCTGGGTGGCAGGGGCAGGCGCCCGGCATGGGCACTGCCCGAGGCCAGCCAGGAAGGGAAGATGGAGCCGTGGGGACAGGGCTGGGGTCTGGGAAAGAGAAAGGGGGCTGCTGCAGGTGGGCGGGGGAAGTTAGGGAGAGGCACCGTCTGACAGCAAGATGTTCCCAATATACCCAAACTCTGAAGGTACCAGGGGTGTCCTTGGGGGTCTGGCAGCAGAAGCATCTAGAACCATACACCCTGGGCTACAAGGCACCCCCCAGCCAGTGTCTGTTTGGCAAATTGCCAAGCATCCCCTACCACTCCCACTCCCACCCCCGGCTCCTTGTTGAACACCTCCAGTTTGCTGGAGCAAGATGTTGGATGCATGTTTACAAAAAATGGAGCCAAACCTTAGCAAAGCCAAACAATTAAAAGAACGAGCTCCTAGGGCATTCTGCCATTCTGACATTAGTAATATGCAGATCGAGTGGCTTTCCAGCCCCAGAGAGCAGAAAAATGCGCTTCAATGATACATTAGGAAAGCAAGTCGGAGTCCTTGGCAGGATCGCCTTTCCTAGATCAAACCTTTTATATCTTCGACGTTCATTTCCATCGGGAAAAATACATGCCGTGCCCCACCGAGTTACAACGTTCATCACAGGCTGGTTGCTCGCTAAGGAGATTCATGAACACCAAACTCAGAATACTCAGGACCTAAATTTGACCTGCCCTGTAAAACTCAGAACCTCTTTTTTCAGTTGGTAGTTTATGCAGACACCCGAGCGTAAGCCTTGCAACTGAAACTACTTAATGCTTTTTCAAACCAATGGTTCTGTGGCCATGACAGTGCAAGTATCATTGTTACTGTTTCACAGTGAAGACACTGGGGCGTAGAGGGGCAAGTGACTGGCCACCAGCACGATGAATCAGTAGCTGACTTCTCTGTCTGTCTCTTTCATTAAGACACAGTTTACTCATCTGGAGTCTGAAAGGGGGCTGGGTGCCATGAGGTCCTCCAAAAGAGTGTCTTGACGCTGGGGTTGGGGTTCTTTCCGGGTACAAATTCATGCAGGGCTGTGTTGGAACCCAGTGGTAGAGAGGGAGCAAAGAGGTGTGTGAAGAATGGGAATGTTGGGTGGTCTGGGGCCTCAGGGGCCCCCCACCCTTCTAAATCAGCCCATGGCTGGAGCACATCTGTTGGCTTCTGAGCCCTTCCCGGCCATGGGATTGGCCCCAGTGTCTGCAGAGCCCGCTGCTGGATGCTGGGCTCAAGGACAGGTTATGAAGTCTTGCTGAAGAAGTAACAGGCCCATCTTGAAGGGGGAGGAGACTTCTGGGCTCCATCCCATGGAACCAGGGATGAACTTCTAGTCCCTGGAGTGGCCCAGGCCTGGACTTGGTCAGGCTGATTATGTGGTTGGATCTATTACAGAAACAAGCCCTGAGCAAAGGGGTTCTGAGGTCCATACCAAGAAGACAGTGATGATCAAGACCATCGAGACCCGGGATGGGGAGGTGAGCCATCTGCCTGGTCCCCTTACCCATGGAGGGGGGGCTATGGGGTATGTCTGGGAGGTTGTCAGCCAGGTGCCTTCCACCAACTGTGCTGGTTCAAGCCTCTACCTGGAAGGAGAGGGGGTCCTGCTGCACTGGAGTTGGGGGGCAACCCAGGACTGGGGCTCCATTCTCCTGCCAGCACTGGTTTGCACTGGGCTTCTCTTCTTCCCCAGGTCGTCAGTGAGGCCACACAGCAGCAACATGAGGTGCTCTAAAGCCAGAGACCCCTCTGCCATCAGAGACCATCCTCGCCCCTGTCCTCACTGCCTCCTGAAGCCAGCCTCCTTCCATCCCAGGTCACCACACCCAGCCACAGTGCTCCCCTCACAGCCTCTGACCACTGCTCACCGACCACTGCTCATGGCCCCTACAGGGGACATGGCTCACCCCTGCCCAGGCACAGGCAGCCCCAGCTGTGTGAGTCCTGGATGTTGGAGATGAGTGAGCCTGGCTCCTGGCTGCCCTCAGGGTGTGCTGGGCAGGGCCAGGATGGAGCCAAGGCAGAGCAGTGCCCCTGCCCCTCCTACCTCTGTGACCTCAGGCTCTAGCCTCTGGCTTTGGAGAGGGCTCCAGAGCAGGGTGTTGAGACCCCATGTGATCAGGATGGAACCTATGGACATGCCTACTCCCTACTCCCTAGCCTGGGTCAGAGAGAAAGGGCAGCCTCCCCAACAAGCCGGGCAGGTGACTGGGAGACTAGCCCCTGTGGGAATAGGGGCTTGAAACTGACCCCATGGCCCCTTCCTTTCCCACAGTGGGCTTAGAAAGCAGGGGCTGCAAGAGGGAACCCCCGAAGGTGCCAGATGTGGGAGCAGGAGATTCAGAAAGAGAGAGGGTGGGCGAGATGCTGGAGAGGAGAGGAGAGGAGAGAGGCAGAGAGCGGTCTCAGGCAGGGGGAGGGGTGCCCCCCTCCATACCTGCCCCTCCCCTGCAGCAGGGGCTCTGGACAGAAACAATAAAAAGGAAGCACAAGCCTAGCATGTCCTGGCTGTGTTGACTGCCTGGTTGCCTCTGGGGGCCCCCAGGGCCCTGTCGCACGCCCCTTGAGATGGATTGTGCGCTGCCCTCCTGCCCAGTCAGACTGTCCCCCAGGGCCTGTCACCCCTACTGTTCCCAGAACTTCCCAGCCTTGCTGTGTGCATGTAGTGAGTGGTGGAGGGGGGTTGGGCAGGAGACTTTTTAAAGGGACCCTTGAATACCTCCTGTTAGGCCCCAATTCCTGAGCTGCTGCCTTTGGGCCCCCTACCCCACTTCGAGATGATCAGGGCCCCAGGGACACCACCTGCTGCTCTTCCTGAAGGACACAGACCAGCCCTGAAGTAGAACTCCCCTATTCCCTTCCCCAAAGAAGTTCACAGCCTCCTCCCATTAAACCTGCCTGAGCACCTTCGATGAACAAGGGCTGATTCAGGAACAAAAACAATGTTAAGAAAAATGGAAAGCTTTATCTTGTACTTGGAGAAGAAGTCTCAACATTCTAAAGATGTCAATTCATCCTACATTAATTTATAATTTCAATGCAATGCAATCTCAGTGAAAATACCAAAGGGAAATTTGGGGACAATTTGGTAAGCATAGGAGAGGGGAGTGTAGGACATATGAAAAAGCATTAGGAAGTCCTAGAATAAAATATTAACACAGATGTGTTAAAGGTTTCTGTGGGAGAATATATAGGCTTAGGGGTCATTGGGCAGCCATTGGGGCAGGAGTGAAGCCTGTCTCTTTTTATTCCTTCCAAAAAATTCCAGATGGACCTAAGATTTAGGAAGCCTGATGGATCCGTATAGGCCTCAACCTTCAAGTTAGTCCTCACAGATTTAAGAGATTACTCTTTATAAGAGAGGAGAAGAGGATAGAGATCACAAATGTGGTAAACTCAGGCACAGTCTGTAAGGGAAAAAAAAAAAAAAAAAACCTAATAGGGTTTTAGTCTTAAGGTCTCTAGGCTGACTCTCCTAACTGGCTTTTTCCAGAAACTTCCAGAGCCTTTCTGGTGTCTCTATCATTCTTCTTCTCCTTGGATGCCACCCTCCCTCATGAGTTGCCCCTTCCCTCTGGGTTGTGTAGCCCCTCCCTATAAGAAGGCTCCATTCTCTGTCTTTGCCCTGGGAGCACCGTGGGCACACCCAGGTCCCCACCCTCTGTCACTGGTGACTCATGGTCATTTCTTTCCCCCCACTGATCTAGTGGGATGAACCCTGCGGACCCCAGAACTACCCCAATCAACCCGTAGTGAAATTCCAAATGAAGTCAGGAGTAGCGTTTACAGTGTCCCCATCCTGGGATACAGGAGGAGGGATGGGTGAGGGGCTTCTCATTCCTGAGCCTGGTGGGGGCCCTGGAGTCTGAATTAGTTTCTCTGTGAGAGACATGCTTGGGTGAGGCTAGGCTCAGGTGGATAAGAGGTAGTTGTGTGTATCTGTGAGTGATTTCAGGAGCCTCTCAGCAATTTCTTCTTTCCCCTAAGTGAGTATGTTCACTCATCTACCCCACAAAGGCTAAAGGGACACGTAGGTCAGGGGAGGTCTTAGAGGCATCCCTACCCTCCAAAAAAAGGGTAGGTGTAGACTAGTCACTAAAGTGGAGAGAGTCTAGGCATCTTCGACTCTTATAGTCAGACCCCAAGTCCCTGAGGCAGTGACCCCCACAATACAGGAGTCCCCTCCCCAGCCTCGCCCCAGCACCTTGATGAGCGGTCGTCAAGCTCTGCTTGAATATCTCTGGTGTCAGAGAACATACTACCTGCATGGTGACCCCTTCTAGCTGGGATAGCTCTGCAAGTCAGAAAGTCCTCCTCCTTGGCACACTTCTGTCTCCGGTAACTACTACCCACTTGTCCTCAGAGAAGAGAGAAGTCCAGACCCACCCTGTGTCCCCAGCGGGGAAGCATTCTCTGAGCAGAGCCTTCCTGGGCCTAGAAGTCCTCTGGTTCAGGGCGCCTGCCTGGCTCAGTCGGTAGATCGTCTGACTCTTGATCTTGGGGTTGTGAGTTCGAGTCTCACGTTGGGTGCAGAGATTACTTGAAAATAAAATCTTTAAAAACAGCAAAAAACCTAAATAGAAATCCTCTGGTTCTAAGTCCTCTGCTTTGCCTATCTCTTTGGGAGTTGGACAGTGATACAGGGACTCTAGGGCAGGGGACATGGATGTGGTGCTCCCAAAGAATGGACAAAACAAGCCCCCCCAAAAAAGATCTGGGTTCCATGTGGTCATATATATGCACCCCATCACCTCTATGGCAAAAAATCTCCCTTTTCCTTGGGGCACTCTGGTATCTTCTCCTGTAAGACTCTGAACATCATGAAATAAGAGAGCCCATGGAGGGCTGACTAGCTTCACATTAGACCCAGGGGACCTGTTCTAGACCAACTCAGACGCCACCTGAGGGGTGAGGTAGGAAGGACTATAAAGACAAATATGTTCCTGGGCCAGGAACTGAGGGCTCAGCGGACACTGTCCTGCCCTCTCTGTCCATTCTGACTACCCTCCTCCTCCCCCTGCCCCTGAGACAGCACCTTCTACCCAATTACGCCTCCATCTCCCTCCTCTCACCTGGTGGCCCAGGACACTTATGCAAATACATCAATGGCCTCCGGTCCAGCACCTGAATGTCAGCTAACCAAGGTGGGGGGGCGGTTCATCATTTTCCTCACCACTGTTCCCCTGGTGCCTGGGAGAGTGCTTGCTTGCTCCATAGAAGGTGTTCATTAAATATTTAAGTACTTGTTGAATGAATACCCACCGAGCACTTTTATTTACATTTCTCTAAATTAAATATTTACTGGGAAGGCTGATGGCCCCCACTTCATTCACTGATCCAACCAACATTTATTGACCTTTTGCTGTGTGCCAGGCACATGGTGCATCCTTACGTTCCAGAGGAAACTCCCCACGGCCCAGAGAGGTGGGGTGAACTGGCAAGGTCACACAGCATCTCCACGGCACAGGAGGACCAGGCTCCAGGCTCCTTGGCCTCCGGAGTCCAGATCTCTTTCCATGACACCATAGGCTTGTGATCGCAAGGCAAGGCAGACTGGCAGCACACACCCAGCCCGGCGCCAGGCCGCAGAGCACTATGGGGCCCATTCTGAGGGACAGATGAGTGCCTTGTAGCCAGCTGCTCCGGGTGGTGGGCCTGGCCAGAACCTGCTGGCCTCTGACCGGCACGGCTAGTACGGGCTCCTCCAGGAGAGGGCACCAGTGACTCACACGGGCCTGTGCCCTCCCTACGGGGCCCACACACCCCTGAGCACACATCAATGAATGCCCCCCCTTATGGACCTTCTGCCAGGAGATACACAAGCCATGTTCCAGGCCCTGCGCCAGGCCCTGTTAAATAGTTAATATTCATTTTAATATTTAATATAATAATTTAAAGCCATCACAACAACCTAAGTCAGATCATGTAATTCCTCAGCTCAAAATCCTCCGAGATGACTTCCCGTTTTCGCTAAGAATAAAAGTGCCATGGCCTACGAGGTGCTTGCTGTCTGGCCCCTGCTACCCAACTGACCTCATGTCCCTCTACCCTCCCTACCACTCCCTCCAGCCCCACTGGCCCCTGGCTCTGCTTGGAGCCTACCAGGCACGCTCCCCCCTCTGCCAGAAGCAGTCCTATTCAGATATCCACACCTTTTGTTTCCTCACTCCTTTAAGATTGGCTCAATTATTCCCAGTGAGCCTCCAACCACCCTATTCGAAAGTTCAAGCCCCACCACGCTCCCATCTCCCTTGCCCTGCTCCATTTCCCCCGCAGGGCAGGAATCCTTGTCTTTTTTGTCCACTGCTATATCCCTACTGCCTAGGACAGTGCCAAGCACAGAATAGGAACTCAAGAATGTTTGTTGAATGAACGAATAAATCCTGAGTTGGGCTACCCCATTTTATAGATGAAGAAACTAAACCTCTATGACATTAAGTGACTTACTCAAGACCACACAGTTCATTTATTCAACCAACTGACCAACCAACCAACCACCCAGTCAACATTTACAGACCACCTAACTGCATGCATTCTGAGCGAGTTGTTGAGGTCTAGTGCTAGGTGGCTTTGGATTTACTGGGTTTTTTTTTTTTTTCAACATTTATTTATTTTTGGGACAGAGAGAGACAGAGCATGAACGGGGGAGGGGCAGAGAGAGAGGGAGACAGAATCAGAAACAGGCTCCAGGCTCTGAGCCATCAGCCCAGAGCCTGACGCGGGGCTCGAACTCATGGACCGTGAGATCGTGACCTGGCTGAAGTCGGACACTTAACCGACTGCGCCACCCAGGCGCCCCTCTTTTGTTTTTTTAATGTTTATTTTTGAGAGAGAGAGAGGGAGAGAGCACTCAAGATGGGGAGCGGCAGAGAGAGAGAGGGAGGCTCCAGGCTCTGAGCTGGCAGCACAGAGCCTGACGCAGGGCTCGAACTATGAACCGTGAGATCATGACCTGAGCTGAAGTGGGACGCTTAACCGACTGAGCCACCCAGGCGTCCCTCTAGTTCTTTGTTCTTGATGTTCCATCTGCTTGTGAAGCCTCCCGCCCCGCCCCCCCCACTTTTATCTTTTTAGAATTACATTCATGTTTAATACTTCATTATCAATGGCTTCCAGGGATCGGCGGAGGGGATGTGGTTGAGCACAAAAGGGATATTCAGGCAAATATTTAGGGTGATGTTCTGTATGGTCCTGAGGTAGAGGATGCACAATTCTGTGCATTCGTCAAAACCCAAAGAACTGAACAGCACAAAGAGTAAGCTCTAATGCATGCAAACAACAAAGAAATTTCATTCCTCAAGGCTCTTAATCCCTGTGGACATAATTCAGTGCTTAAATTGTCTCTTCTGTACCCTCTGCATTCACATGCACAAGCACACTTTGACTTTGGTCTTCCCGAGTGAGGGTGGGGGGTGAGGTGACATTGAGAGTAACTTTCTGCATCTCAGAATGACTCAGGGCTCCTCCTCGGGCTCCTCTCTGCCCTCCCAGGCTTCACTCCTCGAGGCTCAAGTTCAGGCCTGGGTCTGTCACCTGAACTTTTGTTTAACTTTTTATTTCAAGATAACTGTAGATTCACATGAGATTCTAAGAAACAATACAGAAAGATACTTCACTTGGCGATCCCCAATGGCTCCGTGTTGCATAACTACAGTACAATGTCACAACCAGGAAATTGCCACCCACTTTCTTGACATTTTACCAGTGTTCCATGCACTCATTAGTGTGTGTGTGTGTGCACGCAATTTTATCACATATGTAGATTCATGTGGCTACCACCAGTCAGCATATGAACTGTTCCGTTGCAAAAGTCTCACTTGAACTTTTAAGACCGTAACGTCCCATCTTGATGTTTGTCAAAGTGCAACCCTTAGATGCATCTGAGTCACCTGGGCCACTTGTTAAATGTGCAGATTCCTGGACCCTCCCAGCACCCCCGATGCACCTTGGTCTCTGGGGGTGGGGACTGAGAGTCTGTACTTTCAACAGGTGCCATACTTTGAGAACCACGCTGTAACTGACCTCCAGCTCTCCCATCAACTCCGACTCACCCTGAGCACCATGGCTGCCAAGAGGGATCCTTCTAAAACACAGCTCTGACCATGTTATCCTGCTGTGTAACACCCTGTAGCAGCGCCCCACTGCCATCAGGATACAGACCTTGCAAGCAAAACCTCCACTCACCCCACCCCACTGCAGTTCAATGTCTCCAAACTCCTCTGACTCTTAGAACATGTCATCTACTTTCAGCTTGCTCTGATTTAGGTCATGCTGTTCCCTCTGCCTGGAACATCCTTCCACCCTTCTCTGCCTGTTGCAACCCCTATTCAACTACCCATTTTTAACAGATGAGGACTTGGGGGTTGAGAGAGCTTCAGTACCAGCCCGCAAGTTAGGGCAGGACCAGCTGGGAGCCTGAATCCACTGACTCCCTGTTCCTGGGCTTACTGTTCACCAGGCTGGCATGGAGGCTGGGGGTGGCCACTGGTCCTTCTTCCTGGCTGTCTACTCACCTCCGCTGCGGCCTGCTTCCCCATCTGCCTCTTAGACATGTCATCCAGGACCTCCTCTCCCTCTCCCCCAGCTGGGAATCAGCAGCACCAGGGGAGGGTGGAAGGAAGGGCAATGTGATGAGCCCAGAGGTAATCGGACTCCAGACTCCTGAGTGGGCCGGGGGGCGGTGCACCATGGGGGATGGGGCCTGGAACCAGTCATCAGGGCCCCCATTTAAGCTGGTGTTGGAGATAGGGGCTCCTGGAGAGAGGGAAGGGGCAGCCTGGAGTCCAAGTCCCCTCCTCTGCTGCCCCCTCCCTCCACTGCTCCCTCGCAACCCGAGCCGGGGGGCCTAAAAATAGCCCCCGAGGCGCAACCGGCCGGCCGCCCTGGTGACCTTCTGGGTAACACAGGCCGAAGGCGGGCGGGCGGCAGGAAGGCAGGGCGCCGGCCCCCCAGGACTCGTCTCCCAGGGCACCATCCCCCGGGTGCCCCCCGTGGCCGTCCGGTTCCAGCGTTCTCCCCAGCCCAGCTCGCAGAGGCCATGCAGAAAGCCCGGGGCACGCGAGGCGGGGACGCGGGCATGAGGGCACCCCCCAGCCCCGGGGTGCCCCCGAAGCGAGCCAAGGTGGGGGCCGGCGGAGGGGCGGCGGCCGGGGCGCCGGTCTTCCTGCGGCCCCTGAAGGACGCGGCGGTGTTGGCAGGCAGCGACGTGCGGCTGCGGGTGGCGGTGAGCGGGACGCCCCAGCCCAGCCTCAGCTGGTTCCGGGACGGGCAGCCCCTGCCCCCACAGGCCCCTGAGCCCAGCTGCCTGTGGCTGCGGAGCTGCAGGGCGCAGGACGCCGGCGTGTACAGCTGCAGGGCCCAGAACGAGCGGGGCCAGGCCTCCTGTGAGGCTGTCCTCACGGTGCTGGAGGTCGGAGGTAATGGGGAGGCGGGGGTGCCCGGTGGGGAGGGGTGCTCGGAGCCGGACAAGGACTGCCAGGCAACGTGGGGAGGTCCCGGTGCACCCAGGTCTCTTCCCAGGTGCTCGGGCTTCTTAGCTGTGCTGACCCAGAAGTGCCCATCAAGAGGAAAGTGTGTGCTGGGGGGAAAGGGGTGTCAGAGTAGAGAGGTTTCCCCCACAGGAAGGTCAGAGGTCAAGGGTCAGCATTTGCTAAGCAAAACCTGAGCCCCACTCAGGCCTCTCTGGGACTTCCATAGTGAAAGCCCTCCTAGTTTCCAGTAAAGAGAGTCCTCCTGGGGAAAAATCGTCTTCATCAGCTCAGATAACTTAGACCTGGGACCCCTGACAGGTGTGCACATGTCTGAAAGAGGGGCGGGCTCCCCAGGTCCCACTGCGATGTGAAGGGATGGGTCAGAGCTCCTCACAGTCCGTTGCTGGGGAGGGTTGGTGTAACGGGCACCAGGCTAGTTAGAAGAAGCCAGTGGGTAGACAATTATGAACAGAGTACAGAGCATCAGAGAGTGAAGCTAGGTCTGGGGGCTCCCGGTGTGCAGGGAGGAGGGTGCTTGAGAATCCACATGCAAGGGTGTGCACGTGCATGTGCGTGTGTACCTATGCGGGCCGTGGAGGGGTCTGGTGGCACAAGCAGTTGAGGGATGGGGGTTTGTGGAATTGGGATGGAAAGCCAATCGGCCATGTATGTCTACCTGAGGTTCAGAGGGTGTGGAAAGAGGATGCTCAGGCCTGTGCTTGGGCCCCTGCCCATGTGGGGGTAGAGTGCCAGGCTCGTGTGTGAAGGGACAGATGTCGATCTGAGGCAGAAGGGAGGGGACCGAGATTGGGCCTGGTCCTCAGGGTCCTGCTGGGGCTGGTGTGGGGGGCAGGCCAGGGCGGACTCTCCCGGGGTCAGTGTCTGGGTTTCCTTAACTTTCTCAGCCCCTAAGCCAGCCAGTTCTTCTCTGCAGACAGAACCAGAATCCTGGGGAAGTAGGCTGGAGTTGGGGAGATGGCAAAGATCGTGGGGATCACTGATCACTGAGTGTGTCCCAGGCATCTTCAACAGGGAATTCTCATTCCAGCTGGGTGGTGTTGTGTAGGGGTGCACCCTTGGGTAGACACAAGGAGGAGGCACAAGGATGGGGGACCTCGGTAGCTGACTCTGAGTTACAGCGTGTCGGAAGATGGAGCAGGGGCTCAACCTCCCTCTGTCAGCATCCCCCCTCTCTCCTGCGTGCCACCCTGCTCACCCCCACCGTCTTCAACAACTGGTTCCTCTGACTTCCTGTGGCCAAGCCTGGGACAGAGAGGGTCAAGGCTGGCTTCTCTTGATTAGCCTTGTACTTGGCCAGGCGCAGAAGTCAGGGAAGAAGACGATCCTGGTAGTGCTCTGAACTGGGGGAGGATTGGAGTCCTTGGGGATCTGGTCCCCTTGGGGCAAAGGGGACCGAAAACAGAACATAAACCGAAGTGCATGATAGATAGGTTGGTGAGAATACAGTCTGGGGGAGAGAGATTTTAGGGAGGGGAAAGGAAGCACTGAGGAGTGCCATATTTGTTTCAAGTTGAAATGACCACAGAGAACAGTAGCTCCAAATACTTCCTTTTGTAGGCGAGGACACTGTAGTCCAGAGTGGAGAAAGATCTGCCAGAAAAATATTGCTAGTTATAGCCACCCCAGAACTAAGAGCCCATTCCTCCTGGTTTCCACCTTGGGGGCTTTTTACCACTCAAGGAGTTCTGGAGGTAGGAGAGAGAAAGAGAAAGGGAGGGCAGCTGTCCATTGTATGGGGAGTAGCCCAGACCTTCTCTTTCAGAGGAGAGCCTTCTAGCCTGCTCTGGTTCCCCAGAGTGGGGAGAATGACAGGGTGCTAGAGCCCTCCTGCAAGATGTGTTTCCTCAGTCCCTCTGTAAACTGGGTAGCATGGTTGGCAGGGCTGAATGCTGGCGGGGCGTATCTAGATAGAGGCCAGGAGGATGGTCTCCAGGCTGCGCTGGTGGAACAGCACGTTTGAGAGGCGTGGGCTAGGAAAGGACCCTAGGTGCCCCGGGGACTGGACTTGGGGCCTTTTGACAGTTATGTTAAAACAAAAAGGAGTGGGCTGCAGCAAGTCATAAGTCACATTTGAGAGCTTTTTCCTACGGGCAAAATCTTTACCCCAAGACCAGTCTTATTATTTATTTATTTATGTATTTATTTATTTATTTATTTATTTATGAGAGAGAGGCAGAGGGAGAGAGAGAGAATCTTAAGCTGGCTCCCTGCTCAGCACAGAGCTCCCTGCAGGGCTCGACCTCACAACGCTGAGATCATGACCTGAGCCGAAATCAAGAGTCAGACCCTCAACCTACTGAGCCACCCAGGCGCCCCTACCCTAAGACCAGTCTTATAATTATTATCAGTTGGTAATTATTCTTGGTGGTAATCTGTAATGTTATGAAGAGCTCCACAGTACTGCATGGCAGGTGACACATTATCATATCTGTTGATATATAATTGAAGTCCCATAGCAATCCTGGGGGAGCTGGTGGAGAGGATTAAATGTCATGTCTTATACAGATAGAAGGTGGCTCAGCTGGATTTTGGGGGGGATCTGATTCGCTGCGAAGAACTAGGTGCTTAATTAACTACTATGCCCCTTTCACATGATTTGGGGGAGGGCAGGGCTTTGCTTGGTGGTGGTGGGGGACTGACTGCATGAGTCTGGCTTCCTCCTCCTCCTATTGCCCAGTCCCCTCCACCCCACCCCTGCCCCCTGCCCCCCACCCCCACTGCCAGTCCCTGCAGTTACAGGTCTTGGTCAGAGGCAGCTGGGCCAGCAGCTCAGCATTGCTCAGACTTACTCATGGAAAACTTTTCTTGGTGGGGATCGACAGCAGGAGGACTTCAGGGTTCTCGAGGAAGCCAAGCCAGGACCTGGCTGCAGAAGAAGGAGGCAGTTTCCTGGCTGGGATTGCTGTCTGGCTCCGGAAGACAGGGTGATGCTAAGGCTCCTGGCACTCCTCCTGAGATGTTAGCTCAAGCATGGAGGCATATTGGCATGGCTTGGGGAGACTGAGGCCTTAAGAAGACAAGTGGGCCACAGGCTGGAGAGTTTGGAGGATGGGACACAAGAGAGTGGGATTTGGGGTGTAGAAATGAGGAAAGACCAGGAATAGTGAAGATGGCAGACATGCAGGCTACCTGTAGAATCCTTAGCATGTGTACAGAACCCTCTATCATTCCATTATTTGATCTTCTAAGCCTAGATTACTGTTGTGATGGTTACACATACAAGAAAACTGGCGTTCCAAGAGGGAATTGACTCAAGGTCACATGCCTAAGAGAGGTGTCAGAGCCAGATCTGAAAGCCAGGTCTTTGGGTTCAGGTCCACGTTGCCTGTCCTCAGGAAGAGAAGCGTGGGAAGACTAAAGGCAAGGATCTATCATCACTAACCATCCTTCTCCCAACCATATCCCCAAAGCCATCTTCTGGCCCGTAGCTGGTCCAAGATAGGTGGGCATTCTCTTTCATGACTGGGTTGTGGAGCTATGTGCCAATCAAGTGACCAGAACAAGCACCACCCTCGAAGCTTGGGACATGTGTGGTTGGAGGTGGAGGCTTAAAGGGCAAGGGGTAAGGAGGACAAGGCACAGCCGAGAGAGGGGGCAAGCTGACAGTGCTTACCCTGTTAGTTGCATGTTGTGTAGCTGGAGTCTGGAAGACTCTGGTTTCAATCAGAAGGGCCAAAGGTCAACATATAGGAGTGGACCATGCTGGGACTTGAGAGCATGGAGAGGAGAGGTAGAGACAGGGAGAGAGGGCTTGTTCAGCAAGGAAAAGGTGGGAATACACCAGAACCTGTGTTGAGGAATATTCTGCAGTACTCTTTTTCACCAGGAATTTGGAATGTCTGGATGAAAAGCCAGGAGGAGACTAGTATGGAGTTGGGAATGGGTGGGGAGAGTGTCGCCATCCATTCATGCCCAGGCCTCATCAGGTAGGGGAGGAGGAGCCAGAGTGGCAGCAGTGAGGAGCCCTGGGATAAAAGAGAGACAGGAGCAGAGAAGCCCCAAAGTAGCCAAAGCCCATGCAGGAGAACTTTCCTGAAGCCAGGGAAGGCTCTCCTGGGAAGATCCTGAGTGGAACTTGAAATGGCCATTGCTC